>NC_137455.1:280283716-280606572 GCF_964235325.1 Thermobia domestica
TAAATAGATGGAAAGAATTCTTTGACGATTTGTTTAACACATAGCCAAAAACTAATAATGTCCAAGGAGAAAGTCAAATATATACAGCATAACCGTATATTCCAGAAACTAACCAGACAGAAATAGAAATCGCTATTAAAAAAATTAAAGAAACACATATCTCCGGGTATAGACGAAATTCTGGCTGACTTAATTTTAGCTGGACAGGAAGAATTGTAGAGCAAGATACACAAACTCATTCTCCTTATCTGAAACAAGGAGGATTTACCACAAGAGTGAAAAGAATCAATCATTGTTCCAGTTCAGAAGAAAAGCAACAAAACTGATTGTAATAATTATTGAGGCATTTCTCTTCTGTCAAAATCCAATAAATTCTCTTAAACATTCTATTAGCAAGATTGACTCCATCAGAGCGGATGTAGGTAAAATCGATCAACTATCGACCAGATATTTATTATTCAACTAGTACTTGAAAAAGAAATGGGAATACAATATTTTGGCACATCAATCATTAACTTTAGACTATGGTAGGAGGGAAACATTGTACAACATGCTTACCGAATTTGCAATACCGGAAAAAGTAGATTACTTAAGGCATGTTTAAATGAATGCCAAAGTAAGGTTCGAGTAGAGAAATTCTTGTTCACGAGCTTTCACGTTGAGAATGTCCTGAAAGAAGGAAATGCGTTGTCTCCATTATTATTTAACTTTGTTCCGGAGAACACTATAAGGAAAATCAAAGACAGGAAACAGGTCCTAGAGCTGAATTGTATTTACCAGGTTATGGCGTATGCTTATGATGTAAATTTAATAGGGGATGATAGAACAATAGAAAGGAATGCAGAAATCTTACTTAACGCTTGCAGAGATATGGGCTTAAAAGTAAATGCAGAAAAAAAAACTAAATAAACGGAAGTTTCTCGGGATTGTAATACTGCATTTTATGGATGCGTTATCAAATAATATTTTCTTTCGACAAAGTGGATACTTTCAAATATCTAGAATCATTATTAACAGACTAAAACTATAATCACTTAAAAAATTGATATAAACTGAAAGCAGGGATTTCGTGTTATTATTCAGTTAAAAATCTTTTGTTGTCGCGAGTTCTGTTGAGGAATTTGTAGCTTAAAATATAAAACGATAATCATGCCTGTTGTGCTGTATGGTTGCGAAACATGGTCACTGACTCTGAGGGAAAATCGAAGACTAAAAGTATTTGAAAACAAGATTCTTAAACCACACTGAGAAAAATCCGTTCTCCGGACAGCGGTATATTGTACAAATATACGTTATCCTCTTACTTACTACAGAAATCAGTACGGAGCATACATTATCCCTTGTTACATCATGCCGTTGCAGGATGTCTGACATCTAACAGTTTTCCGTATATCACATGTATATACTTATGTTACATTCATCAGCTGTATGTTATATACGTCCATTTGTATGTGAGATCCTGACCGCCTATATTGTTTCATACGGAAAGTACGTACAGATGTAACTTATACAGAAAGTATTATAAAACATGCGTTTTCAGTTATACGTCTACTGTACGTTAACCCAAAAACTACAGGAATTACTCATGTAACCAATCTTTTTAAGTACGCCACCTACATTTTTTCCTCAGTGCAATATTCGAACTCCAAGAGGAACGGGAATGGGGAATGGCGGAAACTTCATAACGAAGAACTGCATAATTTTATACCGTTTACAAAAACATTATTAGGATAATCAAGTCTAGGAGGCTCAAATGGGCAGGTTATGTAGCCAGAATGGAAGAAATTAGAAACGCTTTCAAAGTTCTAACTTTAAATTCAAATAGAAAAACGAAAATTGGGAAGACAGAGGTGCAGATGGGAGGACAATATTAAAATGGTTCTCGCAGAGATTGAAATATAAAGTAGAAACTGGGTCCAGTAGGCTAAGGACAGAAATCAATGGAGAGCTTTTATAAACGCGGCACTGAACCTCCTGTGTCCATAGGCCATAGAACTATATTAAGTTGTTGATACATTTAGTTCGTTTTTATTTGAAAGAAATGCTATTAGGGGAACTAAAAAGTTTTTCTCTAGTAAATAGGATTTCGATTCAAGGTTTCAGCAAATTAGCTATTTACGTTAATACTAAAACAAATTTGGTGGTGATTTTGATATAGAAAGGCATCCATACTTTCTTTCAAAGTTTCTCTCTCTCTCTCTCTCTCTCTATATATATATATATATATATATATATATATATATATATATATATATATATATATATATATATATATATATATATATATTCTCGTTTATATGGGCGCCCTTTTAGGAGACTTGTCCACCGCCCTCATTAGTATCCCAGCACGGCCCTGGACCCAACGAAACCCACATATTCAATAATACTTTAATACTAGCAGAATACCCGTTTTTCACACGGGGAGAATACGTTTCATTTTGGATATAAAGGGGTGAATTTGGATTTAAAGGGCATCAGAAATGTCACTGTTCGTCTCATCGACCCTGAAAACTACGGATTCGACACTAATATCGATTATTTTCGATCATTTTTAAATAACTACCCCTCCACCAAGTTTCGGGGCTGAATTTGGATTTAAAGTATCGGAAGTGTCACTGTTCATCCCGAAAACTATGGATTCGACAGTAATATCTTTCACTTTCGATCATTTTTATACATCTTCCTCCTTCCCTCTCCCGTAAGTTGCACCGTCAAAATGAAATGATAGAAACCATCCCAGTCCGTACCTCATCTATGTAGGAAATTCGGTCAAGATCGGTTGAGTGGTTCAGAGTTATTAAGTCTCAAACATAGTGACTTTCATTTTTATATAAATAGATTATCTGCCATTAAAGAGTAAAGTACTATTTCCGTTTTCCATTCGTTTTGTACCTGCAATTCTTTCCTTCGCACTATATACAATATTTTCGGTCAGTTTCTGGGTTATTATTATTTGCTATTGTTTTATAGTAATCTGTAATTTAACGTGTTTAATTTTAACAGCGTGTGATATAGGTTTCATTGCATGATATGAAATGCATTGCATAGCATGCAATTTACAAGAAAAGCTGCGCTTCCTGCTATTTGCTTCCAAGAATATGTAAACATTGCATGGGCAGTACACGAGAGTTTTTACTCTAAGCTATAATTATGTTACTGGTTAGAATAGAAAGCAAACATTATAGGGATTAATTTTATTCCGTAAGTGCGCGGCGTATTCGACTATTTGATACCACGTATTAGAACAAATTTTTCTTTTCTTTCAAAAAAAAAAAAACTCTTAATTTCACTGTTTTTGTCATCATTTTTTTTTCATTTTGGACTAGTTAAAAATATTTTACATATCCTTTATATTTGAAAGTTATACAGAGTGTTTCAAAACAAGACCGACAACGTTTGAGAGATGATTCCTAACACAAAGATAAGACAAAAAGTATAGACCAACCTGGGTGCACAAACCCTTCCTTTCGGAGTTATAGGTTGCCGAAAACATGAAAAAATTAACTTTAAAGGTCCAAAAATCAACTTCATGCTTCAAAACGATGGGTCTTACCGTAGTCGGGTCAAGACTTCACTTAGAAACTAATATGTGCGCTATCCAAAAATACACGTTTCAGAATTCTAAGGTATTCACGCAACAATTTTTAAAGAGGGAGTTTGGCTACGGGCATATAATTTTTACGTGTAATTATCCAACTCTGCTACGGAGAGTCATTGCTGGGGCGGGAGACACGAGCTTGGTAATATCCATGGGGAATACATGTCGCTCAGATCCAACGTTGTGTAGGTCAATGTCTCATACAGCCTCGATGTTGAAAAGGAATGTTAAACACCAAAGAAACTATTAACCAATAGACTTACAACTGCTTTCATTATATTAATTTGGTGCGAATGAAATGTTTAGTTTGACGTTTGGTGGGTAACTCATTTCAACAATAGGAATAGACAGTAAGTAACACGAAGATCACGAAGCTGTCATAAACTGAGTTCACATTGAGCAAGCAGTAGTGTATCCAGAGAGTCAGGAGACAGTGCGCTCTTAAACAAGATCTATGAAAGAGCACCATGGGAAACATACAATTGAGAATGATTTTCCTTTACGCAATCCACAAAAAAAACAGTAACAATGCATTTGAACTAGGAATGGCGAATGAATGGACCATTCGCTGTTGATTTCTTAAATTTCGTTTAGGCGACATAGCATTGCCAAATGAGCCCCGTGGGCACCGACCAACATCATTTTCGGGTAAGGTCCTCAAGAACACCATAGAAGCAGACCCTGGGAAAAGTGTTCATGCCAATGAAGAAGAGTTACGCATACACTGTACCACTGTAGTTTGGCTGCTTCGTGCAAACGGTAAGGTGAAAAAGATGGAGTCATGGCCGCCCACGAGGTGACACCAAACAACAAAGATCGGCGCGGCGTACGCGTCATTGGCGTGGGAGACCCCGGTTCAATTCCTGGCGGGAGCTCACGTGGTTCGGGTCCCACGTTAAGCTATAGGTCCAAGTCTCATATAGGCTCGCTGCTAAAAAGGACACTAAACTCAAATTAAATCAAAAGATTCGGCGTCTGGGAGTGTGCAGTTCTTTGAGTGTGAAGAATAACCGGAAAAATTTTCTTCAGCAGATTGTCACTTTTCATGAGAAATGGTTCTACTACGATAATCGTAAACGTTTAGGAGAATGGTTGGATCTCGATCAAAGTAGAGGACACATTAGATTCTAAAATCTCAAAAAGAAGTACGTGCATGCTCTGGTGGCCTATGGTAGGATTGGTCTTTCATGTCTTTCTCCGTCGAGACGAAACCATTACTGCGGATCGTTAAAGTACTGATCCATGAAACGCACCGTAATTTTAGCCGCAAGCATCTAGAAGTGTTCAAGATATGGTATGCTCATCTTGCACTACAATCCAGACGCAAACGTTGTTGCTCAAACCACGTTGCAGTTGCAGTATGAAGCCCTTTCTCACCCACTGTATTCTTTTGACGTCTTCCGCACCAAATACAATGTCTTTCGACAACTCTATCGCTTGCTTTCGAGGGGAGATCTCCTATGAATTAGGCGACACAACGTGCGGTTCTTATTGCTGTCTCCACACTTCTTTGCCACGGAATCCAATCATTGGTTGAGCGATGGCAAAAGACTATGGCTGCAGACGGCGACTATTTTGATTAACCAGGTATTGTAGTTTTTAATTCTTTTTGTCTTTTGGAAATGACGCGCTTGGACGGATATTTCATCCGCACTGACCTAATAATTTTGACGCAGAATTCATACAATTTTAGTAAATGATATGGTTGCTTCCACGTACATAGACAGTCATAACGATGTCGTTTTGCAGGATTCAAAACAAACAATATTCAAAATATCTCCCCATTTATTAAATTACTCAAGTACGTTGTCGTTGCCTTGAATTTCTTCCGAGTTTTTCCTTATTTCCAATAGGCGAATGCTCGCATAATATATTTAACCCCGTTGGTAGTGTTTGAACTTGAAACTCCTTTATACTGGCTATACCTACATCTTCGTAAAATAATGATAATAATAAAGATATATTTATCTTTATGATTATTATTAGTCTATTATTATTATTATTATTATTATTATTATTATTATTATTATTATTATTATTATTATTATTATTATTATTATTATTATTATTATTTAATGCAAAATTCTAATAAACAAAAAGGAAAACTGATTCCATGGAAATCGATCAATGGCGCACTCGAAAATTATTGCCTTGGCATATCCCTATATTCTATTTGATTTGATTTTAGTTTAGCGTCTCTTTCAGCGGCGAGGCTGTATGAGATGTGGGCCCACAGCTTAACGTGGGATCCGAAGCACATAAACTTCTGCCGGAATCGAACCCGGTTTCCCGCTATAGCTACGAGAGAGGTCTTGATAGGTATGTCACTGGTTAAGAATGAAATACGTAGTACCTGAGACTTTTAGCTAGAAAGGTGAAGGGAGAAGAGAAACCACGAGTGCGTAAACACTCACCTACTTCTTTTGGCACTTGTCTCCATTGAGAACGAGCTGAGAAATATGCCGAGAGAATGACTGCACAACATTTAATCCCCTATCTGTTGGTTTTACTTCCCCTAACGCTTTGAATGTGTGTGTTTGTGTATATGTGTAAAAGAGCACCGAAATATCCTCAAACAAGCAACCCACACACGTAGGAAGGAAGCAGAGGGTGTGAGTGAGTGAATGAGTGAAGCACAAGAAAGAACAATGGCGCATCGCTGCTATAAATTACCTTTCATGTCCCGCTTCCGCAGTAGTTGGCAGGGCAACCAGTGAAGCAGGTGCATGTCGAGTGTGCTGCTTACGTAACCCCGTTGGGGCTTTCATAACACACACAAACAGAGACCTTTTAAAAAGAACTTTGTTTCCATCTTTTTAAAAGAAAGAAAAAGAAAGAACGGGAAACCTGCTGTAATTCAATGGCTCGTAAATAACTCCTTTCTTGAACTGAGAACCATTGAGTTGAGCAGAGTCGCCTATTAAAAGCCCAAATAACTACTTTTAGAGCATGATTTGGTATTAAAGGTATTATAATTAGCTTCACGAATATGATTTACTATTGCTGGGCAATGATATTCATCATTGAATGTACAGACGAGAGATGCACCATGCCTGAACATCACGACATTTTCCAACATCCCACACCCTGCACGTGGGAGATGGAGTGTCGTTTATTTGGCTCCTTGAAAAGATTTTTAGCTGTTCTCCATCCGGAGGCTTGCATCATCAAGTACAGGAGTTCTGCACGATGCCTCATAAGCATCAATAGTTACATTCTGATCTTACAGATAATGCAGATAAATAAATTACTAAATAAATAAAAACGGGTCCAAAAGTTTATGAGTGACATGACTACCATAAAAGAATTAATTAAATACACAGAATTTATGAAACATTTTTGAATATGATGTTAATCTAAACTAACACATTCTTCTTTCAGTTGCTACTTATTAATTAGGCCAAAATACAATCTTCAGTTGCGGTGGTTGTAATTCTTAACACAGTTTCCTTTATTTTATCAGTAGTAGTTTATCCAGAATTTTGTAATTCGGAAGGTGTAATGGGATTTTATGCAAAGTTCATAAATTACTGTAAAATAAAAACCCTCCGTACATGGTGTGTTTCCATTATTATTTGTTTTAAGGGTTCTTACAAAAAAAAAAAAAAAAATGAAATGAAATCTTTCAGTTTTATATCCCACGGTTATGCCTGCTAGTCCATCTCAATGTGCTAGTCTAATAGAGACAATGATGATGAGAAATTTATGCAATGGTGGAATGAATATGAAGTAAAAGGAAATGGGAGAACCCCCAAGGAAACCCACACATACGCTGTTTGTTCACCACAAAGTCCTCTTGGCGCGAGCTGGGATTGAACCAGGAATCCCGTGCACCAGAGGTGAACGTTTTACCACTGAGCCACCGCGGCCCCTCTTTAAAAAATTGGGAGGAGTTACGACGCTGGGGATAAATCAGTGCCTACAAGCAGCAGTAGCAGTTTGAAATGAAAAATGTTTAATTTAAAGTTCCACGACTATGTAATTTAGATAAAGGCGTCGTAAGATTAATATAAGTTAATAGTTATGAAATAATTGGTGGAATGAAAATGTGGAAGTGAACGGGAGAACCTCCAGAAAACCAACTAAAACTATGTTGTTCACTACAACTTCACATTATCTAGGATGAAACCAGAGACCCCTCATACCAGATATGAGCTTCCTACATGGACATTTCCTTTCTAGTCAAAAGTTGTAATTTAACGATGCCATCGTGTAGAACTATTCTTCGACATAACACACACCAAAAATCTTAGAAAAATGCATCAGTTACAGTTCAAACAATCCAGAAATGCGCTTCTTACGTTACGGCAACAGAAACAAGCGTTTTGGTACGACGTCATATATCGGTTTCCCGTATTGGCAACTTCAGGGAATCTTTTCATATTGCAATTCCTTCCTGTAAACTACAAACAAATTAAGTGGAATAGTGAAAGTAAAAGTAACAACATAAGTAAAATACTTACTGTATATAAAAATATATATTAATATGACCTATTCTTCTATTTTAAAATACACTAACAATGATCTGCAATGTTCTGTCATTATAAATATTATACGTAGATATATATTAGCAGGATCATTTTATTAGACCTATATTATTAGACCAGAAAAATTAGGAGTCTAACTACTACATCAATTCAAATTAAAAAGAAATCACGTGCAGATTGAAAAGAAGCCATCATCATATTGTAGCTACAAATAAAGCTTTCCTTGATTTTGTAAATTTGGCTCCCAGTGCTTTGAAGGTTTACATTCTATTGGGGCCTTCATTTCGCAAACTCTAAATTATACTCATTAAAAACTTGTCGGCACAAATGTTATAAACTATATATGTGTAGTATATAACGTGTTATTATACTACATCTACAAATATGCACTTTCTGCACTAAAGCCTCTTAATACATTTTTAAAAATCCATATTCCACTACATCTTTTACATGGCGTTTACCATTTACTGTACATATTAGGAATTGGTTACCACACACCATTACTACAACTATTCTTAATGCTATAAAAATTGTATTATATAGCGTATTTAGTGTTTTACTATATTTCCACAAAAGGGAAATGATTTCATGGTCACCTTGGTACTTTGGAATTGAAGAAAGCTTTAGTAAACAGAGGCAGACTGATTGTTAGGATGCCGAAGAAGCACCATGAACAAAAGCAATAATTGATTTTTTTTCTGCTGACTTAGATGCTAATTTTAAAAATTGGGCACCATAATAATACGAATGCAATTTGATACATGAGCCTACATATTTTGGTTTAAATTATCTAGAGGCCAGACTCGTATTTCCAAGCGTCACGGCTACCTGGCGCACGAGATATTTCGAGCCTGAACAGGGGGAATATTAGCAGACAACTCATTATGTATTCTACGAATTCATTATGTATTACATGTGCTACTAGTTTGAAACTTTAACCTTTTCTTTTCAACAACCTCACACGAAATAGTATTCTGAGCATACAAACAAACTTGTAATTTTTTTCTCGTCAGCTCTGAGTGCAAGTAATGTTTGGTATATGATAGTACACCTGCAAAAGATTAGATTGTGAAAGTATTGCGGTTTGTACTTTTTTTCTGAGGTCGACAAGAAAAAAAAAGAGAAAAAAGAGTCATAAAAGCAAACGTTTGAAGTGTTCAGACCTTCGTTAAGTTTCGTCAGTATAGATTGGTTTTCCATATATTGCTTCACTCACTGGAACAGAATATTGTGTTTATTACTCATCATGACATATCACAAACATTCGTCATCAGGGTACAAGATGGATCAGTGGTGGACCACTCATCTCTGGTGTGAGGGGTCCCTGGTTTGATTCCAATGGATATAAGTTTGTGGTGGACTACATCGTGTCTGTGGGTTTTCTCATGATTCTGATTTTTCTCCCACATGAATATTCCACCAGTTATTTTATAATCATTCACTTTCGTTAATCATCCGTCTCCCTTTGCCTACAAGGCATATTCATGGGACATAAAACTAGAAATTTCATTTCATTTCATTTCGTATCATCTATATCTGCTTATTTGTTGGTTTAAATCAGTGTTTGAAGTGGGAAAAAAACAGAGGCGGTATGTTTTATTACGATTTTCACTCGACATACCGGCTATCTAAATATTGAAATACAGTGAGGGTATGTTGCCTAAAAGATAGCATTTTTATTTACATAATGACTCAAAACGATGGGAGAGCTTCTTCGCAGTTATGTGGAGGGAACTGGGAGAGGTTTTGCCCCCGCCCCCAACTCTGAGAATTTTTTTTAAAAATATTTCCTTCCGTTGTATTATAAATAATTACCTAGGTATATACGAAAATGCTCAAAACCGACTTTTATATTAACAATTTTTAAGCAATTTCCTCAAAGCAATTTCCTATAGGAGAACTCCCGAACACCCTACTAGACTAAGGGACATTCCAAACTCCCGGACGGTCCACTCCCACAGCAGACAACTCTCAATCCGCCCATTATCAAAACATGTCATTTATATGTATTAAAGGAAGAAAGGGAAGAAAAAACAATTGAGTATGGCACAACAAAATATAAAACAAGATATGAACTAGGTGAACTTCTTTGTAGACACTTCACTTTTAAAACAAAAGGTAGGGAATAAATAACAAAAATGTTGGTATTGGCATCTTAGAAATTACTTCTAGCATATTTTTGCATGTGAAGCTATTCGTCGATTACTGTGTATAAAAATGGATTTATTAAAAGTATATTAGCATCCACTTTCCAGTGACGGTATGTCTTGATCACTGAAAAACCAGAGGCGGTGTGTCTTCATTACTGAAAACCCAGAGACTGTATGGCATACCACCGCATACCGTCTCACTTCGACCACTGGTTTAAATGCTAACTCATGTGTTCAAAACACTTCAGTCGATCTGTAAATGTTCACATGGACTAATACGTATAAAAAATTTATGAGTATTTTTCATTGCCTAAAGAAAATGACGGTAAGTGCAAATGTATTATGGTAAAACAAATGTGTAAAGTAGTTCGATAAAAGTACTGAAGAATTCTCAGAAAGCTCATGGACATTACTACCATCTTAAGTTTGTGCGTCGTATGGTGAATTCAGCAAAGAATTTGGATTATTTTACTAGGGGAAATGTTTTCTCATGGATAAATTTCCTCGGACTTCCCCCTCAACGAATAACAATCGAATCCATGACGACCTTGCATACCAGAAATTAAAACTCTACTATCAAATCACTGTACTTTTATATCGTTGACTTTTTTTTCTTAAGAATGAATAAAATTCGCTTCGTAAGTTCGGTTGGTTACCCAAATATGAGGACATTAATTCGTGTATTAACTCCGATTGGAAACAATTTCATTCACGTAAAGGTACTAAATAAAATTACTCCATAACTGCCTTCGTGTGTTTATACGTATAGCATACACTACAGCCTTTAAAAGAACTGGAAAACTTGGATGGGTACGTATGTTCGTAGATATTGATGGTGTTGTACTGCTAAGAAAAGTACTCTATTTACATATTCAAGTGGCTTAGTAAATTCAATGCATTGACTTTATTACTGAGTAATATTTCAGAAATATATATTAGATATTTTGTTGTATGATCTGGCAATTTAACACAATATAATCTTGTCCTTAGATATTCGAGTATATTCAAATAATTGATTATAAACAGAAAATAATCTACTTTTCAAAGAAATCTCAAGTTATGTTACTTTTTCATTCTTTGTTTTATTAGCAACGTCGTAGACATTTGGAAAACATGCATCATATTTTACTCTAAGCCGTTTCCCTACTGAGTGATGCATACCGTTTCCCCTGAACCGACAGATGACGTACAAATATGGCAGTCATCGTTTTAGGCGCACGAGTAACAGGCTGAAATTCAATTGCAAATTTTGACTAGTTAGAATCAACACATGAGTGAAAGGAAGCATTTACCGTAATCACCCACCTCTGAAATATTTTATAACGCAATCAAAAAATCAGTAGAACTCCATTGAACCACAGCACCTCTAAATAACAACTTGTTTAGGAAATGAATTTTTGGTACAAATGATCAGGTATTCATGTTTAGTATCTTTTCATGCACGAAAATCATGAGACGTTACGGATTTATTTTATTAAAATCTATTCATAGAACTGATTCATAGAACTTTGTAATAGACTTACGTGTAGTAAATGGTTAGTATCCTCAGGTTCGATTCAGGGTCAAATCAGTGAGGTTTTAGTGTTGAGCAGTGGTGTCGACGAGGGAATTATCTTTCTTAGTGATTTTGAAGTGACTGGACAATGTGCCTGAACTCTTCCCATTAGAAGACAGAACAAAATATAATAGAACCAATCCGAGTTGATCATTCTTGGTTCCACAGAAAAGATACTAAACATGAATACAAATACACCCAATTTATGAAGTAGTAGTATTTTAATACATAGTTCATAACACGGTTCTATGGATACGAATGGCTTGGCCAAATCAGCAGATGCTTCCGTCAAACAGGTGGCAAACTTAACTGGTTTCATCATATATATACAAACTCGAATGATGTAGTTTTATATATAGGCTATTATATCAATAGTCAAGGTTCGTCAGAACGAAAGGAACAATGAACTTTTGTACACCTATTTTCTCCCTTTCCTCCGTTCAAAATTTCGTTCCGGTGCGCTTGGTGTTAATGGGTATTGTGAAAAAGTGTGGAAGCTAATAATTAATACTTTAATTTTAAATTGTACCGAACTGTGGGTTACGAATGAAAGATAGAATGGCGTTGGGAGTAGACGCTCTGACACAGTAACTGAACCCAAACGATACCACGACCTACATCTTCGACTTTTTTTATTGTAATAATACAAATTATAATTGTATAAGACTAAACTTTCTACGAGAACATTTTGTCTTTCAATCTCGTTAAGCCAGCAGAGAGGAATCACGTAAGATGGCGAATCGCTGATTAGCCAAATCTGTTCAATGGAGATCGCACAACTACCATACCAAAGGACAGACTCTGGTGTTCCAGCATGGTAGAGAAGCGAGCATCAAACCCAAGTGCAATCGAAGCGCCCGCAAAATGTGAAGTAGGAGATGTAAATCAATTTATGTGGGGATTCTTATAGATGAGGAATGCATGTGTGGATTCTCTAAATGTCTATGGATGACGACCGCTCCGTTCCAATTTGTACGTCATTGCATTTGTTGGGTAAGACTTTCTATGTAATCTTTTGATTAGATTGTTATATCTTCCAGCAATATTCATGAGATATTTGGCATTGTATGAGCGTCTTTGACATTTCTGCAACTCCTCTCACGTAAAAACGATACAGCTTTCGACTTAAGTTCATTAGACATTTCTTCCTTAGTTTAATATCTTTTGTCACCTCCTCCAGTTTGACGGTCTATTATCTTACCGCCCTGTATATTTCTAAATCATAGCTTGTTTTCTCGTTCACTGTTTGCATAGGTACTTTAGTCCTGTATGCTACCAAGAAATATGTCACTTGTACAGTACGTATACCACAACAAGGATCCGAAAGCCGAAAAGCATGCATTGCAACGCGAGACTGACTCCACTATATGTAGGGCGAGAACCCTGAAGTAGTAATTTAGCCACATGGAACTTTTTCTATAAATCATTACGCTTGGGAAGTAGTACACATGAGTTTTGTTTCACATTATGAAACTACGAGGATCCAATATTGAAGCTGGAAATGGTAAGAATTGTCACTTCTAGTTTCAACTAGCGCTGCCCACAAGAGGAGATTTCGGGATGTCTCGTCTCCAAAAAGGTACCATAAAAATACTGCCTTGTTTCGAAAAGCGTTACAACGATACGTTGTATATACTTATATTTTTGGGGCAATGAGTATTTCTTTATATGTACTAACTCAGGTTATTTCGAAGAAGAAGTTAGTTACAAATATATAATTGTCAAATATACAGAAAGATATTCAGATGTCATAAAATAATGAGTCTGTCAATATCTGGTTGGCAGGCAACCAGAAAAATAAAAAATAAATAATATAAATAATAAATGGAACCAAATAGAAACGAAGTGTGCGTATGATTTAATGTGGCTCAGTAATAAAGAACCAAAGTGTCCGGATTTATCGTTGTAAATGGTACAAGAAACCCGGGAGTTGAGAAGGAGCGTTTTTTGAAGTTTAGTAAGAAAAAACGACCAAAATTGAGTCAGACATCAATTATATTTGTTTAAGAAGCGGCCGAGTTATATATCGGAGCAGAATGAGTGACATAGATGGTGAAACGATGAATAGCCAAACAATAAATTCATCCAATATGTTGGAAATGTTGGAAATTTTGAAGGAAATGTCCCGACAACAAACATAACAAATTGCTAAATTGAACCAGCAGTTAGAAAGGCAAGCCCAACATGTTGATAAGCGCCTAGAGCAGCAGATACAACAGATGGATAAGGTAATAAGCAAGATAGGGCAGAGACTCCCTGAATCTTTAGGCAATATCGAAACCAAGGAAAAGGTAAACTGCGAAGCTACATGGGTAGAATTTGCGAAGTCTTCACGGAAACACACTGCCGTGTTGATTGGAACAGATTATCCCAACTTTTCTTTTCAATCGCATACTTTTGATTACCTCATGGATGCAAGTTGTAATGATGATTTCGGTATGCATCAAAGTGTGAAAAGGTACAATCGTTTATCAATCACATTATACTTGTTCTATGTTATTGAAGTATATTTAAAAGCATCTTTGTAATGCTAAGATATATATCGAATTTAGTAAGTTTTGTTTTCTATAAGGAATTTGTTGGACATATAACTTAGATTGCGGTTACGGCGTCTGAAGGGACCGTACTCAATTGATTTTGCTTCAACTATCATTATGATTTCTCGGTTTTACTTTATGTTATTTAATCTTGAGTTTCTCAAATGTTCCATACTATTTATGTGTTTTTCTTATGATTGCCAACATATAACATCAATTTCATTATTCATGTCATGATGTTAATAAGACGTTAATTAATATGCTATGTCCTGATTATTATCGATAATTCAATCTCAATTTATATTTTGTTTAATTATATGTTATATTTGATCATTTTGGCGTTCAAAGAACGACTATATGAATATCACATACATCTTTTTAAAAACCTTCTTCATGATGCCCAAGTAAATAATTATTAAATTGTAACAAAGCATGTAATGGCCCCGAAAAGGAATCAAACAAATTGTAAAAGCTTTTTAATGATCCCGAAAAAGGACTTAAAAATCTAATTTCGAATGCGCCTCATCGTCGATGAAACGTATAAATATATGAAGATGATAATAAGCTTTAAAATAAATATGATAAATAAATATGATAATGATACTGTTATAGAATTAAATACGATATATATATATATATGTATAATTATATGAATTGTATTTTTTTATATATATACGAGATGCACTTGAAAACTCGAATGATCCATATGTATATAAACGGTCCAGAATTCTTTTCCTTTTTATGAAAGTTAATGAATAAAAAAAGGAAATTCCGTTCGGGCGTCATTATATACAACGATAAGTTGTATATACTTATATTTTTGGGGCAATGAGTATTTCTTTATATGTACTAACCCAGATTATTTCGAAGAAGAAGTTAGTTACAAATATATAATTGTCAAATATACAGAAAGATATTCAGATGTCATAAAATAATGAGTCTGTCAATATCTGGTTGGCAGGCAACCAGAAAAATAAAAAATAAATAATATAAATAATAAATGGAATCAAATAGAAACGAAGTGTGCGTATGATTTAATGTTGCTCAGTAATAAAGAACCAAAGTGTCCGGATTATCGTTGTAGCGTGTTTGCTTCTATTGGAAGAACTATTTTTGACGAAAATTGTGTCTCATCTGATAGGCAACACTAGCCTCAATGCAGGGATAAGAGCGGAGATAGAATCTATTCCTGGGAGGCTGAACCTATATTTCTCGCTCTCTTTTTACCGTTTTTGATCTGATACTTGTGGATAGACAGACGAGTCGTTAGTTCTAAGGTTCCCCATACCTATACATAGTCCACAAAACCTATATTTTGCAAAACCCATCCTGCTGATCTAGTGACTAACGCGTACATCTTTCGTTCATGGAGGACTAGGTTCGGTTTTCAATGGAGAGGTCTTGAAATTTGAACATATTACGGTGGTTCGGAGTCCACCTCAAACTATAGATTCACGTTTCAAAGAGCCTCGGTGCTGCAAGGCATGCTTAACTACGATGTAACCAACCAACTATGTTTTGCAGATTTAGTGTGTATCTGTCAGTCATTAGATTTCAGCATACAAAGGAGTCACCTAGAGCCACCAATTTTTATATACAAATAGCTCTTCACTACATCTAATCACATACAAAGCCGTTTCTTTGATTTTCGACTCAAGGGGGGGATAGGAAAGTCAAATTTTGAGTACAGTGAACAGCGATGCATCTGAGGTAGGCAACCCACACTACTCTGTTGTGTTGCAGATTGCATGGCCCGAGATCGTCGCTATCTATTTCTATGGATACTTCTGTTAGTAGTATTATACCGTAGTTTTGAAATATGCAAGATGTACGAGTGACTTTGTTTACTATATATATATACAGGGTGCGGCACGTAAAACCGGCCCGTCGTAATATTATGGTATATTGTGTTTTTGGCAACACTTAAATAATCTACCTTCCTACCAAGAGATGGCGTGTCGAGGTCGGGTCGACTTACGTGACCTGCAGCAGTCACGTGCAGCCGCAGCCAGTGAAACTTGTCGAAACCAGATGAGAAAAAGGCCTCGTTGTGTTAAGCCGGGTGAGTGTCAGTGTGTGATAATGCCGTATTCGATACCCGAGCGTGTTGCCATTGTTGAAGGGTTCATTCTCACTGGATCTTTTGTGAAAACAAAGAATTTGTTTCGGGAGAAATTTCCAGGACGTTCTGTGCCAGCAAAAAGCACCATTCAGGAATTGATTGAAAAATGGTGGCGTACAAGATCGGTTCAAAATGCTCCCAGGAACAGACGACCATCTGTCTGCACACCTGAATTAAACATGCAGGTGGAGTAGATAATGACAAGAAGTCCTCGAAAGTCAACCAGGAGATTAAGTCAACAGGTTCATGCGAGTGAGAGAAGTTGCAGACGTGTTTTAAGGGGACTGAAGTTAAAACCGTACCGGATAAGTGTTGTGCAAGAACTGAAGGAGCCTGACCTGTAGAAGAGGGTGCATTTCTGTTCATGGCTGTTGAGCAATGTTGCCAGTGGTTTCTTGGATCCACTAATGCTCATCATGAGTGACGAGGCGTGGTTCCACCTGTCTGGGTACGTAAATTCCCAAAACAACCGGTATTGGTCGACAGAAAATCCACCCGTAATCCACCAGGTACCCTTGCATGATGAGAAGATTGGTGTTTGGTGTGCCATTTCCGCCACACGCGTTATTGGGCCCATATTCTTTGAGACGACAGTGAACAGTGACGTGTATATGGGAATCCTGGAGGAGTTTTATACACATTTGACCGAAGAGGAGCGTTAGTTATGTTACTTTCAGCAGGACGGTGCAACATGCCACACATCAGCTGCATCATTGTCCCTTGTGCATGAGATGTTTACACCAGAGAGAACAATCAGCAAAGGCTTGTGGCCTCCTCGGTCACCAGACTTGTCCACGTGTGACTTTTACTTATGGGGACTGTTAAAGGGAAGAGTATACGAAACAAATCCACACACAATTGAAGAACTCAAGACCAGGATCCAGGATGTCACCAATAGCATTAAAACACAAGAACTGACAAGGGTATATATGAATCTCCTCAATCGTGCTCACATGTGTGTTGAAGTGGGCGGAGGACACTTTCAGCACCTGCTGTGAAGGCTGCTGTGAAGGTGAGTAGTCATATTCAATACATTACATTTCATTTATGTGTTGTAGTTAATCATATTCAATACATTACATTTCATTTTATGTGTTCACTTTACGGGCCGGTTTTATGTGCCGCACCCTGTATATTAGGTTTTCCTTGTTAAAACGAAAAAAAGATTTCAGTGATAAACTCCATTCAGATGGCAAACTTGATTTTAGATTCCAACACATGACTTAGTTCGGGGAAAACCCCTGTCACAAAACTACTCTATTTTTGTTTTCCAAGAAAACATGTGACTAACAACACACTAGTATTCCAGTAATTCTCGTGAGAAGAAAGGAAAACCCATGATGTGATTGACATTAAAAGACCATTAAATGCATGTGTTTTCATGCTTTTCTCTTCCTTTTCAATCACCAAAACGCGTAACTTACTCTTGGCTTTGAGTCGCTTGCTTTTTCAACGCAGTTCGGAGAACAGGCAAAAAGATGGATGAGAAAAAAGAAATAAAAATTCACGGTGAAAGAATGAAAGATTGGATACAAAGAAATATAATGAAAATTCATTAGATTGAGACTTTGCATGACAAAGGTGAAAATTACGAGCCACTACTAGAATAATGGAAATTTTACGTTAGAGAACCAAATTTATAAAAATGTAGCTATATAAAATTTGATTCCAAAAATATTAAATGAAAGAAATCCCCCCTGGCCCCAATCCCGCAAGGATTTCGCATCCTGTACTTATACGGAACAGTATGTTATGCTTTTTTTTGGCGGGGGGGGCGGAGGATTGTCTGGGTTTGAAGTAGTGTGTGAAAAACTGGTCTAACACGGAATGAAGCAACTGAGAGATAGAAATCTAGAACACAATGTATAACATTGGGGAGGGTTCAGAGAGCTGTATACGGAAAATGAAATAACATGAAAGTTTTGAGTTTTACGTCCCACCCCTATGCCGGCTAGGCTAAAGAAGACAATGATGATTATTGAAATGAATAAAATGGTGGAATGAAGAAAGTGGAAGGAAACGGGAGAACCCCGAGAAAACCCACGCACACGGTGTTTGTCCACCACAAAGCTCACTTGGCATGAGCTGGAATCGAACCAAAGATCCCATGCACCAGAGGTAAACTATCCACCACTGAGAACTGTATACGGAAGGAAAGAATTTGTGCAGAATGAATAGCGATTGCGAGAAAAAAAGAAGGCAAAATGTCTACGCGTGAAAAAGTAGCCGAAAACAAGAATGGTGTAGGCAGTGGACTCAGGAGTTTGGGGTCGTTGGTTTAAACATCGCCGACGACTATTAAACTAGTTAACAAATTTAAACTTTTTGTTTGTTACATGAGAAAAATCACCTGATCTTAAAGGAACTTTTTGCACTGAATTCGAATATGCACTCGGTTTCTCTCCATCACGTACAGTTTTCCCGTAACAGAGGGATTTTCGGGAAATTCCCTAAAAAAATTCCCTTTTTCAGATATTTTATTCCCCTAGCTCCTGTCCCCTTACATATAGTAACATAGAAATTATACCTAAGTATACCTTGATTTATATTTAATAAACCCTAAAAGTTTCGTAAAAATCGCTTTGTTCCTTCTAGAGAAATAAATATATTTGTATGTATACTGTGTGCACTGTTTATTGCACCTGATAGTAATGCTTTCAGGTCTCCTGAGTTGGGGTAAAAACGATTTGCTTTATTACTACAAACACAGACATAAAAATGAATATTTACAATAGTCAACAACACACTTGTATTGCTCTCTGTAAATTAGAAACGTGTATAAAAATAGAATGTACTTCCAACGTATATTTTTTTAAACGTACAGTATATGTATATCTTAATACATATATATACAATTCTCCAAGTTATCAATATTTGTTATCAAATGTAACAGAATGCAAAATAAAGAAAGAATGGAATACAGACTCTGATGATGATCATGACCTTGATGAACCATCGACATCAACATGTACATCCAAGGATCCAACGTTCATCCCTGACTTTGTTCGCGAGCCACATTTCATCCGGCAATGTGAACTTAATGACCTAGTCCGTGATTTGCACCTGACAAAACAAGAGGCGGAACTTCTGGGATCAAGGCTCCAGCAGTGGAACTTATTGGATGCAGAAACGAACATATCCTTGTACAGGAAAAGGCATGTTCAATTTTCAAGCTATTTCTCAATGCAAGATAATGTGTGCGTATGTACGGATATAAATGGGTTGATGGCGGAGCTAGGAATTCCTTACGTTCCAGAAGAATGGAGGTTATTTGTCGACGCGTCAAAGGTCAGCCTTAAAGCTGTCCTTTTACATAATGAAAATAAAAAACCTTCTATACCACTTGCGCACTCAGTGAAGATTAAGGAATCCTATGACACCATGTCAACTTTGCTAAATCTTATAAATTACAAGGACCATTGTTGGCAAATATGTTGTGATCTCAAGGAATGGCAAATATGTTGTGTGTTAATATACTGAGTTGGTATTTTATTAGGACTGCAGTGCGGTTACACGAAGTACCAATGTTTTTTATGTTTATGGGATAGCCGAGCTGATGACAAACATTATGAAGTGAAGGAATGGGAACCTAGAGTGAATTACGTACCTGGAGAATGCAACGTCAAATACGCTCCTTTGGTAGATCCTAATAAGATATTACTACCGCCACTTCATATCAAGTTAGGACTTATGAAAAACTTTGTCAAAGCCATGGACACATCTGGTGAAGGTTTCAAGTATTTGCGAGATAAGTTCCCTAACCTGAGTGATGCTAAGATTTCAGCGGGAGTGTTTATTGGTCCCCAAATTAGGAAATTAATGCTTGATGATAGCTTTGACAGCAAGTTAAACAGTGCTGAGCTAGCTGCCTGGACAGCATTTAAGTGTGTTGTGCGCAACTTTCTGGGCAATAACAAAGCTGAGAGTTACACAGAAATCGTACAGGACATGATACAGAAATACAAAGAGTTGGGTTGTAGGATGTCTTTAAAAATCCACTTTTTGCACTCCCACCTCAGCTTCTTTCCTGCTAACCTAGGTGCTCTCAGCGACGAACAGGGGGAAAGATTCCACCAAGATATAATGGCAATGGAGAAAAGGTACCAGGGACGATGGGATCCTTCAATGATGGGGGACTATTGTTGGGGTCTTGTTAGAGAATGCAACATTTCTTACAAAAGAAGGAAGTAGTGTACGTTTTTGTAACCCAATGGAAGTTTCATATATTGTGATAGTTTTAATTGTCTTTTCATGACCTTTTGGTACATTTGTATTATTGTTTATTGTAAATTGTCACACTTGTAAATTATATTGTATTATATTTTATATATGTGTTTGTGGTAATAAAGCAAAACGTTTTGCCTCAACTTAAGAGATCTGAAAGCATTACTATAAGGTGCAATAAACAGTACACACAGTATACATGCAAACATATTTATTTCTCTAGAAAGAATAAAGCGATTATTACGAAACTTGGAGGGTTTGTTAAATATGAATCAAAGTATACTTAGGTATAATTTCTATGTTAGTACAGTATATGCAAGGGGACAAGATCTTGGGGTGTAAAATAAACGAAAAGGGACATTTTTGAGGGATTTTCCCGAAAATCCCTCTGTTACGGGAAAATCGTACGTGATGGAGAAAAACCGAGTGCATATTCGAATTCAACGCAAAAAGTTCCTTTAAGAACAGGTATTTCCTTTTATGTAACAAAACCTTTGTTAACTAGTGTTATTTATTTTTTTTTTCTGTGGAAAAATCAATGATAAAGTGACATTGTATATCCACCGTACTGGAAATCGATGTTATTATAGTGAAAGGGGGAAGGGTGAAACACTGATATTCACCAGCATGAAAAATAGGATACAAAAAGTATCATCTCGTAGATACGTGTACGGTACTTGATACGTCAGGAAACTATACAAACACATACAGAGGAACTATACAAACAATGTCCAATAATGGACAAGCTGAAGGACATGACGATAGTACCAAACTCACTTTCCAAATATGCAATTTGTTTAGTTGGTTAACTGCTATCAGCTTTTATACAAAAATGTTTCAACTAACAAAAAACAAAGAAAACAGTAGTGATGAGCGCAAGAGTCTTGGTCTTGCAGTTTTTGCAAGAGTCTTGCATGCAAGACCATGACCAAGACCAGGAATCCTGATGCAAGATCAAGACCAAGACTATACCTGCAAGACCAAGACCAAGACCAAGACCATACCTGCAAGACCAAGACCAAAACTCTTGCGCAAGAGCCTTGCAGTATTAATGGTACTACTTGAGCCTTTTTTTATAGAATTTAAAAAGGAGAAAAATCATTACTTCTTTCATTTGAATTTCTTGGCTTCAGTAAAAATACCGCTAGAGTGAATGTGTTCCCATTAGTTCATGCAGTCGGTGCTGTGAGTTGATCTGCCCCTGTAGCATATAGTTAAAGTATGTCGTTTTCTGAATCGATTGTTCGCGTTTTCTGTAGTTATTACTCGTTCTCAAGCCACACAGGTGCCATTTTAATCAAAGCTTGTTACACACAAAGAAATGTGTCGTTGGTGCTGGATTACGATGTATTCCTACATTTTTAAAGAATGAGGATTACTTATCGTGAAATCAGGCACTATTCTGCAAGTGTGTGTTATCTGGAGTAAACTTAACCTTTGGCCTTCGAGCTGGTAAAGTTTGTAGGCTCGTCTTGGGATAAATGCATAGGAAAAGATGGGTTTGTTTTTCACCCTTCAGTTGCTTTGCCTCCGACAGTCTGCTGACGAAACGCCACAAACGTCCAGCAAGAAGAAATTTGCAAAATAAAAAACCCAAGTGGAGAGCGCAAAAAGTAAATTTCATGCGTACTTTGAAGTTGTTGCGCAAAGTGGGGAGCACCCCTATGGTTATGCAAACTATGCAAAAAATGGAAATAAGTGGCAATAAAAATGAAAAACAGAAACACGTCAGGACTGAAAATGCATATTTTATCAGTGCATAAAAACGAAGCGCAGGAACTATTTTCATTAAAGCAGCTGCAAACTCAAAATATTGCAGATATCTTTAAACCTGGCTTGATTATAATCAATATTATTTCTCTTCGTTTTCCGTTCTCTCGTCTTTGTTTTCCGTTCTCTCTTCTTCGTTTTCCGTTCAACTCAGTTAATTCTCTTTTTTCTTCATAGGTCTACCTATCTTTCGAAAACCTATCATTTTTTCATCCCTTTTGCGTAATATCCATGTTTCTGCCCGATAGAGTATATTTGGTCTAGGAATTAATTCGTGCGGGTGGACAAGAGATGGCGCAACGAACGGAGCGTCCCACAGTTCCGTGTATCCACACATGTGTTGCAAACCCCTGTCATCGCGTATCGTTCGTAGTATAGGGCAGTGGATTAAAGCGTCAACAACACCAGTTTGTAGTTAAGTGAACATGGCGCAATTTGTGCCTGATAAAGTGTTTTTTGCGGGGTGTCCTGCTGCATTACTTTAACATGCAGAAAAGTGCGACTGAAAGTCATCGTATTTTGGTGGAAGTGTATGGTGACCATGCTCTAGCTGAGCGAACGTGTCAGAAGTGGTTTGCACGGTTTAGAAGTGGTGATTTCGGCTTGGCAGACCAAGAGCGAGCTGGACAGCCAAAAAAATTTCAAGACGAAGAATTGACAGCATTGCTCGAGCAGGATTCGTGTCAAACGCAGGAACAACTTGCAGCAGCATTAGGCGTTGATCAAACAACAGTCTCCAAACGCTTGAAAGCCATGGGAATGATTCAAAAGATGTCACATTGGGTTCCACATGAATTGAAAGACAGAGACGTTGAAAGACGAAAAACCATTTGCGAATTGCTGCTTCAACGACAGAGCAGAAAGGGGTTTCTGCATCGTATTATTACGGGTGATGAGAAGTGGATCCATTACGAGAACCCTAAACGAAAAAAGGCCTGGGTGAAACCAGGTGAACCAGGTCCACCACAACCAAAACGAGATATTCACTGTGCAAAGGTTATGCTGTGCATATGGTGGGATATGAAAGGTGTGGTGTACTATGAGCTGCTGCAACCGGGTGAAACTATGAATGGAGAACGTTATCGACGACAATTAATGCGTTTGAAGCAAGCTCTGGCCAGAACACGACCAGAATGGGAGAACAGACATGATAAACTTATTGTTCAACATGATAACGCTCGCCCACATGTCGCAAAACCGGTCAAAACCTATTTAGAAAATGTCGGATGGGAAGTTTTACCCCACCCGCCGTATTCACCAGACGTTGCTCCTTCGGACTACTACTTGTTCGATTGCATGAACAACGATTTGATTGGACAGCGGTTTACTTCTTCAGAAGATATCGAAACATGGGTCTCTGACTGGATCGCTTCCAAGGATGAGGACTTCTTTCGCCACGGAATCCGTACATTGCCTGACAGATGGGCGAAAGTGGTGGCTAGCGATGGACAATATTTTTCTTAAGGTATTTATGTATTTTGTGTTTGTACTACAGCTTCAATGTGTGCGTACCAACCGCACGAATTAATTCCTAGACCAAATATATTGGAATCAGTAAACAAAATCTTAATATTTAATTGGAAGTTTTGTTCAATACAAAGATTAGCTAATCGAGGTTGAAAAAATCTGACGCCTTTAGAGTGTAAAAATAATTTTGCAATTCATGGTATTTCAGTAATCTGTGCCGTCTTGATTTTCTTTCATGCGTCCCAGGGGTAGGATCCCCAGTTTGAGAACCAGTAGAGTATTGTATTTGTTAATATATATATATATATATATATATATATATATATATATATATATATATATATATATATATATATATATATATATATAAATACGAAACGTTGTAATTTATTTTATAAGTAGTGAAGCAGGGGCAACCATTGAAAAAAAAAGTCATCGCATATGTTGTGAAGTATCTTCATACTTACACGAAGGTAAACTATATTACATTTAGAAACATACATTGTATTTCCGTTACTATTGGCGCATTGTAGAATTTATTATCAATTATATAAAGAGTAAAATTTACCCATGAAAAGCATAAGATTTCTTAAAAGCAAGACTTGCAAGACTCTTGCACGCAAGACCAAGACCAAGACCAAGGGTTCTAGTGCTAGACGAAGACCAAGACTGGATGTGCAAGACCAAGACCAAGACCAAGACCAAGACTACCCGGGTCTTGTGCTTGGTCTTGCATTTGCTCATCACTAGAAAGCATGATATGACGGTGGGATTTGAACCCGCGACCCCACGCACCAGAATTGACTACCTTTACCAATCGACCACACAGCCAGTAAAGCATTTATTGCTCTTGCGTTCGTCTAATTTTTTCACACCTAGATAAGTTGTCATCTTTCTCGCAATCTCTCCAACGTTATACATTGCGTTCTAGATTTTCACCTCCCAGTTGCTTCATTCACGTCTAAAAAGAAAAGGTTTCGCTGTATTGTGTTTACTGTCATTTTTAAGTATTGAGCAAAAGTAATGAATCAGAAGAATCGGAGCAGTCACGTATAGAAAATTGAACGAATGTTTAGGAAACAAGAGCAGAGCGAGTTGTATATGAAAAGCGAGGGAGAGAAAAACAGCTGATCGAGTGGCCAATAAAGAGATTGCAATTGTTACTTAACGACTTCTCCGTGACCTGGGAGGAAATGATAGCTGACGTGAGTGACTGAGCAACTGAACAACGAAAAACATAGCACTGAAAAGAATATAGGATAGTATGCGAATAGAACAGTAGTGTTTTTAACACAACGAAAAACTTCTCACGGTAGTTAAGCTTATATCTTCTCAGCTTCAACAGCTAAAACACAGCCAAGAAATGTAAAAACAAAGATTGAAATCAACACGATTTAACTCTGAATATGCAGATGTTATCCCCGTTAGGGATATCCCTTCTTATCTCCCTGAACAAATACGTGCTGATAAAGAAAGAACATTTCATTAGTAGGCAGATACCGTGGTCATGTTTGCTGTTGTCGTTATTACATTACACCATGATATCATCAGATAGATATTTATATTGATATCAATATATTTCAGTCAATAGCAGTGGTGTTTCCGTGATATAGTTAAAAGGACAATTCCCATCAAGCAACACAGCATATCACAGAAACGAGTAGGCTTTTTTTTTTATCATTAAATAGCGATTTCATGATTTCATAGGGTTAAAATCTAAACTAAATCACTGTAGTTTGGTTCTAAAACATAAAATTATTCCTCCTATATACTCATACTTTCTCTTTTCCTTCCAAGAAACAATTAAGCTAATCAAGAGTCAAGTAAAACAGGGAGGAACACAAGAGAGAAACACAAATTTAATCATCGAAAGTTTGGGGAGGATAGAAAAAATGTTAGTTGAAACATTATGTGTATTAAATGTGCGACTAAAATTGGAATAATTTGCACATCATAACACAGAAGGAAGAGGGGCAATTGTAAAAAGCTCAGGACAATTAAGTTTTAAATATGTAATTTTTTAGGAGGTCACGTCAGGGGAACTTTAGGGTGGAATGGGTTATGGTTTAGTTTGGTTTTTAAGTTTAGCGTCCCTTTCAGCAGCGAGGCTATATGAGAAGTGAACCTACAGCTTAACTGGGTATCCGAGCCACAAGAGCTCCCGCCGGGAATCGAATCCGGTTCTCCCATTCCAAAGGCTGGAATGGGTCATGACAGATAAACGGTAATTGTAATATTATAAGTAAATACGTGGTAAATGTCATTACATTTGGAGAGATACTTAAGAGAAGAAAAAGAGTTTTTACTTGTTTAATTCACTTAAGTAACGGACCAATTGTTCCAATGTTGTATCAATAGCGATTTCTCTATTTTATCGCGTTTATCGCCGTAAACGCATAACAGAAATACAATTTATTGTGCAAAGTTGCTCAAAGTACGACTGAAAAAATGCCGCCTTGCTTTTTAGATGTCGTCTGCGCTTCGGGCTGAGATAGGAATAGTGATGAGCGCAAGAGTCTTGGTCTTGCAGTTTTTGCAAGAGTCTTGCATGCAAGACCAAGACCAAGACCAAGACCAAGACCAGGAATCCCGATGCAAGACCAAGACCAAGACCAAGGGGTGCAAGACCAAGACCAAGACCAAGACCATACCTGCAAGACCAAGACCAAGACCAAGACTCTTGCGCAAGAGTCTTGCACAAGTATGGTACTACTTGAATTTTTATAGAATGTAAAAAGGAAGGGGAAAAATCATTACATCTTTCACGTGAACTTCTAGGCTCCAGTAAAAATACCACCGGAGTGAATGTGTTGCCAGTAGTTTATGCAATCCATGTGGGTCGATCTGCTCCTGTAACATATAGCTGCAGTATGTCGTTTTTTGAATCGGTTGTTCACGAGACGACCGACAGCATAATTATATAGCTATAATAACTTCAGTGTCTGATTTACTTTGGCCATCATTTGATCATTCACGACGGCCCATGATTGGATTTTGGGAAATCATACGAAGAATAGTTGTGTCCATAAGAAGTGGATAAGCAAAAATAAACTAGAGCATGTTATGGACACGGTAGCTCAGTTGCAGAGCGTTCACCTCTGGTACATGGGGCCCTGGTTCGATCGCAGCTTGCGCTATGTGAGCTTCTTTGGTGAACAAACACCCTGTGCGTGGGCTTTCCCGTTTCCTGTACTTTCTTCATTCCACCATTTCTCATCATCACCGTTTCCCTTAGCCTCAGTGTAATAAGCGTGGGACGTTAAAGCAGATATTTCATTTCATTTCAAAACATATTAGTGGTGTTCTTCTTCCAAAACTAAAGAAATGTAGTATTGAACATCGGCAATTCCGTACACCATAGGTGTCGACTACATGGGTATGGCCTTGGCTCTGAGGTTCAATCATCCATTGGAAATTTTTAATGTGTACTTATAAATTTAATATTGAAATAACATTTTCATGACATTGACAAAAACTTAGCGCATGTGACCGCAAGTTTGATTTCATAGGTGGATGCTTATACGTTGAATAATTGTTTATCAATATAACTTATAGCCCCCTTAGGTATACGGCATATCTAGGATTCAACGATATAACATTATACAACAATAAATAATCTATATTCACAACTGAGAGTGATTTCGTAGTTATTTCAAATAGCTTGAAGTTTGATGCCGTTATTATGCATTTCTAATGTAGGTCAAAAGTATTTATATAAATTGAGTTTACACAAAAGACATAAACAATTGAGTCGTTTTCAGTTTTCACTCAAATTATTCTAAAATATTGGGGCCGCGGTGGCTCGGTGGTAGAGCGTTCAGCTCTGGTGTTTGGGGTTCCCCGTTCGATCCCAGCCCCCGCCAAGTGAACTTTGTGGTGGACAAACACCGTGTACGTGAGTTTCCTCGGGGTTCTCCCGTTTCCTCCCACATTCTTCTTTCCACCATTTTCATTCATTTTTCATCATCACCGTCTCCTTTAGCCTAGCCGGCATAATCGTGGGACGTAAAACTCACAAATTTAATTTCATTTCATATTCTAAAATATTAAGAGGTTTAATTATTATTATTTTAATTTTTTGTCTCTTTTTTTGGTCAATATTGCAAAACATATTATCATCGTCATAATAATAGCTATTCTGCCATTATTGGCAGGTCACTTGCTGCAGCTGAGAAGCTTCAATGACTGTGGTCCTCAGCTAGTCTCTTCGTCTTAACGTAGCAATTTTCTGTCTTAATATCTTTCTTCAACTACAATCTCCTTCGCCCCCTCTCTCTAGCACGTACCTAATAATACAGTTCCTCCTCAGCCAATGCCCTCCTCTTAATTACATCTAAAATTCTTCTTTTCTCCCCGACTGCTGCTATTTCTAACACCTCATTCGTTTTCCGTTCAACCCAGCTGATTCTCTCCTTTTTTCTCCATGCCCACGTTTCGAAAGTCTAATTGTTTCATCGTTTTTGCGTAATGTCCTTGTTTCTGCCCTATACAGTAATATTAGAATCAGTAAAACAAAATTTCAATATTTAATTGGAAGTTTGTTCAATACAAAGATGAGCTAATCGTGGTTGGAAAGAAAAAATCTGACGCCTTTAGAGTGTAAAAATAATTTTGCAATTTATGGTATTTCAGTAATCTGGGCCGTCTTGGTTTTCTTTCATGCATCTCACTGTCAGGGGTTGCCTCCCAGTTTGGGAACCAGTGGAGTATTGGATCTGTTAAAGCATATAAAAATATTACGAAATGTTGTGATTTATCTTATAAGTAGTGAAGCGTGATCACCCATTGAAAAAAATAAGTAAAGGTCATCGCCTATGTTGTACAGTATCATCACACTTACACGAAGGTAAAATAGGCCCTATATTACATTTAGAAACATACATTGTATTTCCTTCACTATTGACGCAATGTAGGATTTATTATCCCTTATATCCAGAGAAAAATTTACTTATGAAAATCATAGATTTCTTAAAAGCAAAACTTGCAAGACTCTTGCAAGCAAGACCAAGACTGGGTGTGCAAGACCAAGACCAAGACCAAGACTAGGTGTGCAAGACCAAGACCAAGACCAAGACTGGGTGTGCAAGACCAAGACCAAGACCAAGACTAGGTGTGCAAGACCAAGACCAAGACCAAGACCGAGGGTTCCAGTGCAAGACCAAGACCAAGACCGCATGTGCAAGACCAAGACCAAGACCAAGACCACCCGGGTCTTGGTCTTGGTCTTGCATTTGCTCATCACTAGATAGGAAGCACCAGTATCTCCTAGCAGATTAAAAAAAATCGTTCAAGTATATTGTAACACAAATGTGAGCAACCATCATGCACTCAATGCTACGAGAATCGCCAAAGATTCGTAAATAACTAAATAGCTTTCGTGGTATATACCTATATTCAAAGCTATGCTAATGAGGGAGAGATATTGAAAGTCAGATAACCACCCGAAATCGTTTAACTTCTGTTTTGAACCACATTTTAATCATTTTACGTTTTCCTAATGAAGATTCGTATATTTTAAATAATAGCTTACCCTTGGAATACATCTACAATATTGTATACTTCTGAGCTCCCTTCTGTGTATATGGTTAGCGTAGGTGTCCTTGGCGCAGAAGACTCTATTCGATTTCCAGTAAAAACTCATGTGTTTCTGATCCCACGTTCAGCTATAGGACCACGTCTCATATAGCCTCGGTGGTAAAAGGAAGGATGAAATCCAATCCAAAATATTTGTATAGGGTACATTCTGACTGCCGGCGGGAACACAAAGCCTTGTATATTAACCTGAACGGTGATTTCGGAATTCCACTTTTAAACTGTTAATTCCACTTCAAAGGCAGGATTATGAAAGAGTGACAACCGTATAGATTTACACTGCACACATTAAACTATTATTTTGTGGCCCAGCGTAGCGTAGTCATTAACGTTTTTGCCTTTGGTGCGAGCGGTCCCGGGGTCGATTCCAGGTTGATACACTCGGTCAGAAAAGTGTAAAAGTCTTTTCAGGCCAGCCTTCTGAGAGAGGATTTCCCGGGTTCTTCTCATTCACACCAGGCCAATGCCGGATTGAATCTAACATATAGGTTTCACACCTCTTCCTTCCCTCCCCCTTTTCTTTTCCTTCCCTTACTTTCTCAAGTAGTATGATACCAAGGACGTCATCCTTCACACATGACTTGCTGCAACGGGCATACGTGCCGAAAACTTAGAATTATAGCTCTTAATCCTAATCCTAAACTATGCTTTATCTGTCACAAGTGCGAGATTGATTCATAAAATTCCGGAGCGGCAAAATACACAGAGGAAAAGTACCCTATAATCTGGAGGTGCGCTACGTAAATCTTATAACCTCCGAACCAGGCGGCTGACCGTACAAAACACCATGGAGCGGATGTAGAGAGTAACCTGTAGAACATGTACGTACCCATGTCTGCAGGGAATAAACTGCCATCTGAAGAGTGTGGATATTGCACAGCGTATGAACCATGCACAGGACGCAAGGTATACGAAAGAAACGTTGGTGTGAGCTGGAATCGAACCAGGACCCAGACGCCAGAGATGCGTGCTCCACGAATTAAAAAAAATCTGGATTTTTTCATTTCGTAGTTTTGAACTATTCAGGACTACTGGACAAAACAGGGACACGAACGGAGAATGATTGAGGACAGTTAAAAATCTAAAGGTTCTCCCAACGGAAATCGAAATCGGAACCATGCACACCAAAGACGCACTAGCAAGTAGACCACTGTCACAGAGAAGGGCTGTCAAACTGAGTCACCGCTATTCACAATTACGGGAATGAAGACTAATACTAACTTAAGAAACGTGTTCCAGAAAAGGTGCTGCTGCAAATAAAATTGGTAAACGACGTACAACAATTGTGGAAGTTGAATAATCATAATGTCAGGATTTTCGCTAGGTCTAATACTTTAAGATCCCGCGGGAGTTGCTGGACTCCCACCGGGCGCCTCCCCAGGTGGCGGAAAGGGGAATGCCCACCAGATATGGCGGGTACCGGAAATCACCGGGGCGGACCAAAACCAGACTGCTGCCTTGCAGTTAGTAGTGGAACTACAAAGGCTAGGGGAGGAGGACCCCAACAGAAAACTCCTGGTCCTCCAGGTTGTGGGTTGTGCGCAGGGCTAACAACTCTACCACGGAAAATTAAACTGTTCAGAAACAGAAGCCAGAGCCTCGGAATTGGAAAGGAACAGTGGAGACGGCAAAGCAACGGAAGAAGGATGTGAAGATAGGAACATGGAACATACGAACAATGCTAGAACCTGGGAAAATGGAAGAGATTCCTCAAGAGACAATATTAAAAAATATGGATATAGTGGCGTTGCAGGAGATTCGATGAGAAGGCAACGGCAGAATTGATGAAAAGAATTACATTTTCTATTACAACGGAACCCCAACAAAAACCGGACAATATGGAACTGGATTCATGATAGGCAGACATTTCAGAGATAAGATACTACAATACACACCAGTCAACGAAAGAATAAGCAAAATTAGAATAAAAGGAAAATTCCGAAACCTCTCAATAATCACGGTTCACGCCCCTACTGAAGAAACAGACATTGCAAAGAAAGAAGAATTCTACGAGAACTTAGAAGAAACTTACGAAAACACACCGAAATATGATACAATAATAGTACTGGGAGATTCAATGCCAAACTAGGAAGCAGAGATGCACACACGAAAGTCACTGGGAAAAATACACTGCATGAAGAAAGTAGTGACAATGGACAATTGCTAATTCAATTTGCAATAAGAAACCAATTAGTAGTAAAGAGTATAAGCTTCCCACACAAACAGATACACTTAGGAACCTGGAAATCTCCTGATAATAATACGATAAATCAGATAGATCACGTCCTTATCAACCGCAGATATACATCCTCCATAATAGATGTTAAGAGCCGAAGGGGTTTAAACTGCGATACAGACCACTTTCTAGTGGAAACAAAATTAAGGGAGAGAATATGCATAAAACAGCAACAGAAAACAGTTACAAATGAGAAATGGAATACAGAGAAACTAAAGATCAGAAAAGAAGCTGATAAATTCAAGGACACGACTGAAAGTAAATGTGAAAAAATGACAGAAAAAGTAAACTCATCGATACAAGAGAAATGGGACGAAATTGTAACAGTAATAAAGGAAGCTGCGACAGAAACAACTGGAGTAAAGAAAAATGGAAACAATAAAGCAAAATGGTTTGATGAAGAATGTCAAGAAATAATTAGCCAGAAAAATGAAGCAAGAAGAAAAATGCTACAAAGAGAGACAAGAAGCAACTACGAAAGGTGTAAAGAGCTGAGGAAACAAGCGAAAAACGTTTGTAAAAAGAAAAAGAAATAGAGGAAATAAAGAACTTAAATAAAGGAAATGAAACCAGAAAATTTTATGCAGCAATGAAGAGAATGAAAAGAGGATATCAGCCAAAAATGATAGGATACAAAAACGAGAAAGGAGAAATAGTAGGAGATAAAGAAAAAATAATGAAAATATGGACAGACTATTTTAAAGACTTATTGAACCCTCAGATGCAGGTGGAAGAAGAGCTACAAGAGAAGCAACAGGAGCAAATAGACAAAGATAAGATGGCTGAAGCACTCAAGAAAGGAAAATCTGAGGAAGAAGTTGAAGCAGCACCTTCAAAGGAAGAAGTAGGAGAGATGATTAATAAACTGAAGAACAATAAGGCCCCGGGAGAAGATAGCATAACCATAGAATTAATAAAACATGCAGGTCCTAAACTGAAAGAAAAAATATATGACATACTTCAGCAAATATGGATGGAAGAAGACATACCAGACAGATGGAAGATAGGAATAATACATCCACTGCATAAAAAAGGAGATAGAATGGATTGTAAAAACTACAGAGGAATCATGCTCTTAAATATAGCATACAAAATATTAACAGGCATAATCAACAATAGAATCAAGGAGTATGCAGAGAAGGAAATAGGGGAATATCAATGTGGATTTCGGAAAAATCGCAGCACGATTGACCAGTTGTTTATCATGAGGCAGGTAATAGAAAAAGTTATGAATACGGCACGGATCTACATATATTATTCATAGATTTCAAACAGGCTTTCGACAGTGTGGACAGAAACAGACTCACAGAGGCATTTGAGAACATGCGAATACCAAAAAAAAAAAAAAAAAAAAAAAAAAAACAACTCATAAGACTTGTACAGATGACGCTCAACAAAACAACAGCAAAAGTAAAAATAGAGCAGTTATTAGGAGAAGAATTCCAATATGATAAAGGAGTTAAACAAGGAGACGGATTATCAACAACACTGTTCATAATCGCCCTACACACAGCCATACGGAAAATAGACAAACGAGGAACTATAATGTATAGAACCAGCCAAATCTGTGCATACGCCGATGATGTGGCAATAATCGCAAGAACAGAAAATGAACTGAAAAGAATGTACGTAGAAGTGGAAAAAGCAACCACGGTAATGGGATTACAGGTGAACGTGAGCAAAACCAAACATATGATAATAACAACTGCAGAACATAGAAGAAATACAACGAACATAACAATACAAAATAAAACGTTTGAAAGTGTACCCACATTTAAATATTTAGGATACTTAATAGATAACAAAAACAACACAACAATAGCAATAAAAGAACGAATTCAAGCAGGGTGCAAAGCCTATCACGCCAACAACATGCTGCTGAAAAATAAGGTAATTAACAGAAGCACAAAATTAAAAATATATAGAACCCTCATAAGACCAATAGTAACATATGCTTCAGAAGTATGGACACTCACCAAAGAAAACGAAAATAACCTACGCGTATTCGAAAGAAAAGTAATAAAGAAGATTTATGGCCCTGTGAAAACTGGAGAGGAATGGAGAATACGCTCCAATTGAGAAATAGAAGAAATTCTGGAAAACAAAGACATAGTCCGATACATAAAAGCACAAAGACTGAGATGGCTGGGTCACGTGGAACGCATGGAAGAAGATCGCCTTCCCAAAAGGATCATGAATGAGAAGATCTTTTCTAGCAGAAGAAAAGGGAGACTCAAACAGAAATGGATAGATAATGTGCAAGAGGATCTCCGGATATTGAAAGTGGCTAACTGGAAACAGAAGCCAGAGAGGAAAAGATGGAGGCAACTGGTGGAAGAAGCCAAGGCCCATATCGGGCTGTAGAGCTGTGTGGTAAAGTAAGGTAATACTTCAAGATATATTCGTAACAATATGTAAAATTTTACATTTTTACGTGTAGCATACTTTTTTCCGTTCTTTTATATTTTAACTTTTGTGTATCCGACAATTTCTAGAGACGTTTCAAATAAAAGTTATAGATCGCTTCTTTAGCTTTAAAACGGTGTATATATTAATATATTTATTGGTATAGGAACGTATAAAAGGGCACCTGAAGAGAGCGTGCTCGCCATTATTGCAAACTTCGCAGTTCTCGCGCCCTCGCTCGCCTCGTTTACCTCAAATATCGTAGCATAAGATCGCATGGACCTCTACGCAATATCCAAAACTTGGCCTTTTCATTCCTTTTCTGGCTTTGTTGGTCCCCTGAGCTATGATACTCACGGTCCTTGTCTCAATCCACACTCAATATTGCTCTTGATGAATGATGGTCGTAAATAAATATTTTCTGATTTTGGGGAATATATTACTCGTATCTTCTCAATTTCGCATATCTCTTTTGTCAGTTTTGGTTCGTGGGGCTTTTGCCCCTAATTCATATGGTATAGGGTTGTTCCATTATTCATCACCTATGGACCCGCTGTGTCCGGACTGACAACCGGTAGCTGTAAATTAATTGACACTATTATCTATTAAAAGTAATCATTGTCATTCACAGCATCACGGACTTCCCATCCAATACTATTAGCTAATGTTACATTTTTTCTGTTCCTTATACATATTATGTTTATTATTCGTTTCTTGACTTTTGTTTACACATCATCCTATCAATAATTCATATATACAATTTCAGTCCATATTGAATGCATTTAACAATATTTACAATATATAAATGCTATTGTTCACAATCAAATTCGTCTTGATCTTTATCCACGGTTGTTGCGTTGTGACATGAGTGCGTTATGTTGCTACATTACATTGTTTGCACATAGCTGAACAATTCATATCTGACAACACTTGCAATAATTCTCACAGTCAGTTTTGCAAGAACATGACACAACATACAACAAATCATCTGGTACAAAATGATTTGAAGAAGTAACTGGTTTAAGTACTTTTCTCCCTCCTTCATTTCCTCTTACGGACTCTAGTTTCCATTCCCATTTAGTAGCTGACAAATTGGCTCCCAACCATCTCTGTACTTGCAAATAAACCCTTAGTAATTGATGTTGACATGCCTCCGTTGTTGGAGGTAGTTTAGTCAAATCGAAATTCGATCTCAACTTTGACTTTCTTGTGAGCATTGGAAATTTGAAGTATCAGACTTCATTCAAGTTTGAGTATCTGTTTAGTTCATACAAAACGATCTGCACTTCTCAGCAATTATTCGTTGGAAATATTGTCCTCGGTCAACACCAAAGCTTGCTTCCTAGCTTCAGATGAAATTTCAACATTTCTACTGCTCTTACCTTTCCTAAACCATAAAACCAAGACATAGTGTCACAGACTGCATGCGTAAATAAGAGACTTCTGATTTCTTTGTTTTGTTCAACCAACATTTAAATATTGTAAAATACTTTGGTTCGATCTTTACCACCTATTTGTTTACAAAAATACGTATTAATTCTTCTTCTTTCTCAGGAGTAAGGGTCACTAAAAGGACCAATAAATTCGTACCGGAGTCTACAACATCAATCTCGAAACACTGATTTAGTTTTTCTATGGCAACTTCCACTAGCCTATATGAAAATCAGCATTTTCTTCTGCCGCGCAAACTGATATACCCCTTTTGTTCAATTCTGATGATACTGCTTGCAAATATTTTTTCTTGTTTTCTCTATTTTCTAAAAGGTTTTTTTTGGCTGTTAAATAGTTTGTGTTATCCTCAAAGTTTATTTTGCATGAAGTTTTATTTGCAGCTCTTCTGTTTTGTTTCTCGTGTTTAGTGCTCGAATGTTCCAGATATCCATCAAAAATTATAGTAGCTGTTTCTCCATGGGTAGATATTACAGAGTCACAATAATTTTTAACTATTTCTCCATATGTGGAATCGCTCGACAACCTCACATAATGAATCAGAAACCCTTCATCGACTACAAATGTTGCATCACTTACATCAATATCTTTTTGCAAACCACCTTGGAATATCTTCAACAATGAGGATTTCGTGCCTTTACGGAGTGACAAATCATCAAAAAGAGACGGCGGTCTAGATGCTAGTCCATGTCTTTGGATTTTTTAAATTTGTTTGGATTGTCACAAACACACAATATTTTGTTGAAAAGCTGTTGAGGATCGACTGTCACTTCCTTTGACCGAACTTTCGCCTTTTTTTGTTTAACTTGAGTTTTCACAATGTCCCTTCTATGAAGCTGTAAATCGCTAAAAAAGAAAAAAAATCCATCTTTGCAACTCCCATTTCATAAGCCTCATCACAGTTCACAGAATCATTAGACACATATCCAGATGATTAAAAAAAAAATCTGCCTGGTTTCTTTTTCTCCTTGTTTCTCTAATCTCCATATGTTCAGTAAATGTTATCGCAGTTCCCAAAAACTCTTCAATGGATTTCTAAAGGGACTCAAAAATCGAAAGTGAATTTTACAGGCGAGTCCCCTTGGGACATCGCTCACGCATGCCTTGCAGAGTTTTTAAACCTACATTTTTAAATAGAGCAGCTATGACTTCCATTGTGAGTTTTTAAGCTGCACTCTCTACGTTGGATAGTTTTTGAAACAGGCCTCTGGAATTCACTTTCGCACGGGTGTGGCGCGTTATATCTCCGAAACTAGTGGCATTTGACCAAGTTCAAGAGAACTTTTTTTCTTCTTTTGATGTCCCCTACACGGTGATTGAGAGTTTTAATACTTATTTTGCAACACTTGATATATATATATTAGAGAACGGCAATAATAGAGAAAACTACACTTCACACCCTTTTGAGTTTTGTTTATTTGTTTATACTGTCGAAGCTTTACGGAAGTGACTCTGGTCCCTTTTTACAATACGAATATACTTGGAAATCCAATCTTAATATTTGACTCGATAAATTAAAACTCATTAAATTTTCTGCGTATTACTTTTGATAAATTAAAATACTCCAAAGTTTCCATAATAACAAAGAAATTACATAGTGAGAAGACGTAATTTAATTGACAAAGAAGAAACTAATTGGTACATTTACTTTTGTGAAACACACTATTTTGACCTTCGTATATAGCTCTAACAACTGGCCTGTTTTCAAGAGCTCAGATTTAATTAAATAAATTCTAAACTTGAATAAATAAGAGATTTTAATATAAAAGCCACATTTAAGCAAAAGGCATGTCCAAAATATATTTTAACTTACCAAAATTATACTTTAGTAAAAATATTAATTAACTATGGGTCCTAATGATCACAAACGAGATCAAAATAACAGAACACCGCCACTTACGATGCAAACCATACGAAACACTCCATTATTACGTTGACATATTAAAGTCGACTAAGCAATTCGCAGGGAGTGGCTGTCCGGCACCAGTATTTGTGATACTGGCGAGCACGTACTTCGCTCTCTTAAAGTGCCCTTTTTCACGTTCCCGTACCTCTCAACACATTAATATGTACATCGTTTTAAAGCTAAAGAAGCGACCTACAACTTTTATCCAAATATCCATATTTCAGAATCCTACGGTACTTCCGCGACAGTTTTTATGGAGGTAGTTGGTGAGTACTTCAAATTACATGCCCGTAGCCAAATTGCCTCTATAAAAATTGTTACGTGAGTACTGTAGAATTCTGAAACATGTATTTTTGAATAGCGCACATATTAGTTCCTAAGTAAAGTCTTCACGCGACTACGGTAGGTTCCATAGTATTGGTGCTATGGACCTTTAAAGTTCATTTTTTCATGTTTTCGGCAGCCTATAACTCCGAAAGGAAGCATTTGTGCACCCAGGTTGGTCTATATATTTCGTCTTATCTTGGTGTCAGGAATCACCTCCCAAACGTTGTCGGTGTTGTTTTGAAACACCCTGTCTAATTCCATGCTATAATTTTTTGGATATTCAAATTTTGAAACCCCGTAGGTCCTATCCTTCTGGTCCATAGTACCTTAAATTTTGATCATTTTCATTTCTCATGATGCTCTATCAGATGTGCTATGCGGCAATCAGATCTGAGCGACAACTTGTGGGACCTTCCCGCGTGAGTGAAAAAAAGGAAGAATTTCAAGGGTTTCTCGAATACAGGAGTGATGGAGATTCTTCCCGTTTGAACTCACCAATTCTGTTTCGCCAGGGATCCGAATGATATGTGGTTCCACCAGCACGAACCAAATGTAATATATAGGCCTACATAGTGAAAGGTATGTGCGCAGGAATTTGTTTTGGGAGGGGTCCAAAGGTTTTGGGGAGGTCCAAATTCAATATGAGGATAAATTACGAGGGCTGATCAACAAAGACTGAGACTGATTATTGTACTGCAGTTTCCTTTGTTGTCGAATGCCGGCACGTTTGATAGTTGAAAGAGGTTGAATTTCATGTATACTCTCATCAGGTGGCAGCATTGTCGTATCGGTAAGTTGGGAGTAATCTGCTGTGTTTAAGATACTGGTTTCATTTCGCCTCACAACGTGCTGTGTATGTGATACAATGGTGGTTACAGAAGAAGAACAGTATGAAGCTATAAAGTTTTGTTTTCGCTTAAACCATACAGCTTCTGAAACATACGAAAAGCTCAAGCAAGCTCACGGTGAAAGTGCATTACCTCGAGCAAAAGTGTTTCGGTGGTTCAAAGAATTCAAAGCAGGACGAGTTTCATGCGTTAAGTAAGGTGGACCTGGTGTTTCGGCCTGTGCTGTGACAGAAAGAAATATCAATACTGCTGCTGTGATTGTCCATGAGGATCGAAGGAATATTATGTAAATTAACTGAAGTATTAGGAATTTCATATGGTAGTACTTTTTCAATAATGCATGATCACCTGCATATGTCCAGTGTTTGTGCCAGTTGGATACCACGACTGTTGACGCCGGAACAATCTGCTTGAGCTTTTCGTGTGTTTCAGAAGCTGTATGGTTCAAGCTAAAACAAAACTTTATTGCTCCATACTGTTCTCGTGTAACCTCCATTGTATGCATACAGCACGTTGTGAGGCGAAATGGAAGCAGTGTCTTAAACACAGAGTATTACTCCCAAATTACTGGTAAGACAATGCTGCCACCTAGTGAGAATATACATGAAACACAACTCTTTTAACTATCAAACGTGCCGGCATTAGGCAACAAAGGAAGCTACAGTACAATAATCAGTCTCAGTCTTTGTTGATTAGCCCTCGTATATTAAAATTTGCATAAAATCACCCCTAATTAAATCTAATCCTAGGGGTGATTTTAATTAGAGAAAAGTCGGGATTTCATGGGAATTCGGACTCCCAGGACCCAGCCACTGCGTATGTCCCTGCATCGTGCGCATATTCAGCTCTTTTAATATTAAACGATAGATCCCTTTGCGGAAGTGAAAAAAATGTTTGTTTAGAAAATTAAAACAGAATGGAACGCATGTAGCCTTTTTACATACAAGTAAGCAACTTTAGTCACCTCTGTTTCATATTGATATTCTATGCATTTTAACTCCTCACTCTCATCATCATCATTATTTATTATTATTATTATTATTATTATTATTATTATTATTATTATTATTATTATTATTATTATTAAAATGCCAATTTCAAAAATATGCGGCAGATCATTTTAGTGAAAAACTACTGTCACGCTTTGCTTTTGCTAATATATACTTTACGATGTAGAGGTTCACTATACCCGTTTATGGTAGGCATGTACTTGCAGTTCTTTCTCTCTTCATAATAGTTCTTTTGCATCATAAGCATATAACACCTGATGAATCATTCTTTTTAAGACTTCGGAAGCAAATATTTTGAACCTGTGATTTTCGACTCGCTGGAGCTGTATTCACAGCAACACCCACCTTCGAAGGAATATACTGTATTAGCCAGACACTTAGAAGCAAACAACATCATGCAGCTGCAGTGACCATTATTTGCATACAGGTCTAATCCCTCTATCCTTTCAAAATCTTTATTTAAAAAACAAAAACAAGTGGAGAGAAAAGGGAATCACAATGGAGCAAAATGGGTTTTCGTGTTTGAGACAAGCTTTTTTTTTTTTTTTTAACTTTTGTTCAAAGCAACTGGTATTACTAGTCTCTCTCTCATGTATATTCACATTAAGAAACGCGTTTGTTTACTTTCACGCCTTTTAAACTATCATTCATTAACTGCTACTTTCATATAGTAGTGAAGAAACTTCTTGTATATTTTTTATCCATATACACTATATATATATATATATATATATATATATATATATATATATATATATATATATATATTAGTTACGTACTGCTTACGAACTGATAGACGCTTTTGAATACGAAGGTTTTTAAACATTTTTTGTCACACATTTCTATGCTTCCTATATTCGATTATATCGTGCTTTTAGTGTACGAATATTAATTGACGTTTGTGCATTCTCTACTATATATAAGTCTATAATTTTTTTATTAGTCAAAGTATCATTATAAATCTCTTTATTAATGAATTATATACACCGTAGTTACCTATTTCTGAATGCGCGTACAACTGCAAAATGCAGAGCGTTATTCTGATATGTTGAATGCAAAGCGGGAAGTGAATATCCATTCTTAGTATTATAGCAAGAAAGAAATTGTATGGTGCATTTAACTGGCTAACATTTTGCCTCAATTGCAACGTTATTAGCTGGTGTATCAAAAAAAAAAAAAAAAAAATTCGAAATGTTGAGGCGGAAAAGTGGCCAAAAAGACGCCTGATTTTTTTTTTTTTTTTCAGATTTTTCGGAGGCCGCATCGACTTTCAACTTTTGATAGTGATTTGGGTATACAACATGCACAACAAATTTAAGAAAAATGTCATTATTTGGCTATTTTATATTCGTGTCTCAGGGATGGTTTCCTATGCTGATTACTTATGCTTTCGTTGAAAAATTCAACTTCAATTTTATATTAAAAATGTCTCTCTTTTTTTTTATCGATCTTTTCCTGCGTTGCTGACTGCAAGAATGGTTGTCTCAAACTGTCTTCTTGTGTACTGTCTCTGTCTTAGAACAGACTTCTGGTGCTTTTTAAGACGCTGACCATTGAAGATTCCTTGTTTCATCCATTCTTGTATATTAGACCGACTAGATGTGCTTTCTTGTTGAGTAGTGACTTGATTAGGAAGGCAGGTAGTTCTCTTCTTAGTTTTGCCCATAACGAACACGATAAAATACGTCTGCGTGCGTCAGAATTCTTACTCAGAATGAAAATGAAATTTTTGAGTTTTAGGTCCCACGGTTTTGCCGGTTAGGCTAAGGGAGACGGTGATGATGAATAATGAATGAAATGGTGGAATGAAGAAAGTGGGAAAAAACGGGAGAACCCCGAGGAAACCCCGCACACGGTTTTTGTCTACCACAAAGTTCACTTGGCGGAAGCAGGGTTTGAACCCGGGACCCCATGTACCAGAGGTAAACGCTCTACCACTGATTCACCGCGGCCCTTCTTACTCAGAATGAATGATCTCTGATAGTCGATCTCTGCATTTTTCTTATATAGAGTCCAAATGTTGTTCCTAATAGGCCGGTCGGTCAAGAGGCAATCGCTGGTTAGTGGGTGTTTGAGAATGTGTACAGACGTGTTCAAGTTATTAGACTCAACATTCAGTTTCTGAATATTTTACTGTTCTTGCAATATTACGTGAGAAAATACGTTCGAACTTAGTCCAAATTACTACTTCGTAACTCTGTCCTAATTTCTAGTGGGTGTGGCATATGCTTTTCAATATCAATAAAACAAATGCGTACGTAACATTCAAATGTAATTACTATAAAGTGTGTATATCCAAATTGGAAACAAAAAATGAAATGGAATACTTATAAGAAAATTATCTCTCACACAAAGATCAATATTTCTTACGAAATCCCTTATTCTTTATTAAGTCTTTATCTTTTGTGGCATCCTATGTACGAGTTTAGCACATTTTGCCTTCAATTCAGCATCTTGATACCACAAATTGTTGATCTGCTTGATCAATTGAAATTTGGTTCTAATGTGCTTCTTCTCTAGCTTTTCTTTCATGAAGCTCCAAAAGTTTTCAATCGAGTTCATATCACGACTAGTGCCTGGCCACGGAAGAACACTAATTTCGTTCTAAGTCCTGACCTCCAGATATAACAAGTTTTGATGTATCAGTAGAAGTTCTGTTTCCTAATATGTTAGAATAGGTTGATAATTCAGCTTGAGGCGTTGTTCGGGTGATTTCTACAGGGTGTGATTGAAAAGTACCGGAACTTTTCTCGCCGCGCGGCTCCCTGGCGTTCGAAAAATGTGAGGGGTGGGGGGAATGTGCGCGGGACCTTCCTCTTTCAAGCGGAACTTGGCCCAGTGCGCTGCGAGCAGCGGTTGAAAAAACATCGCTGTCCGCGCAAACGTCGTTTTGGTCGTCGGTCACGTTTTTTGAGCGCCGAAAATGAAGTCAAAGATTGACCAACGCTACGCCAAAAGACGTTCACCGAGGGGTCGTACTCGTAGCACCATGTTTCATCACCACTGATCACACTGTATAATAACTCTTCGTCGGCTTCCACACAATCCAGCACTTCACGACTCATTTTCACTCGCAGTTCTTTTTGCTCCTCGGTCAATACCTTGGGGACCAGTTTGGCGCACACCTTCCGCATATTCAATTCTTCAGCCACAATTTTTTGCACTGCATAGTATGTCAATTTAAGTTCTTCGCTGATCTCCCGGAGGGTAGTCCGACGGTCCAGGTTCAGGTATTTGCGAACTCGGTCGACGTTTTCATCGGTTTTCGACGGCCTTCCAGAGCGTGGTTCGTCATCGGCGTCCTCCCTGAAGGCCTTGTGCCACTCAAAGATCCGAGTACGGGACATCATATCTTCCCCAAAGGCTTTCTTGAGCAGGTCCTGGGTCTCGGTGAACGTCTTTTTTAGTTTGACACAAAACTTGATGGCGTAGCGTTGGTAAATCTTTGACTCCATTTTCGGCGCTCAAAAAACGTGACCGACGACCAAAACGACGTTCGCGCGGACAGCGATGCTTTCTCAACCGCTGCTCGCAGCGCACTGGGCCAAGTTCCGCTTGAAAGAGGAAGGTCCCGCGCACATTTCTCCCCCACCCCTCACATTTTTCGAACGCCAGGGAGCCGCGCGGCGGGAAAAGTTCCGGTACTTTTCAATCACACCTTGTAAATGACTTCTTGGGTTGGTACAGTCCTTGTTGACTTGACATGTTTATTTGTGATTTTCTTCCGGCGTTCTATTTCCGCTGGACCCCGGGGTAGCCCTTGAATTTAGCAGGATGGCCCCCCTTTGTAGTTGCCATAAAATGTTGGGTCTTTGCGGTTCTTTTTAGGGCACTCATGCGTCAGATATAAGTCTGGGCATTTGATGCAGTGTACTTTCGCATGGCAGTTGGTCTGGCCGTGGCCCAAGTGCTGGCATCTAAAACACCGTAGGAATTGAGCCTGTTCGTATGATTCAACTGAAATTTTATCGACTAATAAAGCATGAGAAATAGGGGATATTGCTTTTACATCTGGTGTGTTTTGCACTTAGAAGTTTTGCACTAGAAACAGAGGAATGTGCTGCCTTCCATCCGTGTTGTCAGAAATAGTAGATTGACGATTGCCCTTTGATTGTTGAATCACGCGCCCCCTGAAAGCCAACTTCATAAAGTCTCAATTTGATTTCATCCATGTCGGTATCAAGAGGTTGCTTTCGAATTATCGCTTTCATGGAGTTCTTCGGTTTGGCGTTCGTGGCGTATTAGAGTTTGTATTGGTTCATGAAAGCCTCTAGAGCAGTGTAATCCTCTTCAAGTTTGCAAATAGGTAATTCTGATGCACTTCTGTGTTATTTTAAATGTTGGGGGATGGAAACCTTGGTCTGTGAATCGACTAAGCGTCTGTCCACGGAAAAAGAGGTGACTCGTTAGGGAAGTCACACTGGTAAAAATTGAAGTTTTATCGCTTGAAACTAAGAGAATAAAAGTTATATAATGTATTAATTTTGGTATACAACAATTAATACACTAATAAGGTTTTTTTCTTTTAGTTTCAAGCTTTAAACTTTAATTTATACCGGTGTGGTTTCCCCCACGAGCCGATTCTGCAGAGAATTATTCTTATATTGTTACTCTTCTTGAATGTCCACAAGAACCTCAACTTGACTACAAGTCGTCACTTCTCTTAACCGAGTAAATACTGAAGATACGAATCTATATATCCAAAGACAGGACAATGCTAGCGAACAAGCATTCAGCAATTAAAGTGACTTCCAGCGTGACCGCATATTAGAGCTTCGAGAGGCTTTATGCGTCTCTCGTGACGTGTAGGTAGTCCATCGGTAGTGTAGACATAGGAAGCAGAACATTCCCACAACAGAGGTGCACCTTCCAGTGCTTCTGCAATGCACCAGGCAGGGAATCCGCGCAATGGAATTATCGCGGATCAAACAGACTGACAGACAGACAGACAGACAACACAACAGGTAGAAGCTCGATACGCTCTCTTCAATTATATTGAGAAATTGAAGAATAAAATGAAATTCCATAATAAAAATTCCTGTTAAAAATAAATTTACTACAAACTAAATTGATAAAATGCAATTTGACAGTAGAATCGCTACATCATATATAATACTGCCACTTTTCAACTACGACGTAAATTATGTACCAAGAAAACGGCACAGCCCTGTAAGAGAATGTAGCAACAGAACATAAAAGAGAAGAGTAGCTCTAGATTACGGATATTTTTTCTACTGTGGTAGAAAAGCAAAATAAATATTTTACCATCTGCTTCATTCATCTTTCTTAATTGAACTGTCAGACAATCAGTGTAATGCCTGGTTCAATTACTCATAATTTGCATTATGAATAATTCAAAATGGCTCTGATTAATCATTGCCTACAGAGAAAATTTCTAACAATAACATTCTTTTGTTTCTTCAGTCAAAAACAATTACTGTACATGAAATGTTTACATTACTTCATAACAAACTAGTTATTACATAAACAATATGACATGTGGAAGAACAATATAGCAACAATATTTCATATATATTTTTCTTCTTTACCTCAAACCCAAGAAAACAAGAATTAAATTTATTTCGAAAGTAAGTTATGATATTTTACAGTTAAATTATTATAAAACGTGCTTCCATTTCGTTGTTGTTGAATTATATCAATACCAACTATCAGGATTATAGTTGATACTAAAATAATCATTAAAAAAAAAAACTTTAATAAACAACGCTTTTATAAAATACATTTAAAAAAGGAGAAAATAAATGGCTGGTGTGGTAATATGATGAAATAGCACTACGGTTAAAAGCAATGGGCGCGATTTAATGTTCGCATAAAATAGGCAATTTTAATAACAGCCATATACACAAACACACACACACACACACACACAGTTTTGTGCAGTGGACCCAATGGTACACATTAGATGTATTTTGTTACACAGAGTCCAAAATTTGAAACCCAATGACGATTGAACGTGTCAATTTTTTGTTATGGGTGAAAATTTGTGCGATTTTGGATAGGGAGGACACACGTTTTTCGTCCATAAAACAAAGTTTACACGGTCAATCTTCCTAGGATTTCGGAATTTTGATTCTGTGTAAGAAAACATGAAATTCATACCCTGGGGTCCGCTGAATATAGAACTTTTTTTTTGCGTAGCTGTATTACGTGTATCTTTCCTATCCAAAATTGCTCAAGTTTTTCGTCCATAAAAAGGAATTGACGGCTAATCGTCCTGGGGTTTTGCAATTTGGTATCTGTGTAACTAAATACATCGAATCCATATGCCCTGGGGTTTGCTTCACACTATTTCTGTTCTGTATAGCTGTATTACGTGTATATCCTCCCTATCGAAAATCGCTCAAGTTTTACGCCCATAACAAAAAAATTGACACGATCAATCTTCTTGAAGTTTCGAAGTTTGGATTCTGTGTAACAAAACACATCGAATTCATTTACCAGGGTCCGGCGTACACAAATTTATTTATTTATTTATGTGTGTGTGTGTGTGTGTGTGTGTGTGTAATTAATGAATATAATCGAAATACCTACATAAATCTATAATGCGTAAAGCTATAGATTTATAGTGTGTTCAAATAAATCTATAGTGTGTTTATTTGAACATTAAATTATGGACAATAATTGTAGTCTTATGTTAGTCCCACTTCTTCATTTTACATCACCAGAAATCATTTTTCTTTTTTCTAATGCATTTTAATAAAGCATATTTATGAAAAGTCTTTTCTGTTTAATATTTGCCTTTTAGCCTCTCTTCAACATCCCATAATCAATTCTCTTACATATTTTATTTTGTAGGAATATTTTACAAGACACACAGCAAACAGTTCATTCAAAATTTTTCATTTTAACACTTCCTTATATTTATTTGTTTATTTTTGTTCTGAGATTCGGAAGTACAGTAACTCATTGTGTAAACTCGGAATGAGTAGAACGATAGTGATTTCATACATTTGAAATAAAACATTGTAGTAGAATTTACCATTAGGTAAGGAGGTAAGGAGCATAATGATGATGTGTGAGCACAATAGTCTAAGGAAAGTGTAATGGATGATAAGTGAAAGATTCAAGCATAAAATTTGATTCACGATTCGATTCAATGCAGTTTTGATGTAAAATACCGTGTTACTTGGCATATTAATCTTTTCTTCAGTTTAATGTTCCACGATTATGCACCGAAGCTAAAGAGGACATACCCCGAAAAAAAAAAAAACATGCATATATTTGCCCACCACAAAGCCTACTTGGTGGGAACTAGGCCACGTAATACTGAACAGTAATTCAGCATGGCGGAAATAAACTATAATATAAGTGCTGATTGACTAGTTTAATATCACTTTTCAGCACCCAGACTATGTGAGACACGATCCATTGTTTAAAGAGGGATCTTAATCACCTTTCGGACTTTTATCCAAGACTTGGTATACCCATTAGGGGGCCGAACTCGGAATCACGTGCACAAAAAAATACGATTGGGTACAAAGGAGTACACGAACTGCAACAATTCTACAATTAAAAATTAAGTGAAAAACTAAACAGAAGAAACAATAGTTTGTTAGTTATACTAATTACACAATTTATCTCAAGACTATCGAGGCGAGATAGAGAACGAGACAAGCATTTGTGGATCGAGATAATACCGAAATCGATATGATGATTTTCGACTCGAGATAAGGCAGACACCGGGACCACTATTTCTTAATCGAGAATAGTCTGAGCTCCCTCGTGGCTATGTGGTTAGCGTCTTCAGCGTGGAAGACCCGACTTCGATTCCCGGCAGGACTTTCTGTGGTTCGGATCTAACGTTAAACTGTAGACCAACGTCTCATATAGGCTCGCTGTCAAAAGTCGAGGCAAAGTTGGTAAAACTAGTGTCATCATTTAACCATAAACTATGTATCTAGTTTAAATATATAATCTTGATATTGTTGTATCTAAAATCCATTGATTTCCTGTAGCCTCTTTTCGCAAGAGCTCCACATGAACTGCTTATGATTTATATGTTGACAGGAAAAATCACGACCTTCATTAAATAATTCAAAAGCGGTATCTGCATACAAAGGAAAACAACTATCAACCCTGTAATGAATCCTTTTCATCTCTGTCAAGGATTTGCAATTTTTTACACACTTGTTTGTTTTATAACATAAAACAGTAAAGGGCACAGTTTAATTACACATATGTAATTTTTTAGTATTGTGCTCCCGAAAAATACAGTAATTTTTCTATAACAATATCGTATTAAATTTCTTTTTCGGTTTATTACTTCCGTTAGTGCATCTTTTTATTTTTTGTTTCTCCACTTGACTTTTCGTTATATTAAAAATCAATCACAATTATGTGTCATACGCGTTGGATGAAACTCATTCGATCTTAACTAAATTTTGGACGGCAGTAGGTAACATAGTGTCCATGTAAAATATTATTGCTGCAGATCTTCAATTCCTTACTTATGGACCATAAACTTAAGATTTGTACTTTGAAATCAGGAAATTTCACTACAACGCGATCAGAGAAACTCATTTGAACTTAACGAAATTTAACATGGTGGTAAAATTTCATAAGCTTAGTTGTAATGATTCCCGAGTTATTGATCATCAAAATTGAGGGTTCGACAGTAAAATTTTGAAAAAAAAAATACTATCGATAAAATGTGGCATGAGAAATTATTTTGACGATGCATTTAAAATATTATGGAGCTCAGACCTTTGATTCTCGAGTTATTGACCAGCAAAGTTACGATTTAGACTATTCCAAATTTTCGCGCAAGAAAAAAATCACTAGAATGAGATCGATGAAACTTACCTAATCTAATCAGGAGAGTGGTTAACATCGTGGCATCGTAAGCGAGAGGTCCTTGGTTCGAAACTCGTCAAAAGCTGTGATTTTAAAAAAAATTTCATTCTCCAAATGTTAAGATATATCTCCCCTTTTCTCGCTGCGCAATCATCTAATGCAGCGTTTCCCAACGGTGTGCCGTGAATGGGCTGCTGGTGTGCCGCGAGGAAAGCGAAACAAAATTATTAATTCTATGGCAATAAAATTGCAAGACATAAGGAAAAATGTACATTTGTGTTTTACATTACTGTGAACCTCTACTATTAGACCACAATTTTAAGTTTCATACCATGTTACCGTGTACATTTTTAATGTTCAAAAAAGTATTTGTTATCATTGTTATGATCATTATTGCTTGTTTATTGTTGCAGACTATTTCGTCACTTGAAATTTTAAAATATCATTCAATTCTTTCTACAAAGCGAACATGCATACAAATTACCTATATTTGTGTTTTAAAAGTAAAAGAGATTTGTTTCTTCGTTCGTTATTTAGTGACTTCCTTAATGAAACCTTGAATACAGTTTTCGAAAAAGAAAGAGTATTTTTAAAAACCTAAGTCCAATACTTCATTGTAATTGTTTTCTATTTTTAAATTAAAATGAAAAATGAGCATAATGACTTACACGGGGGGAAAACCAGTTATTGACCTTTTTGTCTGTGAAAAGGAGATCAGTTATCACAGAAAAATATACCACGATATTTTATATTCACAAATAATAATATATATGAGTGTGCCACGACAATTCAAGTTACACACATAGTGTGCCGCAAGTTCAGAAAGGTTGGGAAACGCTGATCTAATGCTTCGAAACGTGCTCTCCAACTTAACTTGACAACTGCGGGAAGTGCTGGCAGGTTGAACTAAAAAACTTTGATTCTTATATTTCACCAAATATTTTTTTTCCCAGAATGCGGATGCTGTTTGATCATTTGCGCCTCCAATTCTAATCTTGCTTATATGTATGTATGTATACCTCTCTGTTCCTATATTTGAATCTCTCTCTCTCAAAGTTGTCCGTCACAAACCTTCATGGACTGAAATCAAACCTCCGACTCTTGAAATCAGAATAATGGCTCTATCACTGGGGCATCGGGACTCCCTATTGGTTCTTTGTTAGTAACCTGCAGGTATTAGGGACTTCAAACAGGAAACATAGACACAAAAACTAACAAAACATTCATTTTCTTTCTGGAAAATTTCTATATTCAAGATGCTCCTCGCAGTGGATGACCAATCACAGAAAAAGTGCATGATATTCTGGCAAGAGTTGAATAAGACCGGTATGTAAACAGTCGCGACCTAACATTCATCACCAGTGTTACATCATTTGGAGAAAGGGGCCTAAACGGATTACTCCTTGATTGTACGCAACACATATTGCTTGGTTGAATTTCTGGTTGCAGTATATTTTGGGATATTTCCCCTTCATCTGGCGTTGTAGGAATTATTTGATTTTTAAAAAGTAATTAATCAATTTTTATTACTTTAAATATTTTATACCCATAAACCTTCATTGGGAATTGCTTATTCGATTAGTAAAAACTGCATAAAGTATAGCCAACAGTTCTTGATATAATCACACAGCCCTACACACATACATATATACATACAGGGGTCACGGTGGCTCAGTGGTAGAACACTTATCTCTGGTACGGGGGGTACCTTGTTCGATCCCCAGCCAAGTAACTTTGTGGTAAACAACACCGTGTCCGTGAGCTTTCTTGGCGCACTCCCGTTTCCTCCCACGTTCTCATTCCACTAATTCTTCATCATTCTTCATTTGTCTTAATCATCGCCTCCTTTTATATATAAATACAGGTCAAAGTCGGTTAACGAATTGAAGCATTCGACTGTGAATATGGAGAAAGCTAGAAAAATGTCTGGTAGGAGTGAAAGAAAGAACAATGAGCCAACTGTCAACGAGGTCAGTGGAGACCAACTGTCAATGAAATTTGTAGAGAGAAGGGCAAAACGAGGGAAACAGGACCGTTAAAGAAAGAAAGGAACTTGTTAGTACATTATTTACAAGGAAAACAAGACTTATCCAGAGACGCACTAGAAAGTATAGCAGAAAATAAAAGAGGAAGAAGGAGAGAAAGTTGGAAAAGAGGATGAAATTTGAAAGTCTTAAATCAAGATAAAGTAGGTCAACGTAAAGGAAAAAACTAAAATTCGACTATCTCGAAAGCCAATTAGTACGTCCTATTGTAATTATTACAATTACAAACATCAATCCCCAAAAGTGCCTGAATTTTTTTCACTTGAGATACACTCATCTCTTGCAAGTAAGTACAAACAAATGAAAAAGGAAGAAAGATGGAGGCCTTGAAAGTAAATCGTAGACAAATTCACCAGTGTTCAGAAGAGGCTGTCTACAATGCAGTGAGCAGAGTGGGTCGGTGGGTCAGAGTGTGTCAGTGGATTACAGTGGATGGTGGGTCGCAATGGGTCAAGTTGTGTTGATTCAAAACTCACTGACCCTCACAAATCTTGATCCTCTTGACCCACTGATCCACTCCATCTCTGGTTAGTATAATGCTCAGAATACAAAATACTAATGTGTCCCCGGAATAAACACTAAAATGAAACTAAATGACTACCTGCTCGACAAATCTAGAGGCTTAATTATTTCTATTTTCCAATATTCATTCATCTTAAAGTATATTCCATTTAATTTAAGATAAAATATTATAGTTAAGCCTAGGATTGGTAAAACTTAGCTTGTTAAAGAGTTTGGTTTACCAAAAAGCAAACTAACTTCCTTGACGTAGTATACACCGTGTCAGTGCTACTCGTTGTGTCAATAGAAGATAATTACAGATCCTAGTAGTGCTTGGAAGCTTCTTAAATTTGCGGCAGTTGATCCATCAGTGATGGAGACTATCTATGATGATGATGAAGACGGAAAAGTAAAGTCAGAACTGGGACAAAGTATAGAAACTCACGGTATTCTTGATATACCATTTTCCCAGCAGAATTGTTAGAACCATACGTTATTTTTGTAATCATCCTGTGGGCTACTTGATATAATATACGAAACAAATATTCCAAGTGCCCGTTACCAGTAATTTAGTTGGACCGGATCGCCGTTCCGGAAAATATTTGTCTTACATGTTATACACTCTGAAGTTCAGTAAAAAATTGGCTCGTAAGCCGTTGATTCGGCCAAATCACTGTTTGATACAAACAGCTAAAGTGCACTCACGTCAATAAGTTTAGAAATTAATCCAGAAATGCCTAACATATGCCGGTCTGCAGGTTTATGCGTGTAGAGTATAAAACTAAAGCACCACAATAAAACCAGACATGAATATTAGGACACATATCTCGTGTGGTGTCTCTCCACCCGAGTCGTACACTTGCACTAGTTGGTGGTGCCGCAATCGTTCAATATTCGAAGCGATTACTCTTGACGTTTATAAAGGTTGAACACTAGGTCTCGATGCTCTAAATCTGGCTGTCGAGTATTTCTTGTGCTAAGGATTCAAATTCTGGATAAGCTCCTCTCGGAGGTCGGCAATCGTCCGTGGTGATTAGGGCTTTCCAGGCAGATCAGTGCTGAGATTCGAAGTAATTTGACACATTCTGCAATGCTACCAGATTAACACTGTTGATAACCAAACACAAAATTCTATATTCTCAAATGGCGCGTCAGATTGTTACATAGTTCAAATCTGTACGTTAAATAAAAGAGAGAAATTCCCACACTTATTCAGTGTTACAAACTAAGAAGTTACAGTATCCAAATTTTGGAGGCCACTGCAGACGGATGGGGCAATGCACATCCGACGGATCTTAATGTCAAACAACATGATCCACGATTGTGATAGGATGGATTTGAATAAAGAGGAACAAAGTTACAAGGGGTTGAAAATTAGAACAGTTACAAGTGATCATTTTCAAAAGGTTTTATTTCGAAAAATTGCTTAGATAAGTAGGCCTATCATATCCAATCATATAAATGGCTTTCAGTTGACATAAACTTATGATGTCATTTAAAGTAATTTCATATCTCAAACCGTTCTGAAGATATGAAAATAGGGTTGCAATTGCTATACTCCTTAAAATGACGTATTTCTTTTAAAAAAATGGTTTTGTTTCTTTTCTCTACTTCTATAATACTACAGTAATAGTACTTGTGGTTATAATTTCAAACTCTCACAATTACAATATTTTTAGCAGTATTGCAAAATTTATCACTGTTCATAATGCTTGCGGAATAGTTTGAGATATCAGATTACAGTAACCGGCATTCTGAGTTTTACGTTTATTGAACCTTCTATGAGATTGAATGTAAGTAATTAAAAAAAAAAACTTTTTGAAAAAAAAATCAAATTTTCATTAACTTCTATCTTGTTTTTTATTTATTTATTTGTTTGTTTATTAGAAAGACTTAATATGAGGTCCATATTCTATAGAATTAGCCACTTACGTGCTTCCGATATGCAATATCACGTCCATCTCACTTGTCTTATTACTGTTGTTTGACTCTGTACGCCTGTATCGATTTACATTATACCATAATAGTAGAATACAACGGAATAGAAGTCAGTGTTTAGTGATTATTGAATAAGACTGCTTCAACTTTCTCCACTCCGGGACCAATCTCAAACAGCACTAAACTTTACAGGACCCAAAGGGTAAAAGAAAATTCATATGTTATTTTAAACCAGACAGCTAGAACATTTGTATACTCAGGGAACGAGTGTGGCTGATATTCTTTCTTCTTTCATAAATCTAGGAGATTGCGGTCAGTAGCGATTGCCTTAACGCGTTTAATGAGAAGTGTCTCTTTAGACGCGATAGAATACGACGTTGAATCGGGGAGGGCGTCGTGTTTAATAATAATTTTTAAAAAATTGTCTCCGGGGAGTAAGTCTACTGACCCAGTCTTTTGGATGTACACAACAAAAAATGGTAATGTTATTACACCTCGATTTTAATTCAGACCAGTGGATCCAGAATGACTACCACTTTAGCATGTTACTTCAACATGAACGCTCGATGTTGCGGTTAACACAGACTTGATATTACCGGTTCGACACACAGCCAGTGTTAGAAAAACTAGATAAGTGAATGAAAGAAGGCGGGAATAGGAACAGTATTCTTTCAATACATACTCTGCTTTCTAGTAATACCTCTTGAACGCATGGTCAAAGCTAGCCATTACAGCACTGACTTTGATAACTGAATTAGCCATTAGCAATCAGCCAAACTTTCGATTTGCTATAATAATAATAATTTAGTAGAAATAACACAATTGCATCAAAATCTTGTGTATCAGATTGATACATGTAATTGTAATTTTTAGGCGCGCATTGCCTTGCATGGATAATACTCGTATACATATCTAAGAAAATGACATTGAGAATCTGTGTTAGTTTTTATTTCTAGCTATGAGAAAAGCTTTACGCAGTATCTTTCACATTTATATTAAATAACCAACAACGTATTACACTTTCTGTAATCGTTTACGTAAAGAGATGTTTTATCCTGTGAATTTATAGAGATAACCAAGGAAGTTCTGTCGCTTTTTCACCACCATCTTCGAACATCGATACATCACCTAAGACATACCTGTAAGGCGAAAAATAGTCCCTACCAGCATCGACGATCTTCTGCCAACGTTCTGGAAGGCCATGGATTCCATCGCGATAGAAATTGGTGGGCCGTGAAGCAAAGAAGGTATCAAGTGCATTTTACACTTCTACTAGGGATTTGAACTAGCGTCCTCTAAGGTGATTGTCCAAGGAATGGAACAGATGATAATCGGACGGTGCAATGTCCGGGAAGTATGGCAGATGCAATAGTGTTTCCCATACAAGGCGGAGAATGGTGTCCCAGGTCATCCTAACCATGTGGGACTTAGCGTTGTCCTGTAACAGGAGGACCTCTTTGCGATTCAGAAGTTTTAAGTTTTTCTTGAGCACGGCTCAACTGCTGACAGTACACAGTTGCATTGATGCTCTGACCAGCTGGTAGCAGTTCCCGATGCACGATATCGCGAGCAGTGAACCAAACACACAGAAGAACCTTCTTCTGGTACAGTGCTGGTTTCAGCTGTTTTGGAACCGGTTTATGGGATGCTAACCGATAATGACGGCATCATGGGTCTTTGTACAGGAGCCACTTGTCATCACATGTCAACAACATGTCCAGAAATGGCTTCTTCCTCAGACGAGACAGCAATGAACCACAGGTGTCTGCTCGCGTTGCCTTCCGGCCCAGAGTCAAATCATGTGGGACTCATCGATCCAACTTGTAGAGATTCCCAAGTTGATGGGAGTGCTGCCGAATGGTTTCTCCACTCACACTCAATTGTAGTCTCAGTGAACATGTCTGGCCACTGTTCGCCTCAATTGCTGCCTGAAAGTCTTCATTTTGTACATGTGTTTTGTCTTCCGGCACATGGTGCATCTTCGAGTGTTTCGTCACCGTCCTTCAACTTGTTAAACCACAGCTGCACTGTCCGCTTAGTCACGTCACCCTCACCAAAGACCTCGTATATCTTCCGCCCCGCTGCAGCAGCGTTTGAGCCGAGTTTGAACTCGAACAGCATACACGTTCTTATGACGCTCTGTGGAGGTCCCATGTTCACTCTGTCCTTACGCAAGGTCATGGTGTAACTGAACTACCACAACCTGGTAGTATGTTTGATATATCCACACCAACAACTGACCTTCGCCTTATCTCCATTCGTATCCAACTCACGGTGTGGGGACCAATTGAACACAGACCTCCACAAAAAGCGACAGAACTTTCTTGGTTACCTTTATAGCATTAGCAGAATTGCTGCCATCTATTTAAGATATTCTTACACTTATTCTCGGTGTATTTCGGCCCATAAATCCATGCCAGGCAGTTGATTTAAGAGTTACAATTTTAATAATTTACTCCAAAATCAAAACGTTGTGTTAAATTAACATAACAATTTATTTACTATAAATGTTTGGGATAGTTTTAACATCTAGTGGATTTTTTTGTTACCTCTGTTGAAAGTAGCAGACACACGTCCAGAGATCGAGTGGGTCAGTGGGTTGTGGGTCAATTTGGTAAAGTAGGTGAAAATTTGTAAGTTGATCAGTGGATGGAGGGTCAACAGGACGAAACCCACTCTCACCTATCGACCCATCTCTGGTCATGTCAGATTAAAGCTGAAGAAATGTATCAAGCTTCTCACTGTACATTTAGTTTTACTTGAATCCAAGAATGTTTTGGATCACTCAAACACATAAAGAAGAAAACACATGCTATTTAATGCTTCCTTCAAAATTTCACAATATTCATCCCTTAATTACTATGAATCTTAAAAATTTGTTAATCTACTTGAATACGTAACAGTTGAGTCTACTACAATTTGACGAGCACTAATCATTCTTTAAGAGGGACTGTGGTAGCTCAGTCGCAGAGCGTTCACCTCTGGTGCATGGGGTCCCTGATTTGATCCGAGCTCGCGCCAAGTGAGCTTTGTGGTGGACAAACATCGTGTGCGTGGGTTTTCTTGGGGTTCTCTTGTTTCCTCCCACGTTCTTCATTCCACCATTTCGTACATTCTCATCATCACAGTCTCCCTTATCCTCAGTGCATAATCATGGGACGTTAAACTAAATATTTCACTTCATTTCGCATTCTTTAAGAACTCATCAATAAGTCTCAGTTCAGAAGTTGAGAATCACCAGTATAGATGATAGCAAGAAATATTAGATAGTATAAAAAATGTTCGTATAAAATGGGAAAAAATTCTGGATGGTATTACGCAGAGTAGTTATGACTGTGTCAGTTTTACCCTAGTCTCGGTCTCTTTTCTCAGACCCGAACAGTTATGACTCTGAAACACCTGAAATATTAACTCTATAGCATTAGTACAGAATTTTATAGTGCGTTAGCGATGTCCACTACTCGAACTCGAATATTTATTTATGCAATTCCCAGTTTGATGTTTCATAAATTGATTTGGTTTCATTTTCAATTTAGCCTCCATTTCAGCAGCAGGGCTATATGGCACGTGGACCTACAGCTAATGTGGGACTCGAACTACATGAGTTACCAGCCGGGAACTGAAGCCCAAAGGTGCATACGAACCGCATGGCATGTTTCTTAATCAAGATAATATGCCTTGACTATTTCATTATAATCTTAGTTTGTCAGTGTTTCCATACTAAAAAAAAATAAAATAAAATAATGCAGTTGCTTCGAACGCAGACTAGAAAAGAAGATTTAACACTGTTTGGATTCGCGGTATCTCTTACATTCTACATGACAAGTTCAGATGTTCGCTAGATGAAATTTTGACGACCCTTCAAAAGGAAAATATATAGTTTTTATTTCTGTGATTCTTTTGCGTTTATGCTCTGATAGACCTCGTAGTTATGTTTGAGTGCAATGTTTTGGCACATGTAGACGCACACAAGACAGAAACAAAATTCTGGATTTAGTGAGAATACAGAGAAAACCATGTTTGTTAGAATTATATTAATGGCCTCATATGTACTCTCCTTGTATATGACGATGTTATGACTCTGGGTCTGTCTAGGTCACGAACTTCGCATCCCTGCCTGCAGAGAATCGCTTTTGAAAAACTAACTCCGTAACATGAAAACTCGATTAAATAAAACCAACAGGTGGCAATTTTTTACTGATCTGAGTACGGCAATACAACTTAGAGGCCCGCAAGCGTCATCATAATTCTTAATGTGTCCTCCACTGACTCACTGCTTCAAGACCCTGGAGTAGTATAAACACAAAAGATGACACATTACGCACTTCCCCTACACATGGTTTCTCAAACTTACGTCGTTTGTATCAGCGTTTTTATTTTCCACTTTTACTGTCTGTACATGCAACAGCCTCAGAAATATGTTTTCTTAAATATTTGGAGAAACCAAACTTTATTGACCATACCAACAGGCCCACATTACTATGATTTTCAGCTGTTCTATAAGAAAAAGGCAGTTTTTACAATACTTATTATAATGCCTTGTACCTAGGACTCTGCGGATTTCGATATATCGATCTACATTTTTCATTACTAAAGCATACGATAACAAACGTATTAGACCTACAAAGTTATATCACAGTTTGACATTCGACATTTCAACATGTTTTTCTATATTTTGATATTTTGCTGAATTATTTTATTTTCTGTGTTTTGACACACGCTTCAGAGGAACTCTTACGAAGGGAGAACTCTCTTTACCTAATTTAATAATAATAATTTATAAAGTAATTATCACGTGTCCATACTGTAGATAGATTATTTTCCAACCATACTGTAACATATTCTTAAATTATTTTTAACTAGTAACAGAAAAAATGTATATAGTAAGAGATCTTATTTTTAGTTGCTGATAATAACATAATGAGATAGATTCGCCAATATTATTGTCCGAAATGACCCTTCATGTTCCGAACAGGAAAATGTACTCGCGGCTACAAACATTTCATGAACCACCCCAGCGTACTAATGCATTAAATATATCGCCTATTAGGAGAATGTGTACAATATATAATAGTGTCCAAATGAAGTGCCCTATAATGGATATATTTGATATAAGTACATATAAAGAAATATTTTGACTGCATTGGTAAGTATGTAGAACAGATATTATGTAATGTAATCATTTATGTATACTACTGAACACTGCATTACCAATGGGTATACGCCTGTTGTGTTCAATATACAATAAATAAATAATAAGTAAAAAATTATATTATAACTTTGAAATAAAGATATTTGCGTCACATTTATATTGTTATCTGGTGTTTTATGTACGGTACAAAACAATTAATTGTATATAAAATGTAGTTTTAGAAATAAACTAGCTGAGCCTGCGCTCTCTGCACAGCGAATCAGTTACATATGAACATGAATCTCCTTGTCATTCCTCACAACGTCTGTACATGTCCCTTTACAGACAAAAGTGGAGGACGTCTTCATAAAAATCGGCAAGGGGTATCACAAACGACAGATTTTCTCGATTATTTTTTTCAATATCTTGCACCATTTGCAAGATTGAGCCTACTTCCGGTTGGAGTTTCTAATTCATGTATGATCAGCGTTTTCTTTCTTCTTGCATGCAGTCTTTAATAAGCAAATACATTACATACACAATTAATTAATTTTTTTCAATGATATATGGTGTTCATTGAGCAAACCACTCCAAACAATAAAGATTCATCTTAGACTGGAGAAATGGTTATCTTTCGATTTTCATTATCATTTGGCTATGAAACTAAGCCTGAGAGATATGCAACCCCTATGTACACCGTTGTTGTGTTAGAATGTATAACTCGTAGGATATGATGTTTTTTTAAAAATTTCAACACTTCCAGTGTATCCCTAGAAATGTAATAACGGCCGTGTTTTTTTAAATATTCAATTAGAACTGGACAATATACACAAAATTTGGAATCGACCAGTGAAAACGGCATGTTTCTAGCACTTGTGATTTTCGAGATCTCATTGTCGAAAGGACAAACATATAAACCTAGTAGTGATGAGCAAATGCAAGACCAAGACCAAGACCCGGGTGGTCTTGGTCTTGGTCTTGGTCTTGCACTGGAACCCTCGGTCTTGGTCTTGGTCTTGGTCTTGCACACCTAGTCTTGGTCTTGGTCTTGGTCTTGCACATCCAGTCTTGGTCTTGCTTGCAAGAGTCTTGCAAGTTTTGCTTTTAAGAAATCTATGATTTTCATAAGTAAATTTTACTCTGGATATAAGTGATTATAAATCCTACATTGCGTCAATAGTGAGGGAAATACAATGTATGTTTCTAAATGTAATTTATTTTACCTTCGTGTAAGTGTGATGATACTGTACAACATAGGCGATGACCTTTACTTTTTTTTCAATGGATGATCACGCTTCACTACTTATAAGATAAATCACAACATTTCGTAATATTTTTATATGTTTTAACAGATCCAATACTCCACTGGTTCCCAAACTGGGGAGGCTACCCCCTGACAGTGAGACGCATGAAAGAAAACCAAGACGGCACAAATACCATAAATTGCAAAACTATTTTTACACTCTAAAGACGTCAGATTGTTTTCTTTCCAACCACGATTAGCTCATCTTTGTATTGAACAAACTCCCAATTAAATATTAAAATTTTGTTTTACTGATTCTAATATGTACTGTATGGGGCAGAAACAAGGACATTACGCAAAAACGATGAAACAATTAGACTTTCGAAATGTGGGCATGGAGAAAAAAGGAGAGAATCAGCTGGGTTGAACGGAAAACGAATGCGAAGGTTTTAGAAATATTAGCAGTAGGGGAGAAAAGAAGATTTTAGATGTAATTAAGAGGAGGACATTGGCTGAGGAGGAACTGTATTCCGAGGGACGTGCTAGAGGGAGGGGGCGAAGGAGATTGTAGTTGAAGAAAGATATTAAGACAGAAAATTGCTACGTTAAGACGAAGAGACTAGCTGAGAACCACAGTCATCGAAGCTTCTCAGCTGCAGCAAGTGACCTGCCAATAATGGCAGAATAGCTATTGTTATGACGATGATGATATGTTTTGCAATATTGACCAAAAGAGAGAAAAAATTAAAATAATAATAATAAAACCTCTTAATATTTTAGAATATGAAATGAAATTAAATTTGTGAGTTTTACGTCCCACGATTATGCCGGCTAGGCTAAAGGAGACAGTGATGATGAAAAATGAATGGAAATGGTGGAAAGAAGAAAGTGGGAGGAAACTGGAGAACCCCGAGGAAACCCACGCACACGGTGTTTGTCTACCACAAAGTTCACTTGGCGGGGGCTGGGATCGAACGCGGTACCCCAAACACCAGAGCTGAACGCTCTACCACTGAACCACCGCGGCCCCAATATTTTAGAATAATTTGAGTGAAAACTGAAAGCGACTCAACTGTCTATGTCTTTTGTGTAAACTCAATTTATATAAATACTTTTGACCTACATTAGAAATACATAATAACGGCATCAAACTTCAAGTTATTTGAAATAAGTACGAAATCACTCTCAGTTGTGAATATAGATTTGTTGTATAATGTTATATCGTTGAATCCTAGATATGCCGTATACCTAAGGGGGCTATAAGTTATATTGATAAACAATTATTCAACGCATAAGCATCCACCTATGAAATCAAACTTGCGGTCACATGAGCTAAGTTTTTGTCAATGTCATGAAAATGTTATTTCAATATTAATTTTATAAGTACACATTAAAAATTTCCAACGGATGCTTGAACCTCAGAGCCAAGGCCATACCCATGTAGTCGACACCTATGGTGTACGGTATTACCGATGTTCATTACTACATTTCTCTTTAGTTTTGGAAGAAGAACACCACTAATATGTTTTGAAATGAAATGAAATATCTACTTTAACGTCTCACGTTTATTACACTGAGGCTAAGGGAAACAGTGATGATGAGAAATGGTGGAATGAAGAAAGTACGAGGAAACGGGAAAACCCACGCACAGGGTGTTTGTTCACCAAATAAGCTCACATAGCGCAAGCTGCGATCGAACCAGGGCCCCATGTACCAGAGGTGAATGCTCTGCCACTGAGCTACCGTGTCCATAACATGCTCTAGTTTATTTTTGCTTATCCACTTCTTATGGACACAACTATTCTTCGTATGATTTACCAAAATCCAATCATGGGCCGTCGTGAATGATCAAATGATGACCAAAGTAAATCAGACACGGAAGTTATTATAGCTTGTAACAGTTCATAGAATTATGCTGTCGGTCCTCTCGTGAACAACCGATTCAAAAAACGACATACTGTAGCTATATGTTACAGGAGCAGATCGACTCACATGAATTGCATAAGCTACTGGGAACACATTCACTCCGGCGGTATTTTTACTGGAGCCAAGAAGTTCACGTGAAAGATGTAATGATTTTCCCCCTTCCTTTTTACATTCTATAAAAAATCAAGTAGTACCATACTTGTGCAAGACTCTTGCGCAAGAGTCTTGGTCTTGGTCTTGGTCTTGCAGGTATGGTCTTGGTCTTGGTCTTGTTCTTGCACCCCTTGGTCTTGGTCTTGGTCTTGCATCGGGATTCCTGGTCTTGGTCTTGGTCTTGCATGCAAGACTCTTGCAAAAACTGCAAGACCAAGACTCTTGCGCTCATCACTAAAACCTAGCATTTTAATAAATAGATTATAATTACGTAGTGCACTCTGTTACCACAAGTTTGATATTTATTATTCGATATTTTCATACATTAATGGTTTTACTTGATTTACGAAAAACTTTTTTCTATATTTATTCGGTCTGTCAGTGTGCCCGTCTGTGAGGCACAAAATCTCAAGAACTACTTGATGGTACTTCATCAATTTTGTTCAGAATGTGGAGGGTTAACAATTAGGAAACAATTTTGTTGATGAAGGTGATCTATCCAACTGATTTCAAGATATGGACAGTAAAAAATCGATTAATCATATATTTCTATACAAGAGGGGTTTTGTAAATCTCTGGCTGTCAGGTAACCCTTCTAGCGATAGATTTGTGTGGATTGCATACGTTTGGGGCATGCATCCGGTTTTTTTTTTTTTTTTTTTTTTTTTTTTTTTTTTATCAAGGAGCTTTGGCTATGACAAATCAAACTTGATATACTTGTTGTTATCCAATTCCAGGTATCGCACATCTCTTCTCAATAACGAAAAGACGTACCAACACATGGTGTTCAGATCTAAAAGTAATCACCCTCGAACTATCCACATGTTTTCAATATCTTGATCTGTCAGTGTCGTCGGCAAGAAAATAAAACACATTTTGCTCCGGACTCTTTTGTGTGTGGCACCGTTTCCGACGTGACTATAATTTAGCTCAATTAAATGAAACATCCAATGCTTATAAAATACAAATGATTGGATATAAAAGGACGAAAGCGAAAAATGAGACAGAAAAACGTCAAGAGAGCGTGGAGGAAGTCTTTAGAACGCTAACTTCTCAGGTGCTCTGCAACATGTCCATGACATACATCCATGTTTACAGGGTGAAGCACATAAGTATTCACAAGGAACGGACATGAACGTGTCATCCGGTCATCCGAATCAAACCTAGTCCATTCGATAAACATAACAAAGATATGTTCATGCACAAAAAATTAGGTGTCATGGACAAGGGAGTAAGTCCCTGGGGCCCATTAACTCTGTTAGTGTAAAGAAAATACTAGTTTCGCAGTGAAATAGCTATTGTATCAACACTGTTTCATTGAAAAGCCATGGTTTATAGTTCATTCTCTTCAGCATGAAACAAGCTTTCCAGAAGAGGTACATATTGGGACCCATAACGTACTTAAACAGGGAAAATTGGGAGAATGTTGGGAAATTTCCCTCCAGAAATCCCTCCCATCAACTTTGGACCCCTCTGGAGTGACCCCGGGTAAAAGCACACAATCCAAATAAATATCGAAAAATACTATAGGGGATAAGAAATGTGTGTACCAAGTTTTGTATTGATAGACGGAATAGATATGAGGGAAAAGCTTGTAAAAGACAGTTTTTTTTTTTTTTAATTTAACGTCCTACAATTATGCACCAAAGTTAAGGTATACGGTGATGATGAGATGGACAATAATGCTGGAATGAAGAAAGCAGGAGGAAACAGGAGAATCCCAAGAAAACCAAGCACATGGTGTATTCATTATAAAGCCCACTTGGCGGCGGCTGGGATCGAATCTGGAACTCGTGCACTAGAAGTGAGTACAAGCCACCGCAGTCCCAAGACTATAAGTTTCTATGAAGTAGTGACCATGTAGTAGTAGGCATTGTTGCTGCCCCTGAAGACGTTGACTGACACAATGTGTCACAATTCTTTTTAATTAATTATTAAATGCTTTATCATTTTTAAATTATAAAGTTTCGCGGCACACCCTATGGGACTGCGCAACACTGTGCCAAGGCACACCATTAGGTCAAAGTGCCTTAGGTGACTGAAGATAACATTCAAATTTAGCGCTAAAAAGATTTTACTTTCGATCAGTGTTCTTAAGCTATCCTTCGCGTTGACTCTCGTCCCACTGAAAAAGAAACCTTGCAGAATCACTATAAAGTACGGTTGAAAAGTAATAGTAATTTATAATCATATACTATAATTAATAAAAAGACATAGATGATTGGCTGGCATTCTAGATTCGCAATCGTAACATGCCAGGCTTCAATTTCTTGGCCAGATACCCTGACTGAGATTTCTCCAATGTTTTTGTTAAATCTGGCCATACGAATACTGAGATGTTATCTTAAAATATGGAATGAAAGTTTTAGTTTTAGTTTTAGTTTTAGTAATGTCGAACAGTTACGTACTTGAAAAGGCAGATGATAAAGGTAATTGAATGATTAGGAAAGAATTGGTGAAATTAAAAGTATCGGAGAAAAGAAGACACTACCGAGAATACCCACGAACACAAAGAAAAACTCACTTGGTCCAGATGAGCCAGAACCTCCCGACCAGAAGTGAGCGCTCGGTCAATTAACTACTGCGTCCCATTTTTTATGTGCACAAACCGAATCCTTGTAAAAATTCTTTCACATTTTAATTGCTTAAAAACGTAAAACGAAATCGAAAAACTAGATTCAGTTACTTCTTTATTCAACACAATAGACTCTAGGCCTAGAAAGAGTGTTATTTATATAGCCTATAAATACATTTGAATAGAACGATCCACATGATTTTCCTCAAGAGTAGGGTCTTAAACGTATCAGTTTATCCGAAACAATCCCATATTTATATCAACTCTCCTCTTGTTTCGAAGAAATTGTTCAGAACTCCAAATGTCCCAGTTTCCCTCCAAAACATACAAGGACGTTTCTGGGGTGGGAAAGCATTAATACGTGTATTTGGGCCCACTAGAAAAAGGTTTCTAATGTTTGGGATCCCTCTTTCCACCTTTCTCTTACTCTTTATGAACCCCTTCCCCGGAGCCTATGGGCCTTCCCGCACGGCAAGGTCCGCGAAGCCGTTAATTACGCTCCTGGGCCCGTTCCATACATGTCAAATTAATTAAGGGGACAATATTGACAAATCTCAAAACCATATGAATAAATATTATTTCTAGGACCCCTAATAGTAGACATTTTTTTACTGAAATGGCCCCATGACCCATTTTTGTTTTATTTACTTTTTGTGTGCTGTTTTGTTTACGGTATGTAATGTAGTGAACCTGTTTGATGCTTCATTTATAATTTCATGTTCGTATCGTATATGGAGTAAAAAAAAAAATGTCTTAAAGTGGGCCCTTCTCTAACGGCTGGGACCTTTTCTGGAGGGGAGACAGCTGCCCCTACCCCCCACAAGATACGGCCCTGAAAACATAAATTAGCCTAACATCATTCCTGCGATATATGTTTTTTTGTACCGCTTTTATTAGAGATTAATACTCAACTGATAGGAATATTCTTTCTATTATTGAACAATATTGTACGTCTAAATATCTCTGTAATGCGTATACATTCCTTTTCTTTAGACGTTCCCAGAACAGCTTCACCTATTTTATTACTGGGGCCGCAGTGACTCAGTGGTAGAGCGATCACCTCTGGTGCTTGTGATCCCGGGTTCGATCCCAGCCTCCGCCAAGTGAACTTTGTGGTGGACAAACACCGTGTGCGTGGGTTTCCTTGGGGTTCTCCCGTTTCCTCCCACTTTCTTCATTTCACCATTTCATTCATTCATTACTCATCATCACCGTCTCCTTTAGCCTAACCAGTATAACCGTCGGATATAAAACTCAAAGATTTCATTTCATTTCTATTTTATTACCTCTTTTCGTCAAGAAAAATAACTATGTAACAAAAATAAATAAATAAATAAAATTCACAAAGCGAATGACAATAACAATTACCTCAAAATGACTGTTGTCATAAGTAAAATAAGTAATAAGAAAGAAAGAAGCAAGTGCGTAACTATGAATACACACTGTAAATGTCCATATTGTAAATATATTGTAAATGTGTATCTCTGGTTTTGTAGTCTAGAAATATGGGAGCTCTACTCGAGAGCAGCCACTGTTCCCGTTTTCAGTATCTCTACATTACTTACTTCTCCGTTTAATCGCAACAGGTTAAGGAAAAATTTTATTCAACAAATAGCGTTGTATTAATTACATACAAATTTTTACAATTTCGGTGAGGAGCTGTCCTAATTGCAACGTAAAAGCCAGAAGTAGACCCCCGTAGAGTAGTCGCTAACTCGATCCCGGGTTCGATTCCTGGTGGGGACACTCGGTCGGAAGGTTGTAACAGCTTTTGCAGGCCAGACATCCTGAATGTGTTTTTCTTAGGTTTTCCTCATTTCACCAGGCAACTGCCGGGATCGTACCTAACACAATTGTCTCAGGCTACTTCCTTCCTCCCTTCCCCATTCCTTTGTTCCCCTCCAATTCCCCGGGCATTGTGATCGCCGAAGGACGTCATCCTTCATTGTGTAACGGACTAACATAACCATAGATGACAAAAGCCCAGAAATCTATTTCCTAATCCTTAAGCCCGAAATTATCAAAAGACAATTATTCTAACTTCAATGAACAACTAACTTATAATACAGTCAAAGCTGAATAAGTAGGATCTAAATAACTAAGAAACCTCTATTACTGAATTTCTTCTCCTTCAACATTACATACATAAGTGAGACATCGGATTTTCAAATTTGCTAAGTGAGATAGCTCTATCGGTGGGATTACGTTGGCGGTCCACTACGGTATCACTTATCAAGGCTTCGCGGAAATAATGATTAATCATCCTTTATGTTCATCTAACATAAATAAACATTAATATAATCCTGTTTGCTCTCTGACGCACTCTAGCCTAGGTTTTGTCACATTTTTAGTAAGGAGGAAAAGTGGTGAGGGGTGACATGTAAATGTATGTTTGACGGATAATTCCTCGTATACGCCTGCAACACCGATTTTGCTTATATATATATATATATATATATATATATATATATATATATATATATATATATATATATATATATATATATATATATATATATATATATATATATATATTATACGAACACTGGCGTGACCAAACTTAAGGTTTTTAACACATTTTAGGCAAAAGGGAAGAGACATGTTAAAATAATCGAAAACGTCCGATATCAAGGTCCAACCCATAGTTTTCGGGGTCACTGAGATGAACAGTTACACTCTCGATCCCGCTTAAGTCCAAATGCATCCACAATCCCATACGTATCCAAACAGAGGAAGGGACTCAAACTTTCAATAAATCTAGTCTCGGGGCCGCGATGGCTTAGTGGTAGAGCGTTCAACTCTGGTGCATGGGGTCCCTGGTTCCATCACAGCTCGCGCCAACTGAACTTTGTGGTGAACAAACACACCGTGTGCGTGGGTTTCCTCCCACTTTCTTAATTCTACTATTCCATTCATTTCTCATTATCACCGTCTCCTTTACCCTAGCCGGCATAACCATGGGACATAAAACTGAAACATTTAATTTCATTTTTAGGGGTCGTGATGGCTCAGTGGTAGAACGTTCACCTCCGGTGCTTGGGGCCCCTGGTTCGATCCCAGCTCGCGCCATGTGAACTTTGTGGAGGACAAACACCGTGCTCGTGGGTTTTCTCGGGATATTCCCGTTCCCTTCCACTTTCTTCATTCCACCATTTAATTCATTTCTCATCATCGCCGTCTCCTTTAGCCTAATCGGCATAACCATGGGACGTAAAACTTAAAGATTTTCTTTTTAATTTCATTTCATTTTTCAAATCTAATCTCTCCATGCGTAAAACGGGCATTTAAGTTAATATCAACAAACCATACAATAGCAGCATGTTTGTTGTAAATTGTAGCTTGTGGTTAGCAAAGGTTATATTTATTTTATGAGCGTGATCCTGTAGGTCTATCCCCAATGAAAGCATTAACCCTAAGCATTCCAAGTTATTTTAGGTTACAAGTCATCTCAAAAAAGGAGTGAGTTCCTCGAACTCACTCAGTAACAGTTTTATATAATTAACAGAAAAACTACTATTTGTTTCTCGGCATTCTTAGATCGTTTATTTTTATATTTCTTTATTTGATTTATATTTTTGATAAAGCATGTACTAATTTACTAAATTAATCTTTCCCTGGCACGGAATCGCGAGAGGGTTCAAGCAGACAACTGCTGATTTTAAGTAGGTAATTTGAAGGATATGTGGTCATCACATCCCCTATATTGGTAATTTTCTTGATTGTAATCTATAACCCAGTGGTAGCGCTAAGAGCACCGTAGATTCCGAGGTGCGCGGGGGCCTCCTGAAGGTTTGAAATTCGATTCGCGTCAGTTTCGTTCTGAGAGGGTGAAGAAGGTTGAAACCAGTTTCGCCGCCACTGCCATTAGAGTAACTTCCCAATTTTCTCACGAATGATTGGGAAACATTTGTGAATCAAAAATACATTATAAAATTTGTATATCTTTTATACATGCAGCCACATAATTTACGTATTAATTAGAATTGTCTGTTTCAATATTATTTAAAATGAAGCGAAAAAAATATTCAACATTACTGCGCGGATTTGTTATTGCATACTAAATTTTGTTGAATATAAGATCAATATTTAAATACAGTTATATATTTTCAAGTTACGAAAACGATATCACTAAAATGCATGCTTTAAATATTGTATATTTAATAATAATGCAAGCTTTAATGAAATGCCAAATGAATCATACTTTTTTAGCTGTCAATTCATTCCCTCCTACAGTAAACAGTCATTTTTTTAAAAAAATGCAATAACAACATAACAAAGAAACTCATAGTACGAGATAACCTACCATAACCAAGGTTTAGGTGGAATAGAACATTGGATTAGAATGTGCAGTCAGAGCATCAGTTTCCATTGTTTCTACTTCTAACTTCATTGATTTGACACTTCTTAATTGAAGCAAGAGTCTATTTTCTCTCACAATATTGAGAGAACGGAAAATTCTACATTCCTATGGGAATGAAACCCAGAATTACGAATACAAAAGCAGGTCCATAGCAGGAACCCAAAAATAGGGGCAAATTTCTTCTGGAAAGGAAGCTAGTTTGAGTTCTCCTTAGAGTCTTGACCGCTTATGTTTTGAATATATTCAGTCAAACAACTGAAGGTTCCAGAGAGAAGAAACTGAAGGTGGACTTACCCCTAGCTACGAGCCTGACATAGACACGGGGGACATAGTGAATATTTATTTTAAAATTAAAAATGGCACTCTATCCTGTTTTGGCTTAATATATTTTTGTGTATATTTTTTGACGAATTGACGTTGGACTGATTATCATGTCACAAGTGTTAAGCACACATGTGTGACTGATTATCATGTCACAATTTTCATAGCATATTAAATTTCTCGTTCGAGGCCAGAACTTTCCCGTTGAGATTCGAAGTGACAACGTAAATAGCCATCTAAAAGTATAATAAATTTGGTAACTTATCAATAATAAGGTTTAATTTAACGTTTCAGAATTCTGAAAACTAACCAAGTTAAAAATTGCGCATTAACAAACAATTGTGTCCACTTACTGTTTTTGTCAACAGACGGGTTCCGGTCAGGTATGTCATCCTCATCCATGTCCTGTGGATCATTTCCTAGTATAGTATCATTAGTGATCAACTTGGGTCCCTGACGGGAACCGAATGACGAAACCGCTTTGGATTCATCGGAATTCACCGAGTATGACAGCAACGCGAGAAGTGCAAGGCGAAACCACTCACGCGAAGGCATTGTGGCTTCCAAAGCGTTCAAACGAAGAGCGCGTGTTCTTCCTGCGAGATTAGGAGCACAGCTACTGCAGCTCCTGAGTATTGCTTCCATGCTATCTCACCTCGGCACGGCGCGGGACCCAATGCAACAGCAAGTGTTGCCACCTGTCGGGAGGTGGAAAACAATAAGAGGAAAACATTTTTTTTTTTTTTTATGATCTACCGATGTGTGAAGATACACGAGTGATAATTGGTGAACTATGCAATACCGTGGTTAACATTGTACTTGTCTGGCTGTCTAATTGACTCGCCTCAATAAACTATGCTGGCATTATAAAATTTATTTGTTACAATATAGGGGCGTGATAATTAAACGACAACTCAAGGTGTGAATTGTTCGTTAGTTGTGCTAAGTGGTTTATTCCCGTTTTATTTCCTTCCCTTTTTTCCTTTTATTTTTTTCCTTCTTACACACACACACTTGACCATTATTTGTGATGAAACGTTGATAGCAATTCCCTTTAGCTATAATCATTTACATCCTGGAAATTTGTTTTCCAATTCTTTGTATTATGATTTTTTTTTTTTTAATGTACAGAAGAAATAAAATCCATTGTGGTAACTTTCAATTAGTTAAAAATAATTACGTTAACAAATCTAAAGCTAACGTCGATGGTTGTTAAACCCCGTGATGCATTGTAATCAGAGGTCCTGGGCTCGAATTACGAGACCGACAATTTGACTGAATATTTTCTAGGATTTTTCGCAGTTCCACTCCACGAATATCAACACAGAATATCTCATGGACAGATCTGACTAAGGGCGCACTCACGGGGAGGTCCATCGGGTTCGTCCGAATCTCCAAAAACTTCATAACTGAACATACATTTGTACACTTTCTCAATAAAACTATACTAGTTTAACAGGGAAATGATTGATGTAGTACAAAAATTTGATCTTAGACTTCATTTGTACTCTTTTCCTTATAAAAACAATCTAAACGGCGTGACAAACATCTTGGCATTTGAAGGCGGCGCTCCAAGTTCCCTTTAAACGCTGCTAGCAGATGAGAGGCCAGCGGTATTGCCACGTTTATTTTGAACACATCCACGTGTATCCCCTGTCACTTGATCGCGCTGTAGTTTGTCTGCTTAGCCATAGCCACACCCCTTTAGCACTTGGCAATGTCGCGCCAGAGCTTGCGTTTTATTCGTTTAGCTGAAATGCCAAGAAGTTTGTCACAGGCTTTAGTTATATCAAAATCTCTGAAAATATAGATGGAAGCATTTTATAATTACTTATCGTTTTTTTGGGTGCAGAATAATACCCGTCCAATATTACATAGACGTAATGCCTTCTAGTATTGGACCTCCTCGCCAAAAGCTTGGACCTCTCCCAGCAAAAAAAAAAAAAAAAAAAAAAAGGTGCGCGCCTGGACCTGACCTTACGAATTTTCTTTCACTTTGGTGTTAATATGTGTAAAATGATGTTTTAGTTTTACCTGAAACTTTGTTAAACCCGTAAATTTTAAAATTATCAGTCAGGATTTGTGTTGTCCACGAGACCAGAAATAAAGATATCTTAGTCTCGTATCGTCTTGGTTCTCGGAAAACTTTTCTCGTCTTGTTTCGCAAATTTGTACAAAATTTTTTGAACAGATTTCCCCCCACCTTAATTTTATCCAGAAGCAGGCCGGTAGCCAGCCCAAAAATGTAGGGGGGCCGATACAAGTTAGGAGGGCCCGATCCAACCATATTATAGTTCCTTTGCAAGCCTATCGTGAAAATTTTAGGGGGGGCACTGAAAATGTAGGGGCCCCGGCCCACCCTAGGCCCCCGTGGATACGGGACTGTCCAGAAGTTATCTGAACTTTTCTGCGACACAAAAAATCTACGAGGGATATGACATAACAAGATTTAAACCATATTTATTATTGGAGTATATTGTGTAATGACTTGCATATCTTGAAACGTTGATAAATGATCATCACCCTGTTCGTACAATCATTTTATCTGCTTATAGCTTTTATATATGAACCACGTAACACTAAAACAATGGTTTGAGATCTATAACTTGGGTAAAATAGTGTTTGTCATGATAAGACTCGAAAAATTTCTTCGTCTCGTCTCGAATTTAAAAATGCACTTCTCGTCTCGTTTTCACGAGAGAAGAAGATAAATTTTCTGGTCTCGTGGGCTACACTAGTCTGAAGCTCGAATTTCCAAAACCTGAACTACGTAAACTGAAATCCGTGAACTACCAAAAACGAAGCTTAATGCTACTAAGTTCATGGATCGTGGAAGTTATTTAAGACAAATCGTAGAAAATCGATCTATGATATTCCATAAAAGTTAATTATATTCTTTTAAAATCACTAGTTGTTGCCTCCAGGCCTTCGATTCGTTAGTCCGGTGAACGAGTCATTGTATGTGGAAATTAGTTACACGCAAAGTTTTATCATATAATCGCTCAAGGAGTAAGCAAATAAACAAAATCTGTGGAGTGCAACTTTGGCACTGTTGGGCAACCGTAAGTATCCTAATCCTAACTATATAAAATTACATGAACTGACATAAATTAAAGGGGTACTTCCGGTTGACATGGAAAGTTGAAATTTGGCATGATTGTAGCTTCCCGGAACTAACCGACAGAAAAATTGCCAAAGTTGAATATTTTTAATTTTTAGGAGGGCTAAAGGGGAGATGAAGAAAGTCCCCATGTTATTTAAATGGGCTTTTTCTTTTTAACCTATAATCTCATATGTTAGGTGCTTGGAATTGGAATACAAACTTAACATTCAGTATGCTTGTATGTTTTGGTTAGCGTTACCTAAGTAAATCAGTAAAAGTAAAAATTCCAACTTTAGAGTGGTTTTATGGGAAACCGAAAATTCTTTCCCATGTTATATATGTGGGACGCCTACTACACCCCAAAATATTTAGGCATTTCGGGCAGGATTAGTGATTAAATTTGGCATGATTGTAACCTTCCGGGACTAACCGACAGGAAAATAGCCAAAAGTGAATATTTTTAATTTTTAAGGAGTCTAAAGGAGGGTGAAGAAGTTCCCATGTTATTTAAATAGGAGTTTTCTTGGGATACAAAATCTTATACTTTAGATAGTTTAAATAGAAAAAGAAACTTGAAATTCTGTAGAATTGTGGGTTTAAGAGATGCGAGGCCGTAGGCAGAGCAAAAGCATGGGTGTTGGGGCGAAGCCCCGTGTAGGGCAAATTCACGAATAATGCACGAAATTCACTGTTGATGCAAAGGCTGATACATAAGAGATGCAAGGCCGTAGGCCGAGCAAATGTGGGCATCTGGGGGCGGAGCCCCAGCTAGTAGAGTACAGTAGGGGTAGTGTTTTAATTTGGAGCAATATGTTCATCGAAACTACATTCATGTGATATGGGAAGAGTCAAAGTGGCATATTGAGGCAAACGCATAATCCGCGTATCATGAAGACATGGGCCCACAGTTTGCACATCTGCAGTCAACCAGTCAAATAAATTGACGATGTGCGCGAGAATGATCATGCAACCAGGTCCGTCACGCATCACCGGGAAGAATCTGCAGCCAGGATAAAATCTGACCGTTCTGATCGGGAAAAGATATGTAAGGTATTAATTCAAAGTATCGATTTCCTAGATCCTCAACAATCGTCTCCAAATGCAGTTGTCATTGGTGAGTGTGCTGTACTGTGGACAATCGCTTGACCTACAATTAGGATAGTCTTTGGCTTTGTGAAAGGTACGTAAACTCAAAGATTTTGTGCGTATACCTTATCTTTGATCGTTACAACCCATACAGTATCAAAAGCCAAACAAGATAAATACGCGCGGGTTCACGTGTAACGAGGAAACATCAACTCACTCTTTATACACCTCTTCCACCACATCAAGTAGTACTAACTGTGACCCACAATAAATTGCAAGTGATTGACATGCTATGCAAACATCTGGTTGATTAGTGACTTTCTACCAGAGAGGCCATCAAACTCGTTCTGTCCAGTAAAGTATACGTGTCCATTGAAGTATCAGACAGAGCACAAAAGCGAAGAACAGACTTGTACATCGAACACGAGGAAGCAGATGATATCATCGTAGAACAGGCATTAGAGTTGGCATCGGAGAACGTAAGCACTAACATTAAGGTGATATCCGATGACACTGATGTTTCAGTTGTGCTTCATTACTATGCTGAGAGAAGAATAACAAGCAAGATCACCATGGAAGTAACCAGCCCGAAGAGGATGTCCATTGATGTTGAAGCAACAGCGTCGAAGCACGCTAATACTTGTACTAACCTCCTTGCAGCACGCGCTGTATCTGGATGTGACACTATTGAGAGTTTGTATGGAATCGGGAAGAAGAAAATAATTCAGAAGTTGAAGCAGGGGTACACTATTACATCTTTGGGTAACCTAATGTCAGACATTTCGGATATCGTCAAACAGATGACAAAGATAATTGCAGCGTGCTATAGTCCCAACATCAAAGAGAGTATGTTCGATATGCGATTTCTCGTTTGGAGTTCAAAAATGGCAAAACCAAGAATGTCATCTGCTCCCGCTTTCTAATCGTTGCCATCAGCAATGAAGCTTTCTATGAGCACGTTAAACGAGCTCACCTACAGTGTGCAATTTGGAAGTCTACAATGGACCAACAGCCATTTCTTGTGGATCCTCTGCAATATGGATGGTGTCGTGATGAAGCGTCCAAAATTCTCGTTCCAATGATACTACCCGTCATCCCGCTTTATACAACCTCATCTACTTTTCTTCATTTCTCATTAATGACAGTTTCAAACTCTTGTTTCTAAGAAAATATATTCTCGGTGTACAGATAAGAAACGTTTTCTCAGATTTAAGAAGGTATTTTTAACAGTGTAGGGGCGCAGATGATTATTTTCCACGGCATCAAAATATAATTTACAACAGCAGTTTTTACGGTAATGATATTGTAATATTTTTTTTTTCGTTTATAGTTCTTCATCGTTGAGGGGTCAGGTCCCCCTTGCCCCCCTTGGTATTGCCCTGCGATGCAGTAATCACCATTGGACTCAAATATATCATGTCAATATGTTCTCAGTAACAATTCATCAAAACATAACTGTATTACAATCATATTTTTGATATCGTGATTAATTATAGTGTATTTTTCCTTTTCATTATGTTTTTCGTATTTCAAGGCTATAAAAAAAATGCCCATCAGTGTCGGCGTTCCACCTACACAGTAATTTTTGCATTCTGCCACCAGACTACGTTTGCAAATCTCCTGCACGCTAATGAGACCTCTTGGTAGCAGATAGGAGGCAGCACAGCTAGAGACAACTATTAGCCCGAGTGTGAACTATTTGATAGGGTAGCCAGGGAGAGGATTATTAGTAAGATTAACTATGGATAGATACGATATACAAAAACAAACAAGAACCATAAATCACCCAGTAAAAAAACCAAGGGATAAAAGAAGATTGGAACAGTCACTAGAAAGGAAAAGAAAAAGAGTAATAAGTACAAAGGACAAAATAATACAAATTGACCCCGAACTGGAGGAAAAACAAGGCAGTGATGAATTTTCTACCCTCTTAGAAAGCATACTTAAAAATAGATGTAAGAGAAACAAAACTGAAAAATTGGACAACATCCCGAAAATAGATGAATCCTTTATATTAGGCGTCGAGAAACCTTTCCACCTGATAGAGAAAATAATATACAAGACAATGCAGTGTCATCCACACCCATGGAGGACTTCTTACGGCATGATCCACTAATTTTGAGCCCTAGGACTTTATATGAAACAAAAAAATGGATTGGAAATTTAAATTGGCGAAATTAGAGGATAAACAGATCTTAACAATAGCATTTGGGCAAATTATAAGAAACTTGCATGAAAAAGGCAAATCGATAACATATCCATGTGTCGAAGAAGTAGACAGAATGGAATTAAGAATCTATGATCTCCCTGCCAACGGCTGGGAACTTATTGAACCGGTGGATGAAGTCTATGAGAGGCAAGATATTTACTGGAATCTAGAAAATGTTTATAAGGAGCTAGTAAACGCCTATGACAGGGTTTATTTTGATTTTAGCAAATCAGGCAGGGAAGCAATGGTTCATACAGGGTATGCATAGTAGTAAAAAAAAATAATCTAAAAATAATGCAAAATAATGCTCAACGATCAAAACTCGCCACGATGGAACTCAGGAGACTGGCTGAAATAAACGAAGTAGACATTGTTGCAATCCAAGAACCATACTTAGCAAAAAATAAACTTACATTTCCTGTATCATCAAGGATAATAATAGGTGGGAAAGAGTCAAAAGTAGCAATTGCTGTACTAAATAAAGATCTCGAAATACTCAAAATTGGTCAATATTGCGGTAATTGGCTGATCTGTGTTGAAATAATATATAATCAAAGTAAGTTTTAGCTAATAAAGTTATATTTTCAATTTAGTATGAACACTCAAATTTTTATTGATAAAATACAAGAAATCATTCAACAAAACCCAAATAATGAATATACATTGGCAATGGACGCAAACGCCAAATCCGCTCTTTGGGGAACACCTGAGACTTATAACAAAGGTGAGCTATTGGAGGATTCTATACAGCAAAACGGATTAATAATACTGAACAGGGGTGGCAAGCCTACTTTTGTCGGTTCCATGGGGTCATCTCATATTGATATAACTTTATGCTCTCCGCAACTAGAGATAAGAATAAGTGATTGGATGGTACATGATAAAGCAACAACTAGCGATCATGAAGTAATTATATTAGAATTAGTAAAGGAAGTACACGAAGACCAAACCGAAAAGAAATATAATATTAATAAAATTGATTGGTGCAAATTCGAGAAAAATCTTAAATTACCAGAAATAGGTAACTTTGAAGACATGGATGAATTGGTATCTCAAATTGAAGTAAGTACAAAAAGGGCAATAGAGGTTTCGATTCCAGATTCTACTCCAAAGAAAAATTATGTTGGCTTTTGGTCACTAAAATTGGATTGTTTGTAAAAGCTAGTCAAGGCGAAAAGAAAAAGCTATCAAACTACCTGGTCCCCAGTCTTAAAAAAAAAAAGAAGAAGAAGAAGAAGAAGAAGAAGACTGAATGAATATACAGAAATCAAACAAAAAATTATTGAGAGGAAATATTAACGGCTAAGTGAACAAGTTGGAAACTTTTTATAATATTAAGAAAAAATTTAGAGATGGATTCGTGGGGACTGCCATATAGGCTTGGTATGCAAAAAATCAACCCTCTAACCTTATTAACACTAAAATACACGGACGGGTCATATAGGGGCGGCAAGCTTTGATGTTCGGCAAAATCTGTCATAACTACATTATTTAAAATAATTATATTTTGTTGGAAACAGATTTCATGATTATGATAGTTAAACTTAATAAGCTAACCCTCTATTTGAATACTACATTTATAAACCATATTAGGTCGCAAGGTCACATTTACAGTGTTAAAGCAAATGGTCAAACAAGTCGCAGCATGAATTGCTTAATTGTTGTCAAATACAAGAACTCAATTCTCGAACAGTAGCGAACATCTGTTCCATTTAGTTAGTTATCACAGTTTTGATATGAAAACTAGTCATGTCTTTGTTACAAAGTAGTTCCTTATCATTGAAAGTGGAAAAAGCTCTTTTGCAATTTTTTAACAGATGTAGAAGAAAAAATCAAGAAATAAAAGTAAAGGAGCTAGTTGCGCTGGAATTGCAAACTGATAAATTGAAATTGAAGCTCGATATTGAATTCTATAAAAATGATAATCATCTTTTCTCTGCAGGTGTCTTTGCTTTACTTTTCACTAACATAATAGAATGTCATTTAAAGAAAAAAAAGTGACGCTATGAGATTGTATTTGTAGTGTTTAGGGTTTTCTGAGTGCTATTGTTCTTTCTTTCCCTTTCGTTCGTCATGATGGGGTAGCATACTTAAAATTGTGGCTTTCAAGATTTGCTCTTTCTGGAGAAAGGAGATTCGATAAATGATGCTATTTCACGGGGTGGCAAATTGCCTAGGGCCGGCCCTGTCCCTGCCATGTCTTTAAATAATAATGAAGAAAAAATAAAGCCTGAAAGTTAAATTTAACTTTTGGATTATGTCTCGATCACTGTGTACTGTCGTCCTGTTACCGTTATAATATAAAGGTTACTGAGGGTGTTTTTACATCAGTTTTGTCTTAATTGGTTGGGTGATTTATCGTACAGTAGATTTTTTTGGTTTACAAATAATAATAATAATAATAATAATAATAATAATAATAATAATAATAATAATAATAATAATAATAATAATAATAATAATAATAATAATAATAATAATAATAATAATAATAATAATAGACTTTCTTTAAATCTGTGGATGACCATTTATACTCATTCATGTTATCTTCTTCAGCTCAACGAGAGCTATTCATTGGTATGTATGTCTCATCTTGGACATTTTTCTCGTAAAGTTAATCTCTATATATAAAAATGAAAGTGCCTTTGTTTGTGATTTAATAACTCTTAAACCACCCAACCGATTTCGATCAAATTTTCAACGTAGACGAGGTTCGGACCTGGGATTTTTTTTATAATTTCACTTTGACGGTGCAACTTTGGGTATATACATATATATATATATATATATATATATATATATATATATATATATATATATATATATATATATATATGACGGATATTAGTGTCGAATCCATAGTAGTTTTCGAGATCGTTGCGACGAACAGTGACACTTCCTATGCCGTTTAAATCCAAATTCAGCCCCCATTAGTACTTTATGTCCAAAATGAAACGTATTCTCCTCACGCGAATATCGGGTGTTCTGCAAGTAATATTATAAATAGAATTTATGTACAAACGGCAGATTTTAAGGCTCCTACATTTCCTACTACTCAGTTAACCATTAAAACTTTTTATCATGCAAATCACGTTTTGCAAGGCTGATTTCCTACCAAAAAGTAAATTAAGCGATTGTTGACAAGTTTAGCCAAATGCAGAGGGACAAAAGGCGTGTGTGCCGAAAAGTTCGCGTGTTTTTTTTTATTATAGTTATTATTATTAGTATTGTAGTAGGGTCATTCAACTTGTTAATGGTTCTCGAGCCCTTGTCTTCGAGGTACACTTAGGAAAAGATAAAGAAAGTCATATCTGCGCCATGGAGCTGAAAAAATGAAAGTGCTAAAACTTTAAAGGAAAAAAAACTACTGTATTTCTTATTTCGTCAACAATAAAGTTATGGACTCTTTTTTTTTTTCTTTTGTTTCCTTCTGCGAATGAAGCTTACAATCGAAGAGCGACTTCCGTAGGAGAAGCACTGCGTATGAAAATACTGTGAGTGCTGGCAATAAGCTGTACAGACCATTATCTTGTAATACGTATTTTAGAGGAAGGAGGGGTCAACGTAAGTACCGTAAAGCCGCAATAATACTAAGACGCAATAATATTCACTTCCATGCAGCTGTTCGGTAGCAGGAGTGCACATACGTACGTAGCAAGCAATTTCTTTTTTTCTTTTTCTAATTTTAATAACTTCTTCGAATAAACGGTTTCTCTGCTGGCGCCACGAACAAATGTAAAAATAGAGTAACAACGTTAAGAAAACAATTTGAAAGGGAAAATGTAAATATTACGAACTTATCATTTTGTAAATCCAATGTATAGTATAAATACCGCCGATTTCCTTCTATCAAAAATGGGAACTAAACGATTGTAGTGATAAGGCGATTATCTCTGGAGCAAATGCACTTTCGTTGGAATCCAGCATATTTGAATGTGGTGGACAACATAGTGTGCGTGTGGCTTTACTATAGTTTTCTGCCTTTTTCTCTGTTTATCTAATCAATAATTATTATTCCATCTTCAATTTAACAGGACGTTAGTTAATGATACCCACGAGGCGAGAAGTATTGTACATTTTTATTCCGGGACGAGATTAAAAACATGACGACTCTCATTTTCAAGACAATTTCTCAAGTCCCGTGGGCAACTTTAATTCAACCAAGTCTTAGATTTCAAACTGCTTTAGTGTTACATGATTCATAACTAACTAACTCCATGGCCTATGGAACCTGAAGGTTCAATGCCGCGTTCACAAAAGCTCTCCACTGACTTCTATCCTTAGCCAACTGGATCCAGTTTCTACTTTGTATTCCTATCTCTGCAAGATCCATCTTAATATTGTCCTCCCATCTGCGCCTAAGTCTTCCTCATGGTCGTTTTCCGATTGGTCTTCCAGTCAAGACTTTGAAAGCGTTTCTACTCTCTTCCATTCTAGCTACATGACCCGCCCACTTAAGCCTCCTAGACTTGACGACCCTAGCAATGTTGGGTAAACCGTATAAATTATGTAGTTCCTCGTTATGAAGTTTCCGCCATTCCCCATTCCCGTTCCTCTTGGGTCCGAATATTCGTCTCAGGATCTTGTTCTCAAATACTTTCAGTCTATGTTCTTCCCTCAGAGTAAGTGACCATGTTTCGCAGCCATACAAAACAACAGGCATGATTATCGTTTTCTATATTTTAAGCTTCAAATTTTCGACAGAATTCGCGACGACAAGAGATTTTGAACCGAATAGTAACACGAATTCCCTGCTTTTAGTCGACATTTAATTTCTCCGTGAATATGATTTTCCTCTGTTAATATTGATCCTAGATATTTGAAACTATCCACTTTATCAAAAGTATTATTTAATATTTTAATATTTTAACGCATCCATAATTTGCTGTATATTCAGTTACATGATTCATACTATATAGAAACTATAAATTGACTGTATAAACATCATAAAGAACATTTATTTACGTTTAAAGATGCGCCAGTCATTAAACAAAATACTACGATAATAAATATGTAGTTCTTTTCTTCCTTTCTATTGTAAAATGTAGTGATTAGACCAGTCCATTGTTGAATATACGACTTAATCCACAATATACTGCTTGATGTAAATCATCATTTCTTCAGTCCTACAGTATACCTTAGCCATTCTATGACGAGGATTGGTGACAAATTTTTGGCCTTTCAATTTTCTGAGTTAATAACTAATGTAATTCGATTCTACACGTCTTAATTAGTCTGCACACTAAATTTCAATTTTCGCAAACTAAAATGTCAATAGTTGTGGGGTCAAAGTTTCGCCAAATGTATTGATATTTTTAAGAGCATTAAGTTTCTGTGTTTAGAATTTTTTTTCGATTATACAGATCTTAGCTAGTCTACACACAAAATTTCAACTTGCATAAACTAAGGAGTCAAAAGTTATGAGGTCAAAGTTTTGTCAAAACTTTCCTACTTTAAAACCCTTTAGTTTTCTGAGTTTGAATTTTATGTTATTCGATTCTACATACTAAATTTTAAAAAGGTCAACTAAGGAGTCAAAAGTTATCAGGGTTTAAATTTTACACCAAAATACAGAGTCTTTTCAATTTTTTTTGTTCAAATTTGTTCACTTCTACACTCTTGATTAGTCTACACACTAAACTTAGGGATCAAAATTATGGAAGTAAAAATTTTACCAATCAGGCCTTGTTTCCATTTTGTACTAATACACAATAAGACACTGAGCAAGGCTATGTGATAATATTTTTAAAAAAATCACGTAACAGTTCCAACACAATAACTGTGTCTTCATCAGACTTCCACTCCTTCTCTCCAGTTTTGATTTTAATGGATTGTTTACTTACTTTTTTCACATATCAAATTTGAACAAGACAAATCAAAGGGCCAAAAATAATGGATAGTAAAATTTTAAAGAATAGTAGTAGGATCATATAGATATTTATATCAGTGGAAAATGTAGAACAATTTTATTTAAAACCAGCTTTAAGGACTACTTGTTCCTGGGTTCTAATTCAGAACATGTATAAAAGTAGTAAGCACCCGTCGTTGCCGATTCCTAATTCAGAACCATGATTAAAAGAGAAGGAAAAAAGTCTACTTTATTCCATTCCCCGGTGGGGAGCACGTGCCCCAGCGGTAGAGCGCTTACCTGTAATGCTTTAGGTTCCTGGTTCGATCCCCGAAGAAGTAAGTTTGTGATGAACAACGTGTCCATGCGGTTTTCTCGGGATACTCCCATTTCCTCCCACTTCTCATTCCACTAATTCTTCCATCATCATTCACTTCCCTTAATCATCTGTATCAATTAGCCTAAAGTGCATAGGCTTCGAACATTAAACTGAAAGATTTCATTTCTATTTCTGGGCAGTTATCCATGTTATTATGTAGCCCGCATAACCGTGACGTGGTGTGGGTTGCATACATGCAAGACATTCTTACAAACAGCAACTAGTGTGCTTAATTTTTCTCATTTCCCAAATCGGCCTTGAAGCCGAAAATCGAAAACAAAACTTCATATAGGATAAGATTTGGTGAAGATTTATCCGCGTACAAAATGTGGTAGTTTTAGGTGTACTGTACATACGAAAATCTGTTCACACACATGTATTATTTTATTTAAAGATAGTATAAAAATTGCACTCAGCTGGTCAGAACTAGAGATGGCCAGAACCATTTCCTGGTGGAACCGGTTTTCGGGTCTGAACGGATCCGGTTCTGGAAGATCCGGTTCCGGAACGGTTCTTCGGATCCAGGTCTGGAACCGGTTCTTCGGATCCAGGTCTAGAACCGGTTCTTCGGATCCAGGTCTGGAACCAGTTCTTCGGATCCAGGTCTGGAACCGTTTCTAAAAACAGAACCGGTTCCTCTGGAACCGAAACTTTGTGACCATCCCTACGCTAAACCCGAGCTGCTGGCAAGCTGTGAACAGTATGCTAGATGAAATGGTGGAAGCGACAGGCAGGCGCCCAGGCGGCGGCAGCTTGTCTCATTTGGCTAAATAAACTGGGTAACTGGCAAACTCATTGGTTAAACAGGCAAACTGGCCAACTCATTTGGCTAAACACCCACTGGTGGACCAAAATTTTTTTCTGGGGGCACAAGCGGGTCTGGGCGGGGAAGGCACAAGCGCATGGTCCTCTTTGCATTATTTTTGAAGGTGAACTTTATCCCTCCTTTATGGGTCTTTGGGAGCTTTCGGATCCAGGTCTGGAACCGGTTCCTAAGATCCGGCTCTGGAACCGGGTTTTCAGACCCAGACCTGGAACCGGTTCCTAGGATCCGGTTCTGGAACCGGGTTTTCATATTCATATTTGGAACCGGTTCTTAAGATTCGGTTCTGGAACCGGGTTTTCGGATCCAGGTCTGGAACCGGTTCCTAAGATCCGGTTCTGGAACCGGGTTTTCGGATTCAGGTCCGGAACCGGTTCCAGAACCGATTCTGAAAACCGGATCTCCGATAACCGGTTCCGCCGGAACCGGAACTTTGTGGCCATCCCTAGTCAGAACTACAATTAGTAACTTTGGTGACTTACATTTAGAGCAAACCAGAAGCATCTCACCTATTCTTTGCTCTTGAAATAATTACTGAAATTAGTTTCATCGAAACTTTCTAGTTTTGGCTATCTCTCCATGATTGCCAACAATGAGCAGGGTATTAATGAAGACTCAACCACATCATTTATGTCAAGACAGTAATAATTTCAGACTCCGCCAATAATTAATAGTTAAATAATCACGTCTGTAAATTGACCTAAACGATTGCAAAAGGAGAACTGACGTTCTTTGTATGTTTAAAGGCATTAAAACTACGTTACTAAATACAGTAGTTAAACTCATTCCCCATTGAAACCTAAAAGCTAAATATAATATCATTTTAGAATATTTTGTCCTCTGTAACTTTTCACTTCTTATCTTTAATGTAAATGGATGAAACATTTTGAATTACGCAAATTCCACTCCTCAGAGATTGAATTAAAACTTGGAAATAGTATTCATTGTTTAATTCTAAGGATTCGTTAAGAGCAAATACACTAGTTTAAGAAATAAAAAGATATGAGAATATTTAAGAAATTAAAGACCTCAAAATCTTGAATGAAAATTTAAAAATAAAAGAATACTTCTGAGACTTAGATGCCTGTAGTTTGCACCACATCGTCTTCGTTAATTTGACCTACTAAGTGAGCAAATTTTCCATTTTTATGCATTTTAAATAAAATTACAAAATCTTCTTCCATTTTCCATTCAAACCAATAGACACAACGCTATAACATTTTGCAAAATTTTACCCTCCATTAGATTAGATCCTTTGGTTTTCCCATGTCGAAATTTTATGTGAACTAAGTAAACAATCCATTCAAATCAAACCCGATTTAAAAAAAAAAATGAAAAAGGCTAAATATTTTTCGCAACTCAAAAGATGAAAAGACCGGAAATATCAACATTTTCAATCAAATCAAAATATGAAATCCCATAGCTTTTCATGTGTTAGTTTGCTCAAGTTGAGTGTTTAGAAAGTACCTAATATATATATATTCGAACTTAAAAATGAAAAGATTGTGCCGCGGTGGATCAGTGGTAGAGCGCTCACCTCTAGTGCACGAGGTCCCGGATTCGATCCCGGCTCTCGCCAAGTAAACTTTGTGGTGGACAAACATCGTGTGCGTGGGCTTCTTTGGGGTTCTCCCACTTACTTCATTCCACCATTTTAATCATTTCTCATCATCACCATCTCCTTTAGCTTAGCCGGCAAAATCGTGGGACGTGAAACTCAAAAAATTCATTTTAATTTTTAAAATGAAAAGACCTAAATATTCTTATATTTTTGGGTAAACTTTGATCCCTATGATTTTCGACCCTTAAGTTTACAAGTTGAAATTTATGTGTAGACTAATTAATAACATCAAATTCAAATTTAAAAGATCAAATGCTTAAAATACCTATATTTTCTGCAAATTTTGACCACCATAACTTTTCACCACAAGTTGAAATTTGATTTGCAGATTAATTAAGACATGTGGAATCGAACAACCTAAAATTCGAACTCCAAAGACCTAGAATATAAGCTTTAGCATTAATTGAATAAAAGTTGGTAGCTTGTACAGTGTGTTAACGAAGTGTGCTAAGAAGCTGTTTTAGAATATTAAAAATATAACTATGTGTGCTTGAAGGTAATTAAATCAATGAGTAAAGAAAGGCTAACACTCTATAGCATTTTACATTTGGAAAACGGAAAACAAAACCGCTTACCAGAAATACAATTATACAAGAATATTTGTATGGCACATTTGTAGCATATGTTAAGAATTTCATTTCCCAAAATACTATAAACCTTATGAGACTGGATATTTAGTTATACACAAGTTGTTATCGCGGAACATTCTTTTTTATTTTTGGATTTTTTTTACGCATCGATTCAAGTATAAATGCAAGTTTAATAAGAACGATGAGAATTATATTAAATCTTAAATGTTCTGTTGGCAGAGGAGAGAAGTAACTTGAATGCCAATACTGAAAAATAGGTCTAAATGCTGTAGCTTAAAACAAATAGCATGTATAGAGTATTAAGATTTATGTTATGTAAGAGAGATTTCCTAAACAAAATTAGAGAAAATTTTAACAAACATGTGGAAATTACGTCGAAAAAAACATTTATTAAAATACTCCATTTTATAATTTGAAGATATGATAACTCTATGCAAGATTAAATTTCGTTTTCAATTTATGGTGCATGACTTATCATGAATATTGATAGAGGTAACCAGGGACGTACGGAAGGGGGGGACACGGGGGTCCGGACCCCCCCCGAAATTTCGACTTTTTAAAAATTTTGCCTAATTTTAGGGGCAATTTTAGCAATTTTAATATAAAATAGCTTCATATTTAGTTTGAACCCCCCCCGAAATAAATTCCTGGGTACGCTACTGGAGGTAACTCATTTTTGCTTGAGACCAGATTGCAATTACTTGATTACGTAATGACCACAGAATTCGTTAATTTTAGGTTGAATCTTTGTATTCGATGGCAGTGTTTAAGAAGGTTAAAATAGAAGAATAGGAAATTAGAAGAAAGTTTTATATATATGAACCAAAGAGAAAGAAAATAGTAGAGGGGATAACTGAATGAGTTGCAATTGGAATACTTAAATGTTGCGAATTTTTTGCAGCCAATATTATTCAAAACTAATTGAGAGGAAATAAGAAAGACGGCTCCACATGGTGAAAACGATGATTCGATAGAACGAAGAAGAGGTAAATGTGTTAAATTGACATAGGATATGGCTATTAATTGTGCCATTTCTATAGAAAATTAAATCATGTTAGTAAATTTAAAAAAACAGTAGTGAAGAATGTGGTTCAAAAACAACTGCTATAATAAGAAGTAAGCAATAGTTATCAGAACTATATAAATTGGAAAATAGAAAATGGAACAGGCCTGTTTTAGGAAACTAAATCTAGGTAGTAATATTGGTGAAAATGTAAAGCGGAAACAAGAATTAAATGCAAGAATAAACTCTAGTAACAACAATAAAGACAATGACATGAAACTTACATACATAAACGAATCTATGCTGCTAGTTGAAACGATCAGCAAAGTCAATCAACCGTGAACGTACTTAAATGATACAGGTAGAGTAAGAATACCCAATTTGCATCACCCCTAATATCGCAATACCTCAGAAAATAAATAATGCTAACTTGTTAAATGTTGAGACGAAGAAATATTTTCCTTCCCTGTCGTCTAAAGAATTTCCAAGAAACTAATGCAAGTTGTGTGATTTTTCTGGTATTTTAGGACCTAAAGCACAGCTCCTGATTTCACCAGGCACTTGTAACTTAGATTTCAGAATTTATTAAACCATCTGTATGTAAATGTAGAGAAGAAATGACATGCATTGTAATGGTATTAGTATCTTAACATTTCTATAGTCACAGATGCGTGGCTTTTGCCCATAATGATATTCTACTCTTGGCTATTTCCCGAAAGTTACTGCTTATTCATTCGCAGTCACTGAGTGATGCAAATCGGTAAGGCAACTGCTTCTGAAGCATTGCTTTAAATTGTTGCGTTCGTACGAGGCAACTGCAGTTGCCGTCACTGAAACGGTTGCCGTTACCGACCTCTCTCGCGCTACTGTCTCGAGCAACTCTCTATGTCCGTCACTCGAGGAAAAGCATTGCTTTAAATTATAGCCTTCGTACGGGGACACTATAGTGATGTCGCCGCACAAGGTTGCCAGTGTATATTCATCCCAATGTATGTATATTAGGGTGGTTCTTAATTTTTGATTTCCGAATTTCTTTGGACGAGTCCCCTAAAATGGTTCCATATGGGACTAAATTAAGCCAGGAGAAAAATTAGATCCATTGAATAATTTTAAATGGTGCCTCAAGCGACCTAAAGTTTTGAATCCGATTACAATACGTAGTATATGGGGAAAATTTGAAATAAACCAATGTAGTTTAGAAACAGCTTAAGAGAATGGGAAGATGTTTTAAAAAAAGGAACTAGAGGAAGAGACACATCTAATTTTGTATAGCGTTATCAGGTAGCCATCTTAAAGTCCGCCATCTTGAATTCGAGTCGAAATTTTCAAATAGAAAGAGGGTCATGTAACATGTCGTTTTGAGGTAGCGTTCCACCAGAAGTACAAATCTGGCATTATTTTCAAGCTACCTATAATCATGTAAGTTATTACGTCTGAAAAACGAAATGCGTTCACTTCGGTCAACTTCTATTTACCTTTCGAACATCAACTTTCAAAATTTTTTGTTGGGGCTTTCGTCCCATAAAAACGTTTTTCCGCAGAAAATTTAATAAAAACACGTATTCGTTTTTTATTTGTAGTATCTACCTGCCAAATATAATTAAAATCGGAGTGTTACAATTGGGAAGTATTACTTCTTAATATAGTCCTGACTGGCAGAAATCAGCAGTAAGATGAAGTCTATAGTAAAAGCTGAAATACTGCAATTCAGCACGATCCAGCCAAGAGTCGGGTTCAGCGCAAAAGCTAGTGTACTTTGCTAGATTAGTCTCACAACTATTGCCTTAATGTTTGTTTTGGGAAAGGATGTGCATTGCGGACCACGCATACGCTGCTTTTGTCATAGGTGTCCAAACTAGCGAACCCGACGCTTGTGAGCTCGGCACTCGCGTTCAGCCGTGCTCCGGCTGAATAATTGATCACGAGCCTGAGTGAGCCCGAGCCTCAATGAAATAAGTAAGCGCGAGTCCGACTGAGCTTGAACCCAGTAGAGAGAAATGAATGCGAGACCGAACGAGCGCGAGCTTAGTTGTGAGAAGTGATCGAGAGCCCCAGTGAGCGCAAGCTCAGTTTAGAGAAGTGAGCATGAGTCCGAGTGAACGCAACCCCACTTAGGATTAGTGAGAGCGAGCCCATTCGAGAGAATTGAGTGCGAGCCCAGTTTCTGGAAGTGATCGAGAGCCTGAGTGAGCGCGAGCTAAGCTGAGAGAAATGATCCCGAGTGCGAGCCCAGTGGAGGGAAGTTAGCGTGAGTTTGAGTGAGTTCGAGCTCAGTTGGGAGAAGTGAGCGCGAGTCCGAGTGAACGCGAGCCCACTTACGATTATTGAGCGCGAGCCCACTGGAGAGAGTTGAGTGCGAGTTCTTGTGATGGCGAGCCCAGTTTGGGGAAGTAGTCGTGAGCCCAGTAAAGAGAAGTGATCGCGAGCTCGAGCCATGTTGATGGAAATGAGCGCGAGCCCGAGTAAGTGCGATCTCAGTTGAAAGAAGTGAACGTGAGCCCGAGTTAGTACTGCAGTCAAAAGAGGTAAGCACGATCCCCATTGAGGTAAGTGAGTGCGAGCCCAGTTGAAAGGAGTGAGCTCGAGCGCGACCGAGCTTAGTATAAAATGCTGAACTATGGTCCATGGCAAAAAGCCTATGAGCTGTTTTTGTCCTTGCTCTAATTTGTACATGCGTTATTTTTGTCGTTGCGTGGCTTTTGTCCATGAGCTGTTTTTGTCCTTATATCTATTTAGCTAAGAAGAGTGTCTCTCAATTATGCAACCTGAAACACAATAAAGACATTTGGGTTGTCAAACATAAGGGGCTTCTTCTGTAATTGTTCCTGGCTCATCTTTCCTAAAGATGTCTATAAAAATTTTAAAGTCTGTGGCAGTGGTTCTCAACCTAATTCATACCTTGACCCGCTCGTGTGAGTGCAAGCTCGAGTGACTACAAGCCCAGTCGAGAGTGATGAGTGCGAGCCAAGTGAACACGAGCGCGAGTGATTGTGAGAAAAGTTGAGGGAAGTGGTCGGAAGCGCGAGTCCAATTGTTGTAAGTGATCGCGAGCCCGAGTGAGCACGAGCCCAGCTGAAGGAAGTGAGCTCGAGCGCGAGCGAGCCTTGTGCAAAATGTTCATCTATGTTTTTGTGCGTGGGCTGTTTTCGCTCACGCGGTATTTCCATGCGTTGTTTTCGTCCTTGCGTGGTTTTTGTCCATGCGCTGATTTGTCCACGCGTCATTTGCATGCGCTGTTTTGTCCTTGCCCGGTTTTTGTCCTTGCGTGGTTTTTGTTCATGCACTGTTTTTGTCCACGCGGTATATGCATGCACTGCTTTTGTCCTTGCGCGGATTTTTCATGCGCTGTTTTTGTCCACGCGGTATTTGCATTCGCTGTTTTTGTCCTTGCGCTGTTTTTGTTCATGCGCTGTTATTGTCCACGCGGTATTTGCATGCGCTGTTTTTGTCCTTGCGCAGTTTTTATCCATGCTCTGTTCTGGTCCATGCTTTATTTACACACGCTGTTTTCGCCCATCGCTGCTATTGTTTGCGCGGTTTTGACCTAGAACCGTCATAACTAAGTCACGTCACTCAGTGACTGCGAGCGATGCGACTCTTAGGTTGAAGAATTGGTCAGAGGTGGATCTAGCTCAAGGCTGAGGAGAGCCTAAGGCCTCCAGTTTTTGAGTGACGAAACTAATTTAAGCTATCATTTATAGATTTTCGAAAGTTTAAAGTAAACTCATGATATCTATCATAGTCTGGCTTCTTGTTGCCCCAGCAGTTTTTAGCTTTTAGATCCGCCACTGTAACTCGTTGACTCTATTTGAATCGCAAAACAAAACAACAAAACGAAAAAGGATGAACGAAGTCGAAAAAATTTTTGAAATTGTTTTTCCTTCATCATCAACTGAAAGTGAGTTTGACAGCGATTCTTCCCCCTCGCCAATGTTATTTAATATTTGTCTAGAAGAGATAGTGAAAAAAGCATATACAATGAATACAGAATTTCGTTAAGAGGTAGAATGATTAAGTGTGTAAGGTTTGCAGATGATATAGCGCTTATTGTGGAATTCGAGAAGAAAATCAATAAGAATTTGGAAAGTTGAAGAAAAGCTGTAAAGAGTATGGGATGAAAATAAAAGTTAGAAAGACAAAAGCAATGGCGATTAGAAAAAAACGGTCGGATTCAAATCTGGAAGTAGATGGGTTGAAAATAAAACAGGTTACTAGTTTCTGATATCTGTGTAGTATTATTAGTGATGATATGAAGTGCGAACGTGAAATAAAAATAAGGATAGGAATGCCGAAAGAAACCATTAGGGGGAAGGAAAGTCTATTTGGTGGGACCTTGAATAAAAAGTTGAGCAAAAGACTCATATAATGCTTCGTGGGAAGTATTGTATTGTATGGGACAGAAACAAAAACATTACGCAAAAGTTAGAAAAACGAATGGAAATTTTAAAAATATGAGTGTGGAGAAGAATAGAGTGAATTAGTTCGGTTGAACGGGAACCAAATAAGAGGAACGAATGGAAATGATGAGGAAGAAAAGAACAATTTTAAATATTTTTGAAGAGGAAGGGAAACTGGTTTGAACATTGGCCAAAAAGGAACTATATCGTGAGGGACGTGCTAGAGAGTATGGTAGCAGCAAAGAGAGAGAGGGGCGAAGGAGGCTACAATTGATGGACGGCATTAAAACAGAAAAATCGTACGAGAAGATACAGTGGTTAGCTGAAAACCGTATAGCATGGAAGCTTAAGTTGCGGCAAGTGAGCTATCAATAATGGCAGAAAACCTATGATGATGATGATAATGATGATGATAACATGAATACTGTATATTATATTTTAAATTAAAAAAGTGGCTATATTTCAGATGAGAGGAAAACAAAAGGTTTTATAGCTGCTGCTTTTTATATATGGCTTATTTCCTGTTGGTTGGATTGTATGGCGCCCTTGCCGGTTTTGTTAATCTCTTTGAAAGATCAATATTTTTGAAAAGTAACGTTTAATTTGCAGTTTTTTTTTTCAAATATCTAATAGACCTATTAAAGAAAGCTCGACATATTAAAAGAAATATAGTTTTGTGAATCATGAATGGATATATCATTTGGTATGTAAAACAAGTTATATATACAGTACAGGCCTATATATTCCGAGAAATATTTTCTCAGGAATGAGCAAAATATTTCTGTTAATATAGTTATTGTTCAATTTATTTATTTTTATTTCCATTCAATAACTTGTATACTAACAAGACTGGAGAGAAAATATTGATCTTCAGTACTAACTCTACATAAAGTAGTTTAACTGTAAGAAATGAATGTAACTCGATTTGAACATTTTCTTTTGGGGGAATAGAAGATATAAATACTTACTGTTCCGCTTAAGCGCATACCTCAGAACCCTATGTATGTGATAAATTCATTACTAATTGCATTAAACAGGCGCGGATCTAAGGGAGGGTTACAGGTAGGGATGCGCACGAGACAAGATTTGAGGCTATCTCGTCTCGAAAATGTGCTCTAAAAGTGATGTCTCGACTCGAAAAATGTATATTTCTCTATTGGAAGAGCTGTGTCTCGACTCGAATTTTGTCAGGAAATTCTGTTTCGACTCGTCTCGTGCGCATCCCTAGCTACAGGAGTTATAGCCTCCCTTTAACGCTCAGGTGTACACTGGATAAAATGAACTTGAATCCTACTTTCTTTACACTGGGTAAAACGGCAAACTATGTTTTAGCCCCTCCATTGATCATATCCTGGATTTGCGGCTGACATTAGGCATATGAAACATAACATACGTATATCGCAAAATCAGTCTTAACAAAAAGATAATTTGCGAAATTAGACAACTCTGTCGCGAAATAAGGAAATACAACAGCGAAATTGTGGTCTGAACTTGAAGGCAAAATTATTAAATTGTTAAAAGCAAGAAAATGACAACACATATATCTGTTCATGTTAGAATAAATCTATAATATAACCTGATCTAATCTTATAATTGATAATACATATGAAATCATAAATACACTACAAAATTGGACATATTTTATCCCTACATGCTACTTTAAAACCTTATAATGATGTCAATTCTTAGTACCTCTGTAGGGACTGGGGTTACGCATGAGACGAAACGAGGCAGAATTTTCATGACAACATTCGAGACGAGATATAGCTCTTCCAATAGAAACATATTTTTTGAGACGAGACATATTTTCATGACACATTTTCGAGACGAGGTAGCCTCAACTGTTGTCTTGCGCACAACCCTGGTAGGAACCCCTATTAAAGTACGATTAGCTAAAAAGTGGATATGTAGTTCTTTGTGTCAAAAAAAAAAAAAGTTTAGGAGAGCTTTAGGAAATCGTGCTCTCTGTGGATACGCCAATGTTTAGTAGTAGAAAAGCATAAAGATGTAAAAATTGTTATGCTTTCAATTTCAACATTTCGATATTTGAGTGAATACGAGGGAGTGGAATGAACGGATTTACGCTGGTGTTATGCTTGAAGTACCCGTGAAGGCTTTGGAAAAAGTTCCTCGGAGTAGCCAACACTGTTTGAACGTCGCTATAATGTTTCATTTTCAAAGCAGAGAGAAATAAAAGGAAATAAAGAGATCAGCTCATAACGAGACGTCTTTTTAAAACGTTTGCAGGTGGACAGTGAGTTCAGAATGTGACGAAAGAGAAGGAAAATGAAAAAAAAAAAAGCGATCTGATTTTCTGATTGCCTTTGCCGTAATCGTTCACGGAAGGATGGCAAATGGAGGTAAAATGTGAAGGGAAACAAAGAACCATTGTAGAAGAGAATGAGGAGCACAAATAACAAAAGAAAAGAATGCAAGAAAAAGAAGAAGAAGTAAATGACTGAAAATGGTAGCAAAGGGATTTTTATTTGCGTTTTCTTTTCTTTTTTTCTACAGATGAAAGAAAAAGTCTTTTATCTGGCATTGACCGTCCGTTCCATAAACTAAGGGATTTAATGACTTCTTACACGAAGAAAGACTCCTTCCGAAAAGAACGAGCGACGCATGGACCCAAAAACTTACGAGCTCCTTGTCATGGATCGTTCATGTTATCTTAATTAGTGATACTCCCTTGTCTTGGTTAACAATTTATTAAGTAAATCCCTTGTACTTGTTTCGCTTCATTAACTTCCGTTTTAAATTAAGCTTGTATCGTTATTGTTAACGGTCTCATCGACCTACAAGATTAACAAAGGGCAAGACACACATTAAAACCTTTGATTCTTTTTAATATACAGTATCTTCTTATACTTTAGACGACAGAAAGATTTTTTATGTGGGCTAAAACAAGCGGATTACACTGACAATCGTTCTTTTATCGAAATTTGTAACGAAATTTGTAACACCAGTGAATACTTAGTACTCCTTGCCAGTGCCATCCAACCACTTTTCAGACAACAGCCAGAAATTTTATCGAAAGTATTTTAGAAATTTATTATTATATTCTCTATCTCAGCGTTTCCCAACCGGTGTGCCGCGGCACACTGGTGTGCCGTGAATGGACCGCTGGTGTACCGCGAGGAATCGAAACAAAATTATTAATTTTATAGCAATCAAATTGTAAAACGTAGGGAAATGTGTATATTTGTATTTCACAATATTATGAACCTCTATCATGAATCTACAGTTTTAAGTTTCATACCGGGTTACTGTTCTGTACATTTCTAATGTTGAAAAAAGTATTTGTTATCATTGTTATGATCATTATTGCTTCTTTATTGTTGGAGACTAATTCGTAACTTCAAAATTTAAAATATCATTCAATCCTTTCGACAAATTACCTACATTTGTGTTTTAAAAGTAAATGAGATTTGTTTTTACGTTCGTTATTTATTGATCTTCCTTCTTAGTAAAAGGTTGGATACAGTTTTTAAAAAGAAAGCGTATTTTGAGTCCAGTATTTCATTGCAATTGTTTTCTACTTTTAAATTAGAATGAAAAATAAGCATAATGATTTACTATGGGGAAAACCCAGTGATAGAGCTTTCTTCTCTGTGAGAAGGAGATCAGTAATCACAGAAAAATACCACTGTGTTTTATATTTATAAATAACAATATCTATAAGTGTACCGCGAGAGTCCAAGTAACACCCGTAGTGTGCCGCAAGTTGAAAAAGGTTGGGAAACGCGGCTCTATCTAAATATCCATATTTTACCATTTTCCATTATCGGTGAAAGGAACTGTGAAAAGGAAGTTGAAGTATAGGGATACTCCTTTAAGTACTAATGGTGCGTTCGTTTCGCTGGTACCGGTGAATTCTGAAACATGGATATTTAGATAGAGCGTATACCAGTTCTTGTCTAATTCCTTAAACCGCTTGGGATAGGCTCTATAGTTTCTAAGCCAGGATGTTTTGAAACGTGATATTTCGAATTTTCGGTAGTTCATAACTTTCAAAGGAGACGTTTTTCGACCTGTGTTTATTAGAACTTTTTTCTTTCATTTCGTATAAGGAACCGCCTCCAAAAGTTTGTCGGTGGAGTTTCCTACCACCCTGTATATATATTAATAAGATAATAATATACCAATGAAAAATCTGAAAACTTACTGACATTTAAATTTTGCTCCACTCAAGCAAAATCTGAAATGACGTTGCTGCCCCCGGTTTCTCTCGCCTAGTAACTACAATTGCATTCTTTCTCGATATTCCAAGATAATCAATATATTTTGTCAATAATTATTTGAATATTTTGCGAAACATAATGACCTAACATGATTTTTTTTCTGTATTCTCAGAATCATCATTGATGTTCTCTCTGCTACCTGCCCGAAGGCCAGGTGACAGCTGCTCGGCGGCCTCCTTTTGGGTTGTTGTGAACACACACACGCATTATATATATATATCAAAAGGAAAAGAAATTGTCAAAGAAAACAGAAGGAAAAAATAACTTGAGAACAACAATACTCAGACTATAGAGCCTATATATACTATATATATACAACCAGTGTTACCAACCTTTGTGACAGACTCGAAGAGCATGGCACTAATGAAAGAAATAATAATAAGCCATAAAAATAAATAAACAATAAAAAAGAGAAGCTACTAATGCTTTTATAAAGTGCATTAAAAACAGTTGTTTTGATGGGGTAAATTGAATAAATGTCAAAGAAAATTTCTCTTCCTAAGTTTAAGGGCTAAAGCTTTTACGCATATTAGAGCCGTCACTTAAACATTAAATCGTACCCAATGTTTTTAGTTTTTTTCGCATTTCTTCATTCTATCCAACCAAAACAACTATTTTCTTTGTTTTAGTGCATATTTTAAAATTATTGTTTTCAAAAGCTTTGTAACTGTTATAATAATAATAATAATAAGAAGAAGAAGAATAATAATAATAATAATAATTGGGGCGTTCAGAAATGATTGGCACTGCAATTAATTTGTTTTCACAGGAACCATTTATTTGTAACAAACTATATTTATCAATCACAAACTATATAACTCACTGGTTCGTAAATTGACCGACTTTTAAATTACCTTGTTAAACCTTTTATTATCTTTTGAAGCTTCGTAAAACATTAACTCACACACAACACAACACGAGCGAGCCCATGACATTACATTACATTATATCTTGTTTGTTCGTTACTATGACAACCTTCAGTTCGTCGTTCTGGTTACATATCAACATTTCAATTATATATCTTAAAAACATATATTAATCTTATATTATTTTCTTCTTTTTCTTCCTCTAGAAAAGAACTGGCTTGTACCTATTTATAAACCAACTATTGCTCGAATACAAGTATACAATAGAAGTATACAACATACCGTTGTATATGGCGCTCAACGGACTTTTCTTTTATTGGTTTACCAATTAAAAGAAAAAGAACTCTGGACCGTTAATTTTTACACATTTTAGACGACCCTTGTATATACAAATTACATTTCGTATCATAATTATAATTCATTATATTTATTTTATATCAATAATAATATTATATTTATTTTCAATTTTATAATTAATTATATTCTTACATTCTATATCGACGATAGGGCACGTCAGAAGCCCAGTTTGTAAATTATTTTACGTCCGTTTTTAAGCCATAAAGATGTTAATTAACAAATCAAAATTGTTCGAGCAAATCAAAAGAGAAAGTTGACAAAGATATATTTTATAAGTTATTTCAGTTATACTTTGATTTGATACTTAAAACATTATGCTAAGCTATTTTTTTAAAAAATTACAATTATCTATTGCATTTGTTAAAACTTCAATGTTATGTAACAAACATGCACAAGTTATCATTTTAAACTGCAAGGAATAAATAGGAATAGCATAAATATACAAAACAAATTCAGAACGAAGACGAAATACTGATAATATCGAAAACAAGACATAACATCAAGACATACATTAACATGAATTAAAATATAACATTATGCGTTATATATCTCCACAACTCTTAGTTTCCTCCTTTTGAAACTGAATGCCATCTGTTATATAACATTTATATTAACTTTATAGAATTCAAATAAGATATGAATAACAAATAAAATCATAACGATATTTAAAGCAAAAATCAATTAAATACAGTTTTATCGGACACCGGAATTTTAGCTTAAGTTACATGACCAACAAATGCATTGAAATTGCATTGAAAATCATAAATCGGAATACAGTTTTCCGCGTTCTTTACTTCTACAGTTCTTAGTTTCTTACTTTTATTATCGTAATTCCTGCCATTTACGCAGCGATTCTGAAAAACCATATTATTTCTATTGTGATTAGATTGCGTCGTATTACCGGTAAAATTAGGTTCAGTTCTCCTCCGTTTCACTGATGGTGAAATATCGTGTCTCCTAATGGATCTGTACTTGTTCTTTACATGACATCCACGGTAGTCTGTCCTGTCATGGTTTCTGTTTCTTCTGTAATTAGGTTCGGTTACATTACCGGTACACGTGTATTTAACACCACCTTTTATATTGGGATCACACTTTACCCTCACAGAGATGTTTCGAATTTGGTTTCGATTAAGGTTAGTTTGGTTCTGGTTATTACGATATTGCACCATTGATGGATTTTCAAAATCTTGCAATGTCATGCTTAGATGGTTAAAGTCAATGCACTGCACCACATTCTGTGAAAACATCATCGGATTGTTTACTAACATCATTTTGGTCTTTTCGTTGAATGAACAATTCAACAGATTCAACTCAATCGGCCAATCACTACAAACATCAGTAGGAACACACGTTTTCTTTCTGCATTTCACGAATACTGGAATCAACTTTCTTCCTGCTACATGAATCATAGGATTAATATCATGTTGAATACACTGGGAATACAGACAGTCAATAGTGTTCCCAAGACGAAAATGACCATAACTTTTTTCACATTGATACCCACCAGAAACTTCGTTACACACAGTATCAGTAAAGCAGTCAAAAACATTCGAATGAGGAAAGAAGTTAGGATAATCTGATCCAACCAATACCGCTGTATGTTTCTGCGAACATTCAGCTAATTTCATCCACACATTCAAATCAATAATGTCATATTTCTTCGTCGGTGCAAATTCAGGATCTGTAGAAGGTTCAGGTTCATTTAACGCATTCCTCCTGGCTGATAATGGAGTTTCTTCTATAATTGGCAGACCTTCTTATAACTCCGTTTTCGCACTAAATTGCTGATTCTGTAGTTGCATTTGTTGTTGCATTTGTCCCAGTCGTTGGTTCGGGTGATTATTTTGTTCATCACCTCGTTGTTGCATCTGGTCCAATCGTTGGTTCATGTGATTATTTTGTTGTTGCATTTGGTGTTGCATTTGCTTCCACCGTTCATTATTTCGTTGTTGTATTCGTTTCCACCATTCATCATCTCTTTGTTATATTTGTTTCCACCTTTCATCATCTCGTTGTTTCCTTTGTTCCCACGTTCATTATCTCGTTGTCTTTGTTTCCACCTTTTATCTCGTTGTTTCCTTTGTTCCCACCGTTCATTATCTCGTTCTATTTGTTTCCACCTTTCATCTCGTTGTTTCATTTGTTTTCACCATTCATCATTTTGTTGTTTCCTTTGTTCCCATCGTTGTTGCATTTGTTCCCACCATTCATCATCTTGTTGTTGCATTAGTTTCAACTGTTGAAAGATTACTTCCAAGATAACCTTCAGTTGTGTGGTTTCTTGTGGCATTCTATTAATCACATTTTCAGAAGTATTCGTTCCATCTTCCGTATCTATATTCTCAATAGAATCATTTCTCGGGACACTCATCTTTATACTACTGTATATTTTTGTTCCACTACGAAGTAAAGTGAAATTTACGTCTCGGTCAATGGTGATAAAGATTTACTATTCTTCTAATCTAAATCACAGTTTCTCGACGTTCCGGCACCATATAATGTAACAAATATATTGGTTCGTAATAATTAGTAAAATTGACCGATTTTTAAATTACCTTGTTAAACTTTTTATTATCTTTTGAAGCTTCGTAAAACATTAACTCACATACAACACAACAGCTAGTCCATGACATTACATTACATTATATCTTGTTTGTTTGTTACTATGACAACCTTCAGCTCGTCATTCTGGTTACATATCAGCATTCCAATTATATCTCTTAAAAACATATTAATCTTATATTACTTTCTTCTTTTTCTTCCTCTATAAAATGAACTGGCTTGTACCTATTTATAAACCAACTATTGCTCGATCACAAGTATACAATACTAGCAGCGTTCAGCCCGCTTCGCTGGGGACACCCCGGAACGCAATAAACTTTGTTACTTAGATAATTTTTACTTTTTCGCTTTCAAGTGATATGATAAAAACCATAGAAGATTGCAGTAAATGTTAACATTATATCGCCTGTCATTTATGTTAACCCGCCGAGTGACACGGTCATGTGGGTTGCATATAAATACGGTTAGATTTAGCTATGATGAGCTAACAAAGGATTTCTACGTTATGGACACTTGAATGGTCAATTATCTCAAGACACTGGTAATTGAAAATTAAAGTGATATGATAAAAACCATCTAGGGTCCAAATCTTAATAACCCCCCAAAAATGAAAGAAATTGGTTTAGCCGTATTAGCGTGATGAGCTAACAAAGGATTTGTACGTTCTCTTTTATATATATAGATAGATAGACAAGTTATACAAGTATACAACATACTGTTCTATATTGAACAAACGATTACAGTTTATTTTAGGGGTATTCCCCGGCAAAGTCTATGCACCTTTGCCACGTTCTGGAAGCTTCCTTATTTGTGTAGCAAACCATTCTTTGGGGGTATCTCTTTGCCACTGGCGGACAAATGCGTGAAGTTCATCATTTGTGTTGAACTTTCTACCTCTTATGCCCTCTTTCATTGTGTCGAATAAAGCATAGTCGCTAGGAGCCAGATCCGGCGAGTATGGAGGATGCGGCAGTACACTAAACCCTAGTTCATGCATTGTGGCAATTGTCTGGCGACTGACATGTGGCCGTGCAATATCGTGTTGGAGAAGAACGTCACGGCCCCATTTTCCTTGTCGGCGTTGTTGGATGCGTCGGCGGAGTCTATGCAGTGAACTGCAGTAGCTCTCATTGTCGATTGACGTATTGGGAGGGAGCCATTCCACCAGCAGTATTCCTTCCTGATCCCAGAAAACTGTCGCCATTTGTTTCCGCACGAATAGTCCCATCCGTGCCTTCTTGAGGCGAGGGCTTACAGTATGCCTCCATTCTATGGACTGGCGTTTCTTTTCTGGAGTTTCGTAAAGGAACCAAGTTGCGTCGATAGTGACCAGACGCTCAAAGAACTCGATCGGATTTCACTATACTGTTGCATCAACTGCTGGCAAATCTCCACACGCTTTTGTTTCTGTGCAACGGTGAGGTCATGAGGCACCCATTGTGTACACATCTTGTGTAGCTTCTAATCCTCATGAATGATAGTGTAGAGGGAACTCCGTGATAGACCTGTTTCTTTCTCTAGTTCATCAAACGTGATTTTCCTCTGCTCCATTATCAAATCATTCACTCGCGCGGCATTGCTTGGTCTGTGTGCAGTTGCAGGACGCCCAGTGCTTTTGTTTTTTGCAGCACTGTCTTTGCCTTCTTTGAATTCGGATACTCAACGAAACACGGATCTGCGACTTGGTGCTGTGTCCCCACATAGGCTAATAATCTGTTATGGATGTCTGAAGTATTCACTCCTTCCCTCCAGAGAAACCACACTGTCCACCGTTGCTCATAAGTGTCTGCTTCCATACTATCTTTTCGCTGTCCACCAGCGTCCTGGCAAGTTGGAACAACTGCTGCTACAATGTGCTACCTACGGAAAGAAACAAAACCATTTAGTGGGGTTTGATAGTACTATAGTCTATCTTAATGCATACATCAACAAACATTCCAAACTGCTAGCTTGACACCAGTTATAGGGGGAGTGCGAACTAAATAATAATAATAATAATAATAATAATAATAATAATAATAATAATAATAATAATAATAATAATAATAATAATAATAATAATAATAATAATAATAATAATAATAATAATAATGATAATAATAATAATAATAATTTTTTAGATGTTTCCACATTCAATCAATTCTTGTAGTCTATTGTAACTTCACAATGTGAAACAAAACTAAATTACAAATATATCCTGGGTGTTTGTAACGTATAGAAACCACTATCTAAAATGTAACAGTTCTAGCTTATTATTATGCTTATTTTACACGTTACATTCCAGCCCACAGTTCGTGTAAATTTTTAAATTATGTCAACACGATTGAATGATATAAAATCAGACACACCACATAGAATCACTATTACCATTTATTCTCAAAACTCCATTAATTATACTTTACTTTTTCGGTTGTCATAGCAACGTTTTAAACGAACAGCTATCTGCTGTTTTGGTAACTAAGAGTACCAATTATACATATAAAATCAACATATATTTTCAGCTACTAAGATTAAATCTTATTTTTTATACTTAAAATCAACATCTAAATTCTTCTTTTTCTTCTTTTTCTTCTATACAACAGATTCTGTACTTTTAAGCACCGTTGCCCAAAACCAAGATATAAAAAATAGAAGTTTACAAAACAGATATAAAATATCGTTGTATATATGGCTCCCGGACGATGACTTCTTGAATTGGTTACAATTTAAGGAAGAATCCTGGACCGTTACCTATTTTTACATATATGGTTACATTACTTTCCGAATAACCCTCATATATTTTATAATACATATAGATTAATTTCATTTTATCTCATTCTTATGTTCATTTAACAATTAATTCCATTTTAATTCTATAAACTTATCAACAAAGAGGACTTATTGAAAACGCGATTTAAGTATTCAGGCCCTAAGGCATATTCTTTAGTTCAATATTATGGGAGCTCATTAACGAATCAACTCAGTATATGTTAACATACTACATAACTTATTTCTTCCATTTGGGCGAAAGTACAATACAGATAAACAATATTTGTATCAATGCATAGATGTAAATTCCATAGAATTCAGAAGAAATACAAATTACAAAGAAACCATAACAATATTCAAAATGAAACAAAATAATATCTTGACAAGGATTAATACAAATAAAGAAATTATTATATCAGGAATCAATCTGAAAACTCGATGTTATCTATATTAATCTTGGATAAAACTTCTGAGGGAAATAAAGTTTTAATTAATTGTATCCCTGTACTTTCTTAAGAAGATTCAAAGAAAACTCGATGTTATCTATATTAATCTTGGATAAAACTTCTGAAGGAACTAAAGTTTTAATTAATTGTATCCCTGTACTTTCTTAAGAAGGCTCAAAGAATTATGATCTGTATAGAATCCAAACAAAATACGAATAACAAATGAAATGATTACGATATTTAAAGTAAATAAAACAAAAATTACTTAAATATGCCTTGATGGACGCCACAACTTTAGCTTAAGTTACATTGCCAAAGGGTTCGGTTAAGTTGCATTGAATAGCACAATCTTGATTACCGTTCTGTATATTAGGTATTCCTCCAGATCTTTGGTTTCTATTTTGATAACTTCTGCCATCTATAAAATGGTTACGAAATCTATTTCGATAAAAAATAGGTGTACGATTTGCCTGATTTCTAAACGCTGTATAATTACTATTCCTGTTTCCTCTGAAATTAGATTCAGTTCTATTACCGGTATAATTAGGTTTAGTTCTATTCTCGTTACAATGGAATCTATTATTATTTCTAGCATTAAGATCACCTTTTTCCCTGACATTAATGTTGCGAACAAGTACATAACTTAATTACGATTAGTATTGGCTTGATTACGATTATTATTAGCCTGTAACATAGATTGACTTTCAAAATGTTGCACTATCATAATACGGTGATTGAAATTAACACATTGTGCAGAAATCAACATTGTTTGCAACTTAAAAGGTAACAAGATTCGAATTGATGCTATTACTCTTGATTCCTGTTGGTATGGATTATTTAATTTCAATTCACTATATACGGATATTACAAAATCAGCGAGGCTCTTATCTAATTTTGGGTTATAATATCTATTTCGAACTAAGGCGTCTCTATTGGCCAACATGAAATCGTTTTCAAAATTAGAAAGTAAGGCATTTTTAAAATCTAGATAATTACGTAAATTACTTCGAATTGCTTTGAACCATACGGAACATGGTGGTAATAAAATATGAGGTAGGATTTTCAAAAATTTAGTTGTGTCTACTCCAATCAAATCACATTCTTCCTCGAACTTTTCTAGGAAAGTGCTAGCCGGAATGTCATCTGATCTTCCACTAAATTTTGGTAGGGATCTAATTTCACTAAACCGAAAATGATTACCTTTACTAGTATGCTTACGATGTTTGGAATTTACGTAGATGTTTTTCCGGCGGTGAGATGAGTGATTTCTTCTCCCATTTCTCTCTATGTTAACTTCACTATTGTCATTTACGGAATATCCTTCAGATGAATTACTATCTTTCACTACTAATCTGGATTCACATGGTATAGGTTCAACGTTGACATCCGAAACTCGACCACCATTTGCAGTACTAAATTTCTCTTTGAATGATTTAACTTCTTCCTGCAATTCCTGGATCTCACTAGTATGCTCATTAACTAAAGTTTCTACCACTTCTGCGGAATTTTGTACGTCATTACATCGATGTAAAATCTGTTCCATCTTATAATCGGTTTGTTCTAATTTTGAATGTATTTGTTGGTTTATTTGTTCAAACTTATCATCCATCTATTGTGCTAGTCGTTATGACATTTGCTTCAGCTTGGTATCCATTTTAGTATCCATTTGCTCCAACTTGGTATCCTTTTCTTGTTGTTGCTGCGTTATTTGCTGACCAAGCTGTCTTATATGATCAGCCACGTTAGTTGATGAATTCATATCTGGTAGCTCTATATCACCACCTTAACTTCAAACTAATCTAAAGGTAATCCTGGTTGGTAAACCATCATCTAAAATGTAACGTATAGAAACCACTATCTAAAATGTAACGATTATAGCTTATTATTATTCTTATTTTACACGTTACATTCCAGCCCACAGTTCGTGTAAATTTTTAAATTACGTCAGCACGATTGAATTATATAAAAATCAGACACACCACATAGAATCACTATTACCTTTTATTCTCAAAACTCCGTTAATTATACTTTACTTTTTCGGTTGTCATAGCAACGTTTTAAACGAATTACTATCTGCTGTTTTGGTAACTAAGAATACTAATTATGCATATAAAATCAACATATATTTTCAGCTACTAAGATTAAATCTTATTTTTTTATATTTAGAATCAACAACATCTAAATTCTTTTCTTCTTCTTCTTCTACACAACAGATTGTGTAATTTTAAGCAACGTTGTCCAAAACCAAGATATAAAAAATAGAAGAAATTTACAAAATAGGTATACAATATCCTTGTATGTTGGACTGTACGTGCAAAATCTAGAGCAATTTTGACTACACCGGGTGTTTCAAAACAACACCGGCAACGTTTGGGAGGTGATTCCTGACACCAAGATAAGACAAAAAGTATAAACCAACCTGGGTGTACAAATGCTTCCTTTCGGAGTTATAAACTGCAGAAAACATGAAAAAATTAACTTTAAAGGTCCATAGCTCCAAAACTATGAGACCTACCGAAGTCGGGTCGAGACTTCATTTAGAAATTAGTATGTACCCTATCCAAAAATTCATGTTTCAGAATTCTAAAGTACTCACGTAACAAATTTTATACAGGAAGTTTGCCTACGGGCATGTAATTTGAAGTAGTCACCAACTATCTCTATAAAAAATTGTTGCGGAAGTACCGCAGGATTCTGAAATATTGATATTTGGATAGGACACACACTAGTTCCTAAATGAGGTATTGACCCGACTACAGTAGGTCCCATAGTTTTGGAGCTATGGACCTTTAAAGTTCATTTTTTCACGTTTTTCGCAACCTATAACTCCGAAAGGATGCATTTGTGCACCCAGATTGGTCTATACTTTTCGTCTGATCTTGGTGTCAGGAACCACCTCCCAAACGTTGTCGGTGTGGTTTTGAAACACCCTGTGTAACGGAATATGTAAAATGTTATAATTAGTGAGAATAAATAATATTTTTGTTTTACAGTAAAACCTAAAATGATTAAGCTACAGCAAAAATTATGTGAAATCATTTTATCGTTATCAAGTTTATGTATCTGTACAAAATTTCAGAGCTCTAGTTGAAATAGAAGTGATTCAAACTTGCGTTCCAGTGTTTGCCACTAACAAACATTCAAAGAGGAAAGTAACTTCACAAAAAGAATTGTTAAAACACACAAAGCTGCAACAACCATGCCGGATTTACGTAATGTACTGGTGTTGTAGAATATACACTTACTATAAAGTAAAGGTCTCCCTTCCCCACCTTTCCGTGACAGGTCATGATGGTCTGGACTGTGTGGTGGAAGTACAAAATATTCGCACTTTCTTGACTTTCACACCCGTTCAAGGCACTTTATTTCCCGAGGTTGCTCCAGGTACGTATTTTCATAACGCCGAGTGAACCTTATGTTAGAGTTGCGTTAGAACGAGGGTAGAGAGGTACGTTATCCGCTCTCACTGGAGATCGAGAGCTGGTCTTGCGCCAACCAATTGGCAGGTAGAGGTAGTATAGAGGCTTTTACCGTTCTCTTCGTTTATAAGAATAGTAATACCAATGAGAAAAGACTATCAGCCTGTAATAAGCAAAATTCAACATAAAAGAGCTTTTGATGGACTGTTCAAGAAACAACCTAATCATAACATAAAGTACACGATCAACAAATTATAACACAGCGAATTGAAGTAGATTATATCAAACGTAAACAAAAATACTGGACATGTTATAAGAATACAAAAAGAAAGAAAGAAACGAAAAAAGGACCCGAGTAAACCTTGGAAATTACTATGACCAAAATATCAAGACAACAACCTTCAGAGCACATCTCATCAGATTGATAAACAAACCTGATGTACCTACAATAGAGGACAGACTTAAAATCTTCTATAATCTGATGTCAAAAAGCAGTGATGGATCTAGCCGGGGGATCCTCGACCCCCTCTCCTCAGTTTTCTGAGTGACAAAATAATTTAAGCTACCATTTATATATTTTTGAAGTTTATAGTCTCTGTCAAGATGTATTTAAAATATCAGAAAGCACGAAATCAGAGGAAAGAATTAATAAATATGCAGAGAGTGTCACAAACCTAATAAATCAAAACTAAGACATAATAGCACCCGACAATAGATGAACACCACAGAAATCGTAACTGATTACTTAATGAAATAACTTTTGATGAAATCCAAAAAAAGGTTTGAAAAAGAAGGATAAAGATATTCCCACTGGATCTGATAAATTACTGCCATACACTTCACATGAAAAGTACACCGACTAAATACTTAAGAAAATTGAAAGTTTTCTTCAATGTGGCATCAAAACTGACTTTCAACACAGTAAAAAATGGTAGAGTTAAACAAATCAATCTCAACACAGGTCAGTAGTTCGAGCATGACCACCACTTCAGTATGTTATTTTTAACACCAAAGGTCCGATGTTTCGGCTAACACTTACTTAGTTACCGATTTGAGACAGAGATGTGTTGATCAGTGTGTAAATAATACTACGTCTGTGGTACAGAACTAGGGGAATGAACGAAGGAACACGCAAATAAGACAAGAGCCATGGTAATCATATATATAATGGTTTGTTAGTAAGACCCATGGGATGATAAATGCATGGCGTTGATAGTTGATAGTTGATCGTTAATGTATTTTATTTACTGATGAATAATAGTATTACTATACACTAATAGGTGTACTATTCATCAGTGGTTTTCGAAACATTCCATTTGCTAAGAACAATGATTTAGCAAACGTTTAATAACTGACTTAAAATTATGTGTATTTGATAAGTGCACCTATACTGCAATTTTAAGAGTGCATTTTTTAAATTGTCCTTCCGTTTAAAGGGTTGTGTCCTTTCTTCGGTTAGGTGCTACATAAAGATTGTATATGACTTAAGGGATCTTACATTTATTTTTATATTAATCATACATTCATCAAAGTGGAGCAGAATGATGAAACACATAATAGGTAAGAGATATAAGGTATAGGAGTTGATGAGGTGACATGGACATATAGTTAAGGAACATACATAAATATGCTATAATTGATCGGCATGGCCAGAACAAAATCGAAATTACAAGATAGTGAATGTTGCGCCTTTCTGAAGAGAGAGAAAATTTGTGAAAATGATATGAAATAGAGATGAAATACAGCACACTGGACGCCACATCACCGGAATCTGTTAGTTGCGACAAATGAAGTTATCTTCTATTCCTAGGGCGATTCAAGAACTACTGTAGAGAAGGGTTGCCCATGTGAATAGGTATTTATAGTGCATATGAGATAGACATGATGTGGTGGAAGTTCTCGTGGTAGATAAATTCTAAAAATTTTGAGATCGAAGATGTCATGATTTAACTATAGATGATATAATTTCATATAATATTGACGAGGAATACTAGTGTATTTTGGTAGTGTGTTGTTGTCACGGTCGCAGCGTATGTTCATAATATATTCAGTAGCATGGGATGAGGTTGAGCTACACGCGTCGAGATATAACGAGTTCAAAGCTGTTTAGATGCATTTAAAAAGGTAGAAAGTCAGTAAGATCGTAAAGAGGTGTGTTAGGTGTGGGAGGGGGATATGCGATATGCTAAACGTAAAGCATGACGCTCCAGGATAGCTAGCTTTTATGAAATTTAAGGGAAGCGAATGCCGAGCTTCTATGATCGTAAGTTAAAGATCTTCACTACACCGAAATTAAACTACCGCTAATTTTAGAGTTGTTCTGTAATATCTTCAAAACAAATAAAAAATATTCGAAAAGCAGAAACGTAGTGAACTAGACAATACGATTTTGTATGTGATACCGTTTTCACAACTCATCTATCTGCTTTCGATTTGGAACTGTATTTAGTATTTTTTGCGGGTTCTGTAAATAGCGGCATACCAAAAGCAGATAGGTGAATTGTGGTAAAGGTATCACATGCAAAATCGTATTGTCTACTTCACTAGGTTTCTGCTTTTCGAATATTTTTATTTGTTTTGAAGATATTACAGAAAACCTCTAAAATTAGCGGTAGTTTAATTTCGGTATAGTGAAGACCTGTACTCCTCGGAAAGCTTTATAAGTATAAGGTACTATGACAGACTGTAACCACCAGCTTCTGCCAACTAAATGTTTGAACAGATTAAGTCAGTTTCATGCTTGGCCTGTGATTTTTGTAAGATGCAGGATTCAGGTGAGTCGAAAATAAGTCAAAAAGTTCAAGTCAAAAATAACATCGATATAATAACAGTAGTAGAAACAGAACGGGAATGTGTTTGACTTGAAAGTGAAGAAGACTTGAATTTCGGCGTATTCGAACGGCGTCGGTTGTAAGAAAACCGTCGATTGGGTTTTGCTAGAATTAATACTAAGCCTCCATACATGACACCAACCTTCAAAGGCATTCATAGCTGCTTGCATAATTCTATTAATGGTTTGGATAGTGCAGATCGTTGTGAATAAGGCAGTGTCATCAGCAAATGGATAGAGTTTTGTGCCATTGGGAACAGTAAAGCCGACGCCATACGGTATAATAAATATAAGAAAGGAGACAATGATGACAATTCAGAGCATCTCAGAATGCAAGAATATTGGACGAGATAGTGTACATTAATCGAAATATAATTCAGTCGCCCTATCAAGAAGAAATGTATAAAGCGAGTTATGAGAGAGGTAAGAGGTAGCTATGATGTTTGTAAAGTGCGTCAGGGCGCCAAAATTTTTGTCAAATGCTTTTTCAAGATCAAAGGTTGCCAGACAAGAAGAAAAGTGTGTATTATATTGATTGTAAATGGTCGTGATGAGACGCAATAGCTGATCCAACATATTAAAGTAGCCGAAATCTAACTTGGTGAATGGGAAGAGGATTATGTGATTAAAGGTGATTATACATGCAGTGAACTAAAATTCGTTCCAGTGTATTGCAAAGGCGGCTTGTGAGATGAATTTGATGAAAATTGGACATCAGATGGAGGTTTTTTGGGTTTCGGGAACAGTGGAATTTTAAAACATTTCCAATCTATGGGGAAAAAAAGAAAGTGTGCAGTGTGAAAGTATATATGCTGCTAAGAAAGAGGAGAAATAAGCGTGGAACTTGCCTGATGAAAACGTACTGATGGAGTATAAATCTGGAGTGGTGTTATGTTTACGATGTAGTACTAATGTCGGCTGATTGGATTGAATGACTGAGAATATTATGTTGTTCGAGGGTGTGGTGGGAAGATGGTCAAAGAGAATCAATAGTCAATTGATGGGTGATTATAAACAAGTTGGTGTGTGCCAGTTGAGTACCGGTATAAAGATATCTTAAAACAACGAAGCCAAAACATGAGCTTTATCTGTGACCTAAGTTGTACATTGCCTTCCAAGGATATCGTAAATATCTAGTAAATGATATTGAGAATTTGTATCAGTTTTTATTTTTAGCTATGAACGAAGGTTTTCGTGGTGTATTTTTACATTTCTACCAAGTAAACTACAACACATCATATTTATCTAATATTTCACGAAAAAAAATTGTGAACATATGAATTAACAGACATTTACATTAGTAGAAGTGGTGCCATCTGTTGTCCTCATATTTACTTTGTTAATCTTCGTAACCTCGTAACTACTTACGAATAATTTATGCCTACTTTATTATGTCAGAAAAGTAATGTCCCTTCAACAAAAAAAGAAGATTTTTTTTTTTTTGTGAAAGTAGTTGTTGGACAACTGTATATAAAACACACCAATGATGTGTCACTAAAATGATTCCTCGTCACGTCAGGTGATTGATTTAATAACTTTTATTTTAACATTTAACTTCAAAGTGCGATGGAGTTGAAGTAGCACTAGGCAAGTACCAAAATGTAACCCAACTCGGGTAATACAGGGCCATCGTATTCAATTGACACAGCCATTTTCTACTGTGTACCTCAATACATGGGAAAGCACTTAGACAATTCTTATCCCAAAATCGAGGGAAAATAACAGTTTAAAAACTACAAACAAATAACTCTAAATTATTCAAACTTATTGAGTAATTTACCTAAGCATAATGAAAAGAGTGTACTTTGGATTGCAAACAATTAAACATTAATCTAGTTGCTTTTGGGCCGAGTTAAATCACTTTTCCAAGACTCAAAGGAGTATTCAATGAAAACATAAAATAGAAACTGTACAAAGATGTGTTTTCGATACAGTCTGATATGAAGGTTTAACTTATAAAGTAATATCTATAAACTTATCGACCACAATTATCGGATAGATTAATTTCTTTTTATGTATTTTATCACTAGAATTAAAAATTTTAAAAAATACTTCACAATTAATACTTATTCTCAGGTATCGAGTGTAGCTCGCCTCTGTACATTTATGTAAATGATACTCCCATTTGTAAGAAACAACATCAGCTTGGAACAGTATGTAGATGGCACTACTTCAATTCAAGTTTTAAAACATACTCTCTCTCCCTATATATACAGGCACGTAGCCAAGGGGTGGGTCCTGGGGTCCGGATCCCCCCCCTTCGAGACCAGAAATAAAAAAAAATTAAGGAAGGATGAAACAAAAAGAAACAAGTAATAGGAAGAATCAGCGTTAAAAATAAAAAAGCTAAAAATAAAAATAATTTTTCATCATCACTTCTTTGCAGTATCAAATATGTTATTTGAGAAACAGTTTTCTGCTCCTTTAACTTGTCATTTGGAACAGACAGCAGCTGACGAAATAATAATAATAATAATAATAATAATAATAATAATAATAATAATAATAATAATAATAATAATAATAATAATAATAAAGTTATGTGGAAAGAAAGTTCTAGTAACATTTGATTCAACAGAGAAAGGAACCCAGATATAATAAAATATTTTACAAGACATTATTGGATACGTACTTTTTTTTAAATAGTTGAGGTCATGATGAAAGCAAAATTGTTATATTTGGATGAACAGAAGAAGGAACGTAGATATTGTAATATCTTTTTTTAAATCTCTTTTTTTTTCTTTGGCGCGGTGGCTCAGTGGTAGAGCGTTCACCTCCGGTGCTTGGGGCCCCTGGTTCGGTAGCAGCACGCGCCGTGTGGACTTCGTGGTGGACAAACACCGTGCTAGTGTTTTTTTGGGGATTGTCCCGTTTCCTCCCACTTTCTTCATTCCACCTTTTCACTCATCTCTCATCATCACCGTCTCTTTTAGCCTAACCGGCATAGACGTGGTGCGTAAACCTTAAAGATTTCATTTCATTTTCATGTCAAATCTTTTTTTTTAATATTCTTTTATTCGAGATTTCTTCATAGTTTGTTACTAAAATACTTACTAACATATCCTAATTTTAAAGTCTTAACAAACTAATATATGTTGCTATTAAAATAGTTTAAATTGATCAAGCCCCTGCTGTGATAACAACAATATTTCGTGCCAAACTCCCTCCCCCTTCCTCATTACGAAATCCTGACTAAACGAACCATATGTTACCAGTAAAATAATTTAGAATAATCGAACTCTGATGTGATAACCATAGTATTTCATGTCTCGGACCCCCCTATTACGAAATCCTGACTACGTGCCTGATATATAGATATATATTGTTGCACCATTATCAACTTCTCATACAGTCAAATTGTCTAAAGGCCTTTTGAGGGTCACACACCTATCTCAATGAGTTGAATGATGTCGCCGTTATAAGGAGTTAACTCTAAACATTGTCACCAGAAGACATAAGGAAGACTTGACTTGTTTTTCCTTTATTAATGTTACCCAAGGAAGAAAGTTGATTATTTATGTGTAAACTTACTATCTTAATGGAATATATATATATATATATATATATATATATATATATATATATATATATATATATATATATATATATATATATATATATATATATATATATATATATATATAAGAAATGTAAATAAGTTTACAAATCCATATAAATATTAAAAATGTATGGGTAACCGCACTAAACTTTCTCTCTTTAATTTCTTAGACTAAATCATGTTACGCTGCAGTTACTATTGAAACATTATAACATATTGACCGCCATGTGAACCTTATGTGGATGTGGCTCACTCTCACACTAAAGTTCTCCTCTAGGCCCCGTGAGCCACAAGTTATATGGCTCACACGTTGACTTTTGTTTGGCATTTATCTGAAGCCCTACGAAAAGTACTATGTTTTCTTTTTCAATACAATGTTTTGCATCAAGTGTGTGTCTATATTGCATGCACTTTAGCTTTTCGAATTATACATCCATATCCACGGAAAATATGTGAAAAAGTTAACTTGCTGAAAATGTGAAAATGCAACTTGTTTGGGCTTTTAATTCAAATAATACGTACATAGAGATCTCAATATTCAATATTCCATGTTTTTAAACCGGATCTGACTCCTAGCGGGGAAAAAAATGCGTGAGCCACATATGACTCACGGGGCCTCACAGGAACAAATTATGTCTAGGCCCTGTGAGCCATATGTGGCTCACATGAAAAACAAAGAAATGGACACTTGATTATTAACAATACATTGTTCCTGTATTATTAATTAAAAAAGTGTCAATTTCCTTGTTTTTCATGTGAGTCACATATGGATCACAGGGCCTAGACGTAAATTGGTTCCTGTGAGACCCCGTGAGTCATATGTGGCTCACGCATTTTTTTTCCCGCCAGGAGCCAAATCTGGTTAAAAAAAAACGTTGAATATTGAATATTGAGGTCTCTAGGTACGTATTATTTGAATATCGTATCGTGGCCTGGTGCTGACGTTGGAGAAATGGACAAACCTCAAAGATGACCATGGGCAATCAAAATGTTAATCAAATACGAACCAAATTATGTTTTCCGAAAACCTCGTTCAAAGAAAATGGCCCCAGATATAATCTACCCTCTGTAGACTTTTTGATGAGAAATCACTTTTGGCAATTAATGAATTATTTCTTTATGCTACATCAACAAAATCGCATGGGTTGTATTTCAAGTAATTGTAATTTTTTTTTTAAAAAAAAATGGAAACCATATCTTGTGGATATTTTCAACCATGTAAAACCTCGTCAAACCTTCTGATGTTATTACTACAGGCTTAGTGACTGATGGATGAAACTCATGATCGAGGTGTAGGCCTATTGTAATCAAATAAATTGTAGCTCACCGCTCCAGTGATTTCGATCTTAAGCGAAGAGACAAGGTTCTATCACTTGCAAATGTAACCGAAACTAAGGAAGATATGTAGTTAATTCAAACCAATCTTTTCGTCGTGCGAACCAAGGAGGAACTGACTGAAAAGATACAAGACCAACTCTTTATGATGATGTTTCAAGGCATAAAGCCAAGAAACCAACATTGATCGAGGATTGGGAAGACAGAGCGGAATTCATCCTACAAAAACTGTCTTGAAAGGAGTCTGGAGTGGAATGGAACAGACTCCTTGCAAGACAGTTTTTTTTTTTTTTTTTTTTTTTTTTTTTTTTTTTTTTTAAGGAGAAAATTGTTAGTCTCTTGGTTGCGTATGCTGACGTATAGTCTTATTTAAAACAAAAGACTGGCCACCGATCTTTTCAAACGTCCTGCACCCTTACTTAGAGTTGGAATAAAATCAGATAAATTTGTGTTTTCTTTGGCCTAGAATTTTCTACCTACGGTTACCAGAATATCGCCTTCTAAAGCAAGGTGGGTGGCCAATATTTTTTCAACAAGATATGGAAGATTGGATGCTAATATCTTTAAAAAAGAAGAAGAAGAAGAAGAAGACTGAGCTCACAAAGTTTACAGCAGTAAAAAAAAAAAAGCTCAAGCTGCCATGGAGATCTTTCTAATAATCATTTTTTCCATTCCGCAATTGGGTGTGGTACAATTTCTTCCCCATGTCGAAAGAATAAAATAATATAACTTTCAAAATATTTCCAGAAAACTATCTTTTAGTTGTAAATAAGAAAACGTGTGCGGGTGATTAGCTGATCAGACGCAACTCATGAAGAAACTGCAAATACTGCAGAATCTTCTCTTTACGATTTATATGACTTCGATGTCGACGATAACCTAGACGAAGCAAGACACAACACATGAGAACAACACACAAAACAGTCCATTAAGTCAAGGAACTAAAAATGTTTTCAAACGTCCTTTGCTTAAGGGACAGTTTTCCGTTTTTTTTTTTTTTTTCACCCTTGCGCCCTTTTACTGTGCGCCTTGGAGCAACTGCTCCACTCGCTCCATTATAGTTACGCGACTGTTTGCGATATAAAAAGTATCGTCGCTTAGAGCCGTAATTTCTTAATATTTTACTATTATTTCTCCAGCTTGTTTTATGTCTTCTTCTTAATGAATCTACTGTTACCAACCCTGATTCCTTATCGTATTCCAAAGAGTCCAAGAAAGGGTAGCGCTAGAGATCTATCAGCATACAAGATGCCATATCACTTATACTGTGAAGCCTTATTAAAGTAGCTAAATGTAATGGATGGGAAACAATGTCTCCATTACAAGCAGGACTCTGAAACAAGGGCCCCATTAAAAGCGGGCCTGGGAAAAAGGTGCCCCATTGCATGCAGGGCTAGGAAACAGGTGCCCCATTACATGTAGGGCTGGGAAACGGGTCCCTATTATGAGTGGAACTGGGAAACGGAACCCCATTAGAAGCGGAGCTGGAAAACAGGGACCTCATTTCAAGCAGGGCTGGAAAATGGGGGTCCTATTATAAGCGAGGCTGGGTAACAGGGGTCCTATAGTAAGTAGGGTTGGAAACAAGGCCCCATTACAAGCGAGGCCCTCATTTCTTGCTTCATAAGAACCTAACGCATACTAATACAAAATACTGTTGTTGTATGTGCACTGCGTTTTATCTTATTTGCTTTCTGTTATTATTTGGAAATTACATTACAGCCAGATTTTATTTTTTTTTTCTTTTGGGGAGGGGGCAAGAGAGTGGAGCCCTAAGCTATAACTTGTTTAGCTTATACGTAAATCCGGCATTGTGTGGGACATTATGTACACTCATGTCCAAAATGATTGTCGCATATCTATAACTGTCTTCTTGTATGAATATAATTTGATAATGATTTTGCAGGGTACTTCTAATACTGATGCTATGTGTATAATCGGAAAATGTATATTTGAGGTAAATTTCAAAGGAAAAGAATTATAAATACGAAAATGAGAAAGAGTAAAAAAAAAAAAAAAAATAAAGTTGCTAAATGGACAAGAAAGTTTTATTTTCGTTTTATTGTTCTTATTTACTGTTGTTTTGACATGAAATTTGCCACATACATGTCTTTGCTGATTATACACATACTAACATTATAAGAAATACCAGGCGGGTTCGTTATCAAATTATATTCCTACAACAACATATTTATAGACATGCGACAGTAATTTTGGACATGAGTGTACGTAGTCATTTTGTAAACAAAAACTTTACTAACTTCACGAAAAAAAGGAAAGGACACTAGTATTATGTCTTTCAAAAAAGAAATCTGTAGCCAAAAGTAAATAAACAAGTAAAATTTGTTTAAGAATTAAATTTAAAAAGGAAAAAGAAAACCAAAAGGAAAACTCTCCAAGAGCATAATATGAACGAGGTGTGTAGCAAAATTACATGACTTTCTTTAGTCCGTCCTTCCAGCTGAGGGAGAAACAAGTTCCGCCACTGTCAACTAGAAATTCATATAATACTAGTCAGGATCTCAACATAAAGCTCTTCATCTCAAAGGCGAGAGGCTTTGCCTGTCCCTTCCGTAAGTCAATTGCTATAAATAATATTGTTGTTAGTATTTTAGTAGTGGATTTTAGATAGTTGAATTTTGATACACATATATTAATCGATATCTTGTTATATTATCTATATCTTCTAATCCAGATAAGATGATACAACAGCGAATCAGATGTATTGAGTTGGAAACATTGTTATATCACCCGTGTCTTCTTTTCCTAAAGATGGCGCAACGGCGCGTCACAGTTCGATGATCCTTAGGAATCCTGACAAAACACGTGGAAAAGCCGCTGAAATTCAAGATGATCATTATATTTCATTCCCTTTGTTCTTCTTCCTTCTTTCTTGCTTGATCGTTGGTTTGTCGTAGCACTGCCTCTGATACTGAGAACACATTTCACTTTGTTTAGTCTCCTCTTTTTATAAATATGATAACATAATGAATGCATCTTACAGAGTATCCGTCACTTGACACTCTGAGAACTGAGCTGAATGCCCTGTTAATTCTCTTTCTATGTCTGCCAATAAAGACACCACAGAACAGGGTTGAGAAATGGGTGAATAGTTGCAACAGGTCAAAGTCTACGGTTACTTATTGAATTGAACCTCTATGAAGGTTTTGGTTTCTTGGCATCGTAAGAAATGAGAGTGGTGTTTATCTAGAGGAATATTAAATTATATGCTCAGTGTTTATCTGTGTGAGGAAATCATAAATATTCAACTCTTATGCTCACAATATCCATTCACTTCATTCAATTATTTTTTTTTTTAATTTCAGTTTGGCGTTCATTTCAGTAGCGAGGTTGTATGAAACGTGGGCCTGCAGCTTAACGTGGCTTCCGAACCCCATGAGCCCCCTCCGGGAATCGAACCCGGGTGTCCGACGCCAAAGGCGCCTACGCTAACAGCTTAGCCAAAGGGAGATCTCACCCCAGTCAATTTTCCTAATTTAATATTTTTAGTATCAGTGAAACAGTAACGACACCAGTGAAGCGAGTGGCAGGGTAGCTACTTTTAGAGAACAAAAGAATCTAAGGAAGTATTAGTCGAGGGCACATGTAACTAGAGAAGTTTGCGACCCAATAGCATAATTAAGGATGCATCGGCTCCCCGCGAAAATGTCAAAAGTCCATTCTCCTCTTCCCACGTTCAGGAAGACACTAAAATTTATTGACCAGTAGAAAATTTCTTTTGTCTTTAAATGTTCCAACTAGTCAATCATTACTTGCTCATATAATATAACTAATACATCTCCCTATAGTATTAAAAAGTCGTTCTTCATTAACTTTTTAACAGCTTTTTATAAATACATACTGCACTCTCTTTCCTTAACAGGTTTGTTAAAACCAAGCCCAAAATTTGATGGTCAAGAACTCGAGAATGGAAGGTTTTCATTCGACCAAATTCGAAATGTTGGTAGACCTCAACAGGTTTCCAACTTTGATGGACAATAACCTGAGAACCAAAGAATCACACTTGAACATATCTGAAATGGTGATGTACTTCGCTCAGCTTAGTGGATGTATGGTGCATCTTTTTTACGCCAGACTTAGTTACCAGATGTTTTAGGTTTCGACTCAGTAAATATATTAGTAGGTCCAAACTCCAACTTTGGTGGTCAATAAATCAAAAACCAAAGATCTGCACACCATAATATTTCGCACGCTTATTTAAGTGATAAAAGTCTACCACCATGTCCAATTTGGATAAAATCGGATGAGTTACATTAGTCGTGTTTTAGTATTTTTTTTTTTTTTATTTATTTAATTGACTTCAAACTTAACTTTGATCATCAATACTTCGGAAATCAAAGATTTGTATACCATTCAGTGTTCGAAGCGGGAAAAAAGCAGAGGCGGTATGTTTTATTATGATTTAAACATATCTGTTATTTAAATATTGTCTTCATCACTGAAAAACCAGTGACGGTATGTTCTCATTACTGAAAAACCAGAAGCGGTATGGCATACCACCGCATACCGTCTCACTTCGACCACTGATTACATTTCAAAATATGTTAGAATGTGTGCGAAATTCATCAACGTCTGCCAGCGTGCCAAATTTGGTCAGGATCGGATGGGTTTTATTGATTACTATTGAAATTTCTTGATTTCATGAAGTTCAAATCCAAATTTGTTGGTCAATAACTCGAGAACCAATGGGTCACATACCATAATATTATTGGTTCGTACAGAACTTATCAAGTCCTATCATCATGCCAAGTTTGCTGAAAATCGGATTAGTATCGTCGATAGCATGCTATTTAAAATATTTTGCTAAGTTCAGATCCAAATGTAACCCAGAAATCAAAGGACTGCACACCATGTTTGAAATGTGTACTAAGCTCGTAGAGTTCTATCAACATTGCAATATTAGTTAAGATCGGTTGACTTCTGTCGTTCGCGAACGATATATACTATCATTGTGATTTTTTTTTCTAGAAAAATCAAATGGTTAGAAATTGCACATTAACGCGTCATATCTAAGGCCTTCCTCACTATAGCTCATGCCCGCATTCTCAATTAAGCACACTGCTTTTAACGGAACCTTCGTAATGCGCAAAATGATAGCTGTACTTTGGTGTTTCAGAACGGAAGTGCTTCATGTCACGTCACGTAACAAGGCGGGATTTCCTCCCATTGCCGTGGACAATATCGTAGTCCTCTGCTGCTGTTGTAACAAAACACGTCGAGAGATCAGCTAAATTAAGGTTGCAAGGGTTGATATCAAAGTTGAGTATTGTAAGCTAATGAAAAGCACGTAATATAGGGGCGGCTTTGGGATTTTAATTTTGGGTAGACTCGCTCCCTCCCTTATAGATACATATACACATTTGATTGATTAGTGATACTAGGAAATTACTTTTACAGTAGTGGTTGATTCCATTTGTTAAATAATTATCTACCATTAACATAAATAGTGGAAAATATATTTACTCTTTATTGTATCTCTTAGCGTGTATATATTGTTAAAAATTTTTAGGTAGGCCCGTGCCTACCCGGCCTACTCGCTACAGCCGCCGCTGACGTAATAACGTCTCATATTTGAAAATAATTTTATTTAAACTAACTGTGACTACATTTAATTACAAAATTAAACTTCTGGAATGCACAGTATGAGTGTAGCTAAAAGGAAAAATAATAACGGTCAGGATTTGAACCTAGAACCAACAAAGTACGATTCCCTTACACTAACTAATCATCTAACAGAGAATTACGTCAGCACACTATTGTTTAAAGTTATTGGTTCGCATCCAAGTGACACTCTTATCCGCATTTCCTTTCTTTTAACTTTTTCTTTTCAAAAATCTAACATGTTTACAACGATTTGTTTCATTTTCCACTAGAGCTTCGTAAAAGATGATTTATGTCTAAGTATTTGCTACTACTTTTTCAGATGGCTCTATCAAATATAACTCAACATAGTAGTAACAAACTTTGTTACCCTGCCAATTCACACAAAAGTAAAAACACTTTACTGGCTTAGAAAATGTAGTCTGTCAGGAAAGTAAGTGTACACCTGTTTTTGAGTCTGGCATTCCTGCGCTCCAGCCATGGAGAATATGAGAATTAACTTACTCAAATGTTTACTGAGGGGCAAGAAGAAAAGTCTAATCTGAATAAGAAATTGCAGAGGGCCACAAGCTGTGAATACGAATAGTGCATAGTGTAAATAAAGGACGACAGAAAAAGCCAGAAACAGTTGCTAAACGAAAAAAAGAGTAAAAATTTTCGAAGTGGGAACATAAAATACAAATACCAGCAAATACACCGATAACTAAACGCTTACAAAGCAATGATCTTGGTGTAGTGGTTAAGGTGCTGGCTTACAAATGTAAAGGGCGTCAATTCGAATCCCCTGCAAGAAGATTTTTAAAGCTTTTTGTTAATAATGCACACAGCTAATGAGAGATGGTAAAAGAGGTCATATTTAGTCTTTCGTAGCAATTATTATTGGTAATGTTTAGAACTGATAATACTTTTTGTCTTTGTGTATTGCTTTTATTCTTGTCTTCATTTCGAAAGAGAAGAATATCCGAACAAATGCCACCAAAATTCCTCTTATTTTGAATGTAAGCGCCATTTGCAATTAGTAAAGAAAAAAATTGAACGTTCCGACGTAGCTGCAAAAAGTAAAAAAAAAAATGGAAGTGCAGGGGTTCGAACCCATATTCATGGTAATTAAAAATACAATCACTACGTGCCTTAAACCTACCAACTACGATTTCTACGCTGAGTACTGGGAGGCTTGTGTTTAAGTTAAGCTGGTCAATACGTTTTGCAAAGGGGTCCGGTTTAGTTCTGACACAGCACGTTTGCGAGAAGGAAAATGAAATAAAATGAAATCTTTGAGTTTTATGTCCCATGGTTATGCCGGTTAGGCTAAAGGAGACGGTGATGATGAGTAATGAATGAAATGGTGGAATGAAGAAAGTAAGAGGAAACGGAAGAACCCCGAGAAAAACCACGCACACAGTGTTTGTCCACCACAAAGTTCACTTGGCGGGAACTGGGATCGAACCCGGGACCCCAAGCATCAGAGGTGAACGCTCTACCACTGAGCCACCGCGGCTCCTGGTTGCGAGAAGGGAGAAGGGTGCGAGGCACTTTTGCCGATCATGACCCTCTGAGACAAAAAAAAAAAGCACTTTCAGTTCGAAAGATTCTGTGTGTGTGTGTGTCTATCTGCCTATCTGTATATATATAACGCTTTTTGTGAATGCCATAACCAGCGTAATTTTCAGCGGATTGAGACCAAACTTGGCACAAACGTTAATTATTGAATATCTTGAATGAGTTCGTTAGCCAGAATAATCAGATAAAAATGTTCAAAATGGCGGCTCTTTAAACTCTTAAAAATTTCCAATGAAACCAAATTTCGCCCATAAATGGGTATTCACAATGTTTGAGTGACTTTTCCTCTTTTACTGAAATATTTGTATGCAGGGACTTATATTCTTTTATTGAAATATTGGACCCGATTAATCACCTAAAGAAGTTTCACGTCCTTTCGCTACGGTAAGTTTTTTTTTTTTTTTTTCAGGATGGGATATTTTCCTATCGGAACAAGACGATTGTTAGTGATGATATAAAGTTACACATTGAAAGTGAAGTAACTTCTGAAACGTGTTATTTGAAATAATAATATAATAAATGTGCTTTCCCCTCACACAGAGAACTGTAAATTATGTATTTCTTGTTCGGGAGCTTGAATGGCGAGGAGTGTTATTTGATTTACCGTACTTTTAGTGCGTCCAGTAAGAGAACGTCTCTGACAGCTCGCAGTGACATTGCCACTACTCGCGTGTCAAGTTTTTTTTTCGGTGCAACTGTAGTGGCAATTTAATTAATGGTATAAGACAGAGTGATAGTGGTTGGTAACACTGGTATCAAAGTAGGGGCTGCAATGTCCAACCGCATGTGGTAAGAAACGTCAGAGACCATCTCTTGTTGGCCATGCTATAGTAACACATTGCATTGCAAATAGTGGTAGGCAACATTAGTGGTAAGTGAAATAATAATAATAATAATAATAATAATAATAATAATAATAATAATAATAATAATAATTATTATTATTATTATTATTATTATTATTATTATTATTATTATTATTATTATTATATTAAGAAAAGGTGTTGTTTGTGGCAACGCAATATCTTCCTCAATTCTTCGTCAAACGTAATGATTGAAACGCCATATCCCCCTTACAGGCAAAATATTAACAGTTTATATCAAGAGAACGGAAAATGATAGAGTGATGGGAGCAACGTTGGACAGTATGCACTTATAGTACTCAGAAAAATAAGCAATTCCAATGCAAAAAGAACAAAGAAGCATTGCCATGGGAAGTCACGGGGCCATGACAGAGCCCTCTTTAGGCAAAATGTCGATAACTTATATCAAGAGAACAGGAGTTGATAGTGGGATGGGATCAACGATGGACACCGTGGATCCATAAGACGCATCGAAAAAAATATGAAGGGGCGTCAGCCAGCCTTACTCATTTTCACATGATGATATAAAATTATATTGTGCGAAATATACGCACGAGTTAGCTAGTAATATTTCCTATTATTATTGTTACTGTCAACAGCGTCTTTTCATTACGTGTGCATGTTTGACATAAAACCAAAGAGAAGATCCATCATTCGTAGAAAGAATAAGAATAGACAGTTACTTTAACTGTGAAGGGCGACGAAAATACGAATAGAGTGACTACCTGTAACGAAAAGAAACAATATCTCAAATGGATAAAAAATCAAGCCACGACAGATTCGAACTCCGGTGGCCGGCACGAAAAGCTAGTGCTTTGTCCACTCAACACTGTGTCGTTAGGGATTACAACCACTGCATTAACAGCTATCACTTAGGTGGATTGTATACTATGATCACGTGTTCCTTCTTTGCTGGAAGTCGACAATGTTCTTCCATGTAGTAGTTAAACCTACATGCTAGTAATACATCAGATATTTTGACATACATTCTCTTCATATAATGTAATAAAATGGTCATGTTGGGAATAAGAAACAGAACATTGCTTGGACAAAACGGAAACTATTGGCATCAGAAGAAATATTTATCTACGGGGCATGCGCAGTAACATAATTCAGAATAGTTACTGTTTAGCTCACTGAACGAAGAAAGGGGTATAGAAAGCAAACATGTCGCGTCAACGAGATCAACCACAGTTGACAGAGGTGGAAACAGATGTGTAGTAATGCTGCAACTACTTGGGTTAAATTGATAATTTGTTCTGTATCCTGTAATAGATCGTATCACAACTTTACGGGAGAGCAGAGAAAGACTTTCTAACCCTATTATATAAAAAGCTTTACAACCTGATCATATAGACGCAAATGGATGTAACTGTGAGTACTACAACATGGATTTAACAAAAGCCGTTTAAACATTCAGTGGTTTGCAGGGTTGTATATTCACTAAAAGATAAGACACAATACAATTCTTCATACCTCAGCTTCCAGTAGGTAGATAATGCAATTCCTGGTTAGGTAATGAAACTGCTGTCGGATTTTAATACATGACGTATTGCAGGATACCAAATGCTTTGCATTTCTTGTTTGTTTGTAGACAACTATTATTTTAGTGTTCTGGAGGGTTGTGTGTAAATTAGGGATGGCCAATTCTGGAATTTTTATTTTTCCGGACTCCCGAAAATAAAACCGGACAAATTGCGGAATTCCCAAAATTCCAGAAGTCGGAAAAAATCTGGTTTTGGAAAATTCCGGAATTCGGAAAAATCCGGAATTTAGAAATTTCTGATTTCGTAAATATTCCGGAATTCGAAAAACTCCGGAATTTTTCCGAATTACGAGATTTTCTGAATTTCGGAACTTTCTAAATTCCGGATTTTTTCTGAATTCTGGAATTTTACCGAATTCCATAATTTTCCTACATCCGGAAAATAAAATTTCCGTTTCCGGAAAATGAATTTCTCTCGGTTAGTATGTATCGTGGCGGAAATAACTCTTTGAGCAGGTAATGGCGACTGCTTTGAAATAAATGTTGAATATGAGAATTAAATCTTTCATATCTGTAGTTTCGTGTGAAGAAGAAACAAACTTGTGAACCAAAGGTTTAAGAACAACTCAAGTTATTAATATAAACTTTGCCGAAGATTATTCACTTATATCATCATGAAAGAAATACGAAATACATTTGAATCGAAGAAATATAACATAAACTTTGCAAGCGGAGGCAAAGAAACCTAACTTAACCAGACTAAAGATGAAACCTTTGCCGCGCAGTAATCGCGGTTCAGTGGTCAAGGCGCTTGACCAGTAATCTGGAGGTTCTTGGTTTGAATCCACGTCGGACATTTTTTTACTTTAGGGTTTTTGATGGTGATTGATCGGCGATGACATACACTTTATTATATTCAGATATTTGAATACTCGTATGTTTCAACACTTCAACTATCAAATCTTCAGGAATAATAATTGTAATAATAATATTTATTATTATCTCTTAGAAGACTAAAAGCTAGGAGCCAATTATCGCTCAGGTCATACCATTACAAGCAGAAACGTGACATTTGGAAAGAATAGTTCGGTTTTGTTTAATGTTGCCTACGAGAAGATGAATTTCTCATCTAGTTTCTAAAACAAACAAAATAATATGAGAATTAACATTTTACATTCGAGACGGGACAAGCCTAACTCAAATTATCCTCTCGCTTTGGAGATAAGAATCGACACCAAACGAAAAGTTTCGTAAACATTTTTTGTTTTGTCTCGATTCTCGAAATAGTGTATATCCATTCTTTAAATGACAATTGCTCTGTAGACTGAATCCTTTAGGGTATTTTGTTACTTTGTATTTCAGAGCTCATTGAATTATGGTCTGTAGAGGTATTTTTGTAGCAGAGCTTTCATAATTACCTGTGCATATCCTAAAAATTAGTTTATTATGTACCTTGCTGTTGCGTGATATTCAGTTATTTTTATTACAGTTATTTTCCTTAAAACATACAGTAGAATACTTTCTACATGAAACTTTAGTGGAACGCTTTAGTTTAAAATTTGGGTAGTTGCAGAGGTGTGTCTTGAAGGTACGAAACCCTTCCCCGAAATCTCTACTTTAAAGTAAGTTGTGCCAAATTTTAGGGCAACTTTAAAACTTTTAATACCATTATTATTATTATTATTACTGAAGTGTTGTGAATTGAATGGTTCACCCTGTTCCACCCAGCTCCTGCCTAGTAGGCATTGTGCTGGAGAAACACCGTGTATGTAGGTTTTCTCCGGGTTCCACTTCCTCCCACTTTCTTTATTCCAAAATTTCTTTCATTCTCATCATCGACGTCTTCTGTAGCTTAGCCGGCATAACCATTACTTAAAAACAAATTTTCTTAGGGCTCTTGTAAGTTCAGTAGTCCTACTTTCTACATGAAATTTGCCTGGAAACATTCAGTTTAACATTTAGCTAGTTGTAGGGACGTATGCAGAGGGTATGTCCTGATGATCCTGACACTTCTCTCCAATCCCGACAATTTTGTAACATTTGCCTAACGCTAGGGGCGATTTTATAGATTTTAATACAATCTGTTTTCATACGGAATTTATCTCCTATATTATTATTATTATTATTATTATTATTATTAGTAGTAGTAGTAGTAGTAGTAGTAGTAGTAGTAGTAGTAGTAGTAGTAGTAGTACTGAATATTTGAGACCTCAATATTACGTCCTACTAAAATGCAAATAAGCATACTTAAGTTAAGAAAAATGAAAAGAAATTTTTGGACCCTGTATAAGGATGAACTGCCTTATAAGAGATACTTTGTAAGGAAAACAAGGGAAGAAAGGTGTCAGCTCCTGGACAATACGACAATCGAACCTTCGGATGCCTTAACAGAAACTATTTACTATTTGTCTTTATCACAATACATAGTAACGCCCTTTCTTTGGGTAAAAGACTTTGGATTATGTATGCGTTATATTGATATTTTAACAAAATATGCATACAAATATAAAAAAAGTATTTACAAATTTTGGTTGAACAGATATATGGAACGTGTTAGAAATGGCAAACGAAAATATTATTATTTCTAGAAACAATTCCACAATGAAAAAATAATGTTTCAGATACATTTATGACTCATAATTTATGTATTCATTAATTATTTGCTAAACATGCTAAGGTTTCAGAGGGTACGAATCGAGATTGTAAACTGTGACATCATGTTGGTAGTATTTTTCCTGTGAAGGAAGTCGTTTCAACTCTAGCTTGTAAGAACGAGAGGAATTATCTATTTTTCATGTTAATATATTTCAGAAATATCAACATTGTAAATGATAAAAAAAATCTAATTTCCTCACATGGAATCGATTTGCGAACCCCTAAGTCACGAAACGAATGCTCAAGCCACTACCCTAAGACTGCTGTGTTAAGTAGGAGTCAGGAAATACTCGTCTATGTAGCAAATTGCACACGTTTAGGATTCCAATATTTTATTAACGATGAAACACTGATTTCGGTCAGGATAAAATACTATAGTCCAGAGAATTCGAATTTAAATTTAAAAATACCTACAATTACGCAAAATCATAAAGGAGAAAATGGTCTTAAGAGTAATTCGAATCCATAACCTGGAACCTCAGACCATTCTTTTTTCTGTTTCACCCAAAGTATCTCCGTAATACATCTCTATTATATTCGGCTATTTTCGTTTTAGTTATTTCTAGTAACCTTGAACGGCAGAGACACGAAGACAGATACATCGAGGACATTTAATATTTCAAAGGGTCTCCCACCGGGAATCGAAACTGAGACCCTGCCTACCAAACTGTCTGATGGGTGGGGTAACTGGTTCGTTTCCAGGGCAATTAAGCTTGAGGCGGACAACATCGTGCTCGTGGGTTTTCTCGGGACACTCCCACTTTCTCATTCGACCAATTCGTACATCATAATTTATTTGGTTTAATCACAGTCTTCCTTAATCTAACAGGCATAATCGTCGGACATTAAACGTAAAGATTACATTTTCAAGCTGTTAACCCAAACCAATCCGAACCGAAAGAGAGTTATACTTTCTTCTGCTCATTAGCGTGTTTTCCAAAAAAAAAAAAAAAAAAAAAAAAATTATATATATATATATATAAGAGAGAGAGAGAGAGAGAGAAAACATGGAGAATCGTAATTCCATTCAAAAGTGAAACAGCAGACTCATAATACCTTAATCTAAAACAAAACCATTACATATAGTATAGAACTTTTCCAAAATATATACGGATATTCTGAAAATTGGCAATATATTTCTAGTGTCCGTTTTCAAACAAAACTGAACCAGATTACGGTTCGTTTTCTGAAATAAGCGGACGCATTCTGTTTCAAGGTTAAACCTAACCCAAATCAGTTAACCGAGTCGTGGGTCAATGAAAAGTTGACCCACCACCCACTGTGACCCTTTCTGACCCACCACCCACCGTGTCCCACTCTGATCCACCACCCACTATGAACCACTGACCCACCAAAACACATCGTCATCAACTCGGACACATGATCTACGGTCTCTTTCTACCGACTAAACAGTTTACAGTTATAATAAAACCAGGTTGTCAAATTCTAACTAATCGGAGTTCGAATTTCTACGGTCAATCGATCAAGCACCGCTCTGTTACAATAACGATGGATCTGACCTTTATGATATAAAATGGTAAAGCGTTTGTCATGGGTAAAATTCGATGAACTTCAATTATCATGGTCTATTTATTTCTTTGCTGAATTATCGATACTTTTCAGTGTAAAAACGGATGAAAATTTAAAGTCCCAAGTCAAGGTAAGTAGACCAGCGTATAGAAGTTTACATTACAAATTTTATGTCTGTTTTTCTCACAACTTTATGGGTTGATTGCCCTGTGCTCTAAGCGCTCCATATAATAAACAAGCTTCTGCAATTACTATAGTAGAAAGCGCATGATTAAGCACATATGGACATATGATACGAAGCACTGTTTTGTTTGTTTCTCAACTACGAGTAATATCGATCGTTTTTCGGTGATTTTTACAAACCCACTATCAATTTACCATATGTAGAAAGTGCCGCCCCTCTTCATAAAGGAGAAGTTTAAAAATGCTAGAAGACGCTCTGTTCATTTTCAATAAAGAGTTAATATACTGAATTTCAGCTCCGTAAGTTGAACGGCTTGTGAGATACTCAATTTTTTCGCAAAAATTCGTATCCCCACTATCCCTTAGGAAATTATTATAATGAAATCAATATGGTAACATCCCAGTTTGGATTAACGCCTAACTATGTACCAAACTTCGTTTCATTTGACTGCAATTTGGCCGTGATGATTAGGCACGCATAGTTACATTCAATTTTTTATATATGAATATTTTATATATTACAGTGATTGAAAAATGTATTTTTTCCAGTAGTTAGCTAATCTAAAAACAGGCTGTCTCGAAAGCCAAGTAGTAGTATAAGTCCTATTGCTCTTATTGCAAATACAAAGATCAATATCCAAAAATGCCTCAAGTTTTATTTTTTCACTTAGAGATACTCATCTCAGATAAGTAAACAGAAACAAATGAAAAATGGTAATGGAGGTCTTGAAATTAAAACGTTGACATATTCACCAGTTTTCAGAAGCGTACTTTAAATCACCCTCGATCCTACTCATAGGAGCTAAATACGCGGTTCTGGTTAGTTGGAGTTATCAGTTTCTCGATACGTACCATGAATATAGCAGAAATCAAATGGGTGTTACTGGTGGTCTTCGTGGGCGAGTGTACTAGCGCAGTGAGCTGGTAATTATAATTGTTTTTGGTGTGGATTCAAACCCGGACCAAGGATTTTTTATTTTTATAAAAAAATACTCAAAAGAGTGATTTACTTACCTTACGTGTGCAATTTTGCTATACGATTCCACTGTATAAGTAGTAGTAGTAGTAGTAGTAGTAGTAGTAGTAGTAGGAATGGATTAGAAGCAGCGCGGGGCTCGTTTTGTTCCACCTTGACTGCCATGATATAAATTTAACCTCAACTGCTTCTTCAATTTTCTTCTTCTTCAATTCCAACAAAGTGACAATTTTCCTTCGTTACTACAATAATACACAATACATACACCAGATGGTTTGGACAATCGCAAACTGCAACCAATCAGAAATATGTCTTAGTTTCTATGGCTAGGGTCAAGGATGAAGAAAAATATGTTGTTCAGAAGATGCTGTCTACAATGCAGTGAGCAGAGTTGATCGGTGGGTCAGAATAGATCATGGTGGGTGGTGGGTCGCAGTGGGTCACATGCTGTTAACCCACGACCCACTGACCCACTCAGATGTAAAAATACATTTTTGGATTGTGTATGGTAACTTCCTTTACGCTGATAAGGACCACAATCAATAGTTTCTGGAACTCGAAATAGGACGATTTGGAATTTTGCTTTTTCTCGATTTTGAACAGTCCTTGCTCTGAAACTATGCTTTTTCGCCCATAGGTTCATATGAACTTTTTCTCTTATTTGGTGCGAGGAATCACCTCTTACAATTTGTCGATATAGTTCATTATTAGTACTCTGATTCCTAACACCAATATAACACAAAAAGTATAGACCAACCTCGGTGCACAAATACTTCCTTTCGGAGTTATAGGCTGCCGAAAACAAGAAAAATGAACGTTGAAAGGCCCAAAGGTCCAAAACTATGGGACACGTTTCAGACACATTTACGGGGGTGTCCTGAGAAAACCCACGAGCACGATGTTGTCCATCTGAAGCTTACTTGCCTTGGGAAAGGACTTACCTTGATTTCGGACGTTAAAAATTTCATCCGTTTTTCCACTGAAAAGTATCGATAATTCAACAAGGAAATAATTAGACCATAGTAATTTAATTGAAATTCACCGTAATTTTACCCATGACAAACACTTTACAATTTTATATCGTAAATGTCAGATCCATCGTTATTGTAACAGAGCTGTCCATGAGGGATTGACTCTTAGAAATTCAAACTCCGATTAGTTAGCATTTCACAACCTGGTTTCATTATAAGTGTAAACTCTTTAGTCGGTAGAGAAGAAGTCGTGGATCAAGTGTCAGAGTTGATGACGATGTGTCTTGGTGAGTCAGTAGTTTATGGTGGGTGGTGGATTGGAGTGGTTCATGGTGGGTGGTGGGTGAAAGTGGATCACGATGGGAGGAAGGTCATCGGTCAGAGTGGTTCACGGTGGGTGATGGGTCATCGTGGGTCGTGGGTCACGGTGGGAGGTGGGTAAGTCGATCGTGTGTTACAGTGGTTCGTGGGTCAAGTTATCATTCACTCACGACTCGGTTAACTGGTTTGGGTTCGATTTAAGCTTGAAACAGAATGTGTTCGCTTATTTCAGAAAAACGAACCGTAATTTGGTTCAGTATTGTTTGAAAACAGACACTATATTGTCACTTTTCAGAATATCCGTATATATTTTGGAAAAGTTCCAAACGATATGTAATGGTTTCGTTTTAGTTTACGGTATTATGAGTCTGCTGTTTCATACTTCAGAATTTCACACTTTCATATATCTCTGCTCATTCACCGAGAGATACTTTCGGTCAATCAGAAAAAAGAGTGATCTGAGGCTCCAGGTTATGGATTCGAATTACTCTTAAGATCACTTTCTCCTTCATGTTCTTGCGTGTTTGTAAGTATTTTTTAACTTAAATTTGCATTCTCTGGACTATAGTATTTTATCATGACCGAAATCAGCGTTTCATCGTTAATAAAATATTGGAATCCTAAACGTGTGCAATTTGCTACATAGACGAGTGTTTCTTGATTCTTACTTAACACAGCAGTCTTAGGATAGTGACTTGAGCATTCGTTTTGTAACTTAGGGGTCCGCGAATCGATTCCGTGTGAGGAAATTAGATTTTTTTTATCATTTACAATGTTGATATTTCTGACGTCAACATTCGCAAAGTCAAACCCTAAAGCACGTAAGGTAATTTTACAAAATGCAGATCCTGATTTAATTCGATCAATCTGCGAATGTCCATATAACGTATTACAAGGAAATGTTCCATTAAATGTTCCAAACACCTCAAGGTCCGCTCTCACAGCAGACAACTCCTAAACCCGCTCATGCTCAAAACACGGCATTTATATGCATTAAGGCAAGAAGACACACATAAAACATACATATAACAAAGAAACAATTCAATATTTCACATCAAAATATAAACTAAGTGATCTTCTTTGCAGACAATTCATTTTAAAAACAAAAGGTAGGAAAAGGGTAAGAAAAATGTTGGTGTTGTCAACTTAGAATTATTTCTACACAAGAAATAAAACCTTTTACGTGCAAAGCTGTTCATCAATTACTGTGTATAAAGATGGATTTATTAAAGGTATTTAGCATCCACTTTCCAGTGACGGTATGTTTCAATCATTGAAAAACCAGAGACGGTATGCCTGCATCACTGAAAAAACAGGCGGTATGGCATACCACCGCATACCGCCTCACTTCGACCACTGATGTTGTTCAATTGTAATGGAGTTTGAAACTGCAGTTTACACACAGTATGCAGAATATTGGGCATGGTCGTGGAGTAGATCATACTCGTGTAATAATAATAATAATAATAATAATAATAATAATAATAATAATAATAATAATAGTACAAACCTGCGTTAGTTACTTATCCATGCAAAAATTAGAAACTAGCCGTAGCTCATATGATAGTCATTGATTGCTATCAAAGGGGCTTGTGTTCAAATCTGTTAGTCATTTATTATAATTTTTCATTGTATTCGCGAGTCAAATACATTTGTAGTCACGAGTCATAGCATTTTTTCAGTTTTGGTCGTAGTGTTCCTTCTTGTTAGATTAAAAATTCTTGACACATCCTTTCAACGATACTGTTTACACCTTAACACGTTTTCATTAATGTTCATTGAATATAATTGAAATGACCTCTAACTAATGCAAAGTATCCTTAATCATGCTGTTCTCAGATTATTCCTCAAATTTACATGTTTTATGAATGTGTCAATAATACTCTGTATCAGCTAGAGGTCATTGTATCTATATTAAATGAACATGAATTTGAAATAAATGTTATTTTCTAAGCAAGAGGATTAAAAAGTATGTCTCAAGCGGTATTCCAAAAGCTAAACCTTTTACGCCCAAAAATGAAAACACTCTGCACAACAACTGAAACACGACCACTTCGACACATTTAAAAGATAATAAATGGTCGACATTTGAATACAGGTTCTCTAAGTAGCAGTCTAGACGTGTGTGAAGTCGGCCCCCACATTCAAATTTCGACTCTAAACCAAAACCAATCGTTTGTTTTTCGTTTATTATTGATTGCTTTGAAGAAAAAATTGTTTGTTTCGAAAAATTTCAAGAGATATTTACAAAATAAAGTTGGGGGAACAATTTCACACGGGCCCCCACTTTCAAATTTTAATTCGAAACTGAAGCCAATCGTTTGTTTTCATTTGTTATTGATTGTTTTTGAAGAAAAATCGTTTGTTTCGAAAAATTTCAAGAGATATTTTCAAAATACTGTTGGGGTCTATACTTTCAAATTTTGATTTGAAACCGAAGCTAATGATTTGCTTTTCGTTTGTTTTTCATTGTTTTGAAGAAAAATCATTTGTTTTGAAAAGCATAAAGAGATATTTGCAAAAGAAAGTTGGGGGCCCAACTTCACACTGCTCCCACTTTCAAATTTTGATTTGAAACCGAAGCTAATGATTTGTTTTTCGTTTGTTTTTCATTGTTTCGAAGAAAAATAATTTGTTTTGAAAATCATAAAGAGATATTCGCAAAAGAAAGTTGGGGACCCAACTTCACACTGCTCCCACTTTCAAATTTTGATTCAAAACCGAAGCTAATTATTTGTTTTTCGTTTGTTATTGTTTGTTTTGAAGAAAAAATAGTTTGTTTCGAAAATCATAAGGAGATATTTACGAAATAAAGTTAGGGTGTAGCTAACGTCACCCTGGTCTCTCAAATTAAAATTTCGATTCAAAATCCAAACAAATCATACGTTTTCGTTCGTTATTTATTGTTTTGAAGAAAACAAGAAGTTGTTTCGAAATATTATATAAGAGGAATTTACACTTTCACTGGCCTTCCCTCCACTTCACACACTTTCAAACTTCGATCAAAAACCTAGCCAATCGTTTGTTTTTCGTTTGTTATTGATCGTTTTGAAGAAACAATGTTTGATTCGAAAATCTCAAAGGAATATTTACAAATTAAAGTTGGGATGGGGCCGAAATTATCCTGGTCCATCCACTTACAAATTTCAATTGAAAACCGAAATCAATCGTTTGATATTCTCGTATGTTTGTTGTTCATTATTTTAAAGAAAGACTAGTTTGTTTCGAAAACCATAAAGTGTTTACAAAAGAAAAGAGTGATGCAACTTCCCAATGGCGCCACCTCAAAATTTCGATTCAAAATCCTAAATATATTCTTCTGCACTATAATCTCTACTAAAACCAAAGTGGCAGAAGTCAACCATTTGTGGATTTAACGTTCATCGCTATTGAGTACGGTAATAAATAGAAGCAGGTTCCTGCAATCGATTGAACATCTTAAGTACACATGTAAGTTTTATCCTGGAGTCTAGTAAAACCGGAATTGGTAGAAATCCACTACGATTGCACATTGTAAAAAATTTCACCTTAAATTTACTGACCGATTACCGTCAACCCTCGTTGCCATCCGATTACCCTAAATTTTACGGATCTCTGTTTTTTCATAGAAACGGTAGTCCGTATATTTAGAAGCAAAATAATATTTACCGTGTTTAGAAACAAATTTGTTACCGTATATTTTACGGTAATTTACCGTAATATTTAGGGATCGTTTTTTTTTAAAAAAAAAAGCACAGGTGTGTTATTACCGTAGAAGATTTACGGTAATCATCACACCGATTCCCTATCTAGAGGACATTGCCGGTCCAGCATGAACTCTTGCTAGATCCAGTAAGAATTCTTGCTGGGCAATATATATTGATCCAATTTTCATCGAATTGCTGGAAACTGTATCAGTACACACACTGGCTAGCAATATTTTTTGCTGGAACGATGCAACTAGAGTGCACACTGGTCTACTGTTGTTAAAGAATACTTAACTAAAGAAAGCACAAAAGTGAACGAAAGAAGCGTTGCACCTACGACATGCATAATATCCTTAAGAATAAAAGTTGAAATTAATTCTTAGTTTGTAATATCAAACCCTTGTTCTGATATCATCTTGAACATACATTCTTTTTTTTAAAAAAAAAAAACATACCAATTTTGTCGTATTGAACAGGACACCAGAAGAAGGGTTCGATATTATAAACAAACAAACAAAAAACTGTATTTCTTGAATTTTATAGCTGAGTTTTCGCACGCTTTGGAGATGTAGTTGGAACAGTCCTTTTAAGATATTCATAAATTGATATTCTGTTGCTGTATTAAGACTAACTTTATTGCATGTATTGTCGCTATGAGTACCAGTAGACTAATAGACCTCAAATATTTTAATCAGCGATTCATTAGATTAGTAGCATTATTACGGTTTCAGATAACAGAGCAGGCACCCTACAACATAGCTGAAAATGACCAGAAGTACGACAAAACAAGTGTAAAACCATATGACTTCTCACAACACTGCCTACAGTATCCAGTATCCGTTATCCCAAATTAATAAATACGTGTTTGCATAATTATGTAACACTGGCATCAATGCTCAAAAAAAAAGTCACCAAACTTCCAGAGTATCGAACTTTTGCATATTTATTAAACGCTCAAATGTATTAACAAGACACCAGAACAGATTATATTTACTCAGAACAAAACTAAAGATAAAAACAACATTTACAGAAATATTTTTCAAATCTAACAATTCAATTAATTAAGAAAAAATAGTGACAGCATGGGCGCCCAATGAAAATTTTCTAAGGGACTCATCTCCCTGGTGGGACTCTAGGTTACTATATATCCTATTACATTTGGTATTTTTTGTTTGTATTAAGAAATTTAATACGTTTTCATTAGCTAGGGGAGTGAACCCCTGCCCCTGCTTCGGGCACACATGAGTGACAGTATACTTTTATTTCTGTAACATGAAAAATTCCAGTTGATTCAACACAATTTATGTAATGCTGTACTAAGTACGGTAAACTACGAAGAACTTTTCCTAAAAGTTTTTTTTTTTTTTTTTTTGTATTTCAACATTGTGATTCTAATTCTAGCTTCACCACCACTCGTACTTGTTTACATTATCATAAGAACTTTAGTTTATACATCCAGCAGCTTCTTGGTTTCGCATCTTTGCACTTTGGAGCGATCTGCTTGCCACGATAGACAACTAAAGTTTTGTTTGCATCGAACAAAGTTCAAATATTAACATAGTGCTTTCCCATACATTAGCTTGCTTAATGTTGAATTTCCAGGATATCTTCAACACTAGTGCTGTATATCACACCAGAAAACCACACTAAACAAACAAACAAACAAACAAAAGAAAGAAACGAAACAAAACAAAGCACAACACATCCGAACCTACGCGCCATCAATAATCGATTAGAACATGTGCTTTTTTTCTCCAATGCGCATGCCCGACACAAATATCTGACAGGAAAACGGTGTCCTACCATTATTTTAGAAAAATGATAAACCGTATATTTTTCATGGTAGAAGGCACTTATTTTCACGGTTATTGCTTACAGTGCTGGTCTCAATATTGCTCTATATACAGCAAAAAATAGTATAGTATGAAAACAGTTATGTAATAGAGAACAATTAAATGTAATTCGGTTGATGTTGACAACCAAAAACAAATTGAAGTTAAAACTACAATACGACCAACCATATGACTGTAGCCACAGCCACATGATTCTAGTTCGAACGTCACACTCTGGAAGAAATTCTGCTCAACTCGGGGGTTATAATTAGCAGCTAAGCCGGGTGAGCTCGTACCAGATTCTGGAAGGATGACCAGTCTCACCTATATTAATTTTTTAAAAAACACGCTACTGCCATCCCTTCAAAAACATTTCCCGGAACAGGTTGAATTCGTTTTTATGCACGACAATAGTGCTGTTCATGCATGAAGAAAAACGATGGAATGGTTCGACGATCATCCTGAACTGATCTGCAATAGATTGATATCCCAAACCTCTTGATCTTAACATCATAGAACATCTTTTTGGTTCTCTGGTTCAAGAATGGGAAATACGTCGACAGGACAAGGGTATGTTATTGTAGTCGTATAGCCTAAAGTAAAGTTTGCTATTGTAGTCGTATGTGAAAATTTTATTTCTTTCATTTTTCTTCTATATTTAAACATCTTGTTTCTTTTGCAGCTCTCAGTCAAATTAAATTCTCTGTTATCCTTATTACTATAAATTCCACTAGAAATTTTGGCAAGAGTGAAGTTTACGTTTTTATATGTTTTGTTATTTAACATATAGAAACATTTTTACGTATTTCCCATTCATATGTTGTTATGATATTTTAATAGTTAAGTAACTATTGCCTCAATATCTCAAAGAGCGATCTTTTAGTTTATTGCATTACTTTCTGTTAATGTTTCTAAATGTGAAAGAAAAATTACCTCTCACGTTCACACAAATTCAAAGTTTTTACTTTTGTTTAATGTATATTTTATTCTCCTTTCTGTTAAGAGTGAACGCAAGCCTCTTGTTTTCCAACAGAACATAGATAATTTAGTTTCTTCTTTCATTTATACTCGTATTCCTAGGCAGAGACAACACATATTTCCTCCATTTTATTGTCTCTTTAAAAAAGTCACGCAATAACTCATACCTTTGGTTTGATCTTATTTGTTAGCTATAGACTTCATGTTTCTCGGTTCGATTTTTTGCCTTCTCTACTTGTGCTCAAAAATAAAAATTGTAGTGCGTGAGCGGGAATCGATCCGCGGACCACAAGATCTTCAGACTACCTATCGAATACTCTATGAGGGATGATGGGTGGAGGAGACAAACTGATTTATTTGTTTCGAGCGACATACGCACATTACTCTGACCTCGTTAGTTCGATCCGTGTCCGAATTTACCCAACTGACTCGGTCTTCGAATTTTACTCGTAATTTCACCAATAAATTATTATTATTAGTTTTAACGCTACATGAACAGTTCATAAAGCATTAAAGAAACGACACAAATTATAAATAGTCATCGAACTTGCAACTCTACTCACAAGAACGATTCTATTCAAAGCGTCACTTCACCTTCCTATTTAAAAGAAGGGCGAAACAAAATGCATTATTGCTACCAGCTAATAAATATTTATACTCCATTTCTTGTTGTCGTAAAATAATAGTTCTATCTGTAAATTCATAAACGTAATAATATTATTACGTTTATGTGTAAACCTAAGAAGCAGCTGACATACAGTATATCTCTTTTGTTCCTATCAATAGTTTCGAACATGTGGCTTCTTCTTTCATTCTTTGGTTATTCTAATAAATAATAATAATAATAATAATAATAATAATAATAATAATAATAATAATAATAATAATAATAATAATAATAATAATAGGCTGTTTTCGTCAGAAACTTGTGTCTTTAACATCTACCTAGGTATAATGTAGAACTTTGCCGACAACAATACATTGGACATTGTATATAAAAAAGATCGAAAAACGTTATTCACCAACTCATTCTCCACGGTTTGAACTGCAAGAAATGTATTTCTACGCGATTTGCTTTTCTCGTGTGACTAGATAATTTTAGAAAAACTATTGTTGTAAAGAAAATAAAACATATGCCTTCAGCGGGAATCGATCTGAGCACCCTATGAACTCGAGTACACGTTTTTACCTATTACACCATCAAGACTTACGTAGAAGGAAAAGGATACATTCAGTGATTTGTCGAGAGAGTCACTTTTCAATATTTTTCCTTGTTTCATTTTTATTACGTTCACTCTTTGTGTTTTTCGTACAATGCATGAAAAAGCAAATACATTTTTTGCTACGGTGTCCAGGATTAGTTTTAACTGATCAGCAAAAAAGAAACTACTGGCGAAATGATATGGGGTAATATGTAGTATTTTATTTTCATGCCATTGACAGCAGCAAGGGGCGAGATTCTATTCCGCGAAAAACATGCATTTAATTGTTTGACAGGTAGTACTATACACAGTTACTAACTTCTAGAAATGTATAACCTTACATTATTATAATTTATATTATTATTAATAATAAACAATCAATTCTGTCGCGATGTCGTGGTCGTTAAGTAGTGTTGACACACAAAAAAAAATTAAGACCACTGTCTTACTTAATAATATTCAATATCATACTTAATCCATTACGACAGGGACATGCACATAGAAACTTTGAGAACAATCTTCGACGCCCATGCTCTTCAATGGAACTCGAATCCATGACGAATTATGATTCATGATCTGAAGTCTAATGTCCAAAGCCACTCCGCTATTGCAACTGTCTATCACTGAGCCACCATGTCTCATCATGACGTCAGTGTTGCATTCGGACGCAAAACCAGAAACGTGAATTCTTAACATTACCAGTGGATGAGTAGTGGTAATTCGAGTGATAAAGAGTATCAGATTGTGCTGAATCCACGTCCATGTCATAGTCGAAGCTATACCCTGAGACAGTGGATAACAATCTATAAAGGTAACTATGAAAGTTCTGTCACTTTTTGTGGAGGTTGGCTTTTGTTCAATTGCTTGGTTGGTTGTTTTTTGTTCAATTGACACTCACACTGTGAGTTCAATGCGAATGGAGATAAAGCGAAGACCAGTTGTTGGTGTGGGTATATCCAACATACTACTTGGTTGTCGCAATTCCGTTACACTGTGAACTTGCGTCAGGAATTAACATGGGACCTCCACAGAGCATCAAAAGGTCGTGTATGCTGTACTAGTTCAAACTGGAGTCAAACGCCGCTGCAGCCAGGCCTTTGGTGAGGGTGTCGTGACTACCCGGACAATGCAGCGGTGGTTTAACAAGTTTAAAGATGGAGACGAAACACTCGAAGATGCACCACGTGCGGAAGACCAACATATGTACAAAATGAACATCTTCAGACAGCATATGTGGCTAACAGTGGCCAGACGTTTGAGGAACTGGGACTACAATTCAGTGTGAGTGGAGAAACATTCGGCAGCACCTCCATCATCTTGGGAAGCACTACAAGTTGAGTTGATAGGTCCCACATGATTTGACTCTGGGCCAGAAGGCAACGCGAGCAGACACTTGTATTTCCTTGCTGTCTCGTCTGAGGAAGAAGCCATTTCTGGACAGGGTTTGACATGTGATGAGAAGTGGCTCCTGTACAAAGCTCTACGGGTCCGTCATCATTGGTTAGCATCCCATGAACAGGTTCCAAAACAGCCGAAACCAGCACTGCACCGGAAGAAGTTCCTCCTGTGTGTTTGGTTTACTGCTCGCGGTATCGTGCATCGGGAACTGCTACCAGCTGGTCAGAGCATCAATGCAACTTGTACTGTCAGCAGTTGAGCAGTGTTCAAGAAAAACTCAAAACTCTAAAGCCAGCACTTCTGAATCGGAAAGAGGTCCTCCTATTACAGGACAACGCCCATGTGACTGGGAAACACTATTGCATCCGCCATACTCCTCGGACATTGCACCGTACTATTATCACCTGTTCCATTCCTTGGACAAGCACATTAGAGGACGCCAGTTCAAATCCCTAGTAGAAGTGCAAAGGGCACTTGATACCTTCCTCGCTTCACGGCCCACCAAATTCTACTGCGATGGAATCCGTGGCCTTCCAGAACGTTGGCAGAAGGTCGTCGATGCTAATGGGGACTACTTTTGATCTTCCAGGTACGTCTTAGGTGACATATCGATGTTCGAAGGTGGTGGGTGAAAAAACGACAGAACTTTCTTAGTTACCTTTATATTTTGACTGACGATACACTTTACTGAACACCACGACATCGTGACACATTTGATTTATTATTTATTAATAGTAATTCAAATTATAATAGTGTACCACCGGATCCGGACCCCATTGTCAAAAAAAAAAAAAAAACTTCGTACTTGACATACATTGTACTCATTCTTAATGATGTTTAGTGGAGAAATAATTGATTGTAGCATAAAAACTTGATCTTGCACCTTTCAGTATATAAAATCTTTCTTCTCTTCTATTTTGAGAATATAGACGGTCTTACTTAACAATTACTTATCGTCTGTTATAGAATAACAACGATTCAATTTTACACAGACACAGTGTCTTGTAGTATTCCCCCTGCTCCAAAAATCTTTGGATCCCTCCAACAAAAATTTCTTTGTGCGCACCTGCTGTAAGGCTGTAAATTAGATTTGTATAAATCAGTGATTTTATGCAGACTGATTATTAAATGCTTTATGATTTTAAATTTTAAAATTTCGCTACACACCAAATGGGACTCTGCGACACGCCGGCTGTTTATTACTAGCCTCAGAAGTGAGGAGTACATATAGTTTTACACAGAGAACAACAATACATTAAATAATATACAGGGTGATTTTTTTAAAACTCATGGATTTCATTTGGGTTTAGAATGTCTAACTGAAGTCAGTAGTTTGTTACCATTATTTCGACATTCATAAATATTCATGAGTGTCGATAATTTGTACATTGTAGCACTTCCTAATGCACATTTGAAAAAATGGATACACCCTTTTACGCATATTAATGACACATAATGTATGCAGGTGCGGCCGGAGGTTGTATAAAGAACATGACACGTAATAAATTGGTTTCCGGTGAAAAAGAAATGTTAATTGGACAAGCAGAATACAGAAAAGACCTTTCGGAAATAAAATATGCAGATCACACACGTAGAACAAGGTAATTCATTAATATGCAGCACATGTAACGCGGCAGCTGCTGGAGAATATTCTAGAAATTTGGATCGTTGGAATGAGTGAAAGAAAGTACTAGAAACTTCCAGATCTTTTTTTTTTAAATTTATTATTGTTGGAATAGGGGAAAGAACACACTCGAAACTTCTGGAAAGATTGAAGGGTATGAAAAATACTGATGCATTTGCATGATGTGTACATTTAGAAAGAATACAGCAGGAACATCAAGTGTTAACTTTGCGAAGAAGATATTTTACTACTAGGAGAGATTGGAAGATTGGTAAGTACTAACGTTGTAGTTTTCTTGTATTATACTTGTTCATTTTTATATGGGAAAGGGACATATTGTAATTGTCTGGAGTATAAGGGGAAGGAAGTGTTTGGTTTTATCGGGAATTGATTGCGGATTTTCCGGCATTGAAAATGATATGACTCGGTGTACTTTTATGGAATTATAACTTGACTAAGATATAGTATAATGTAATATGTAGGGAATCAACATTAATGATTGCACCGGGAATCGAATTAGTATTCTCCCAGGTGGAGAACCGTACGCTAAATTGTATGCTTGAAGTGTGAACTTATTACTTATACATAACTATGAATTGTGTAAGACATAACAGGTATATATAAATTATATTGTACAGAAAGTTAGCAGAATGCGCCCCCGGGAATCGAACCAGGGCTATTCCACGTGAAAAGCCGTACGATAAACATTTTGCTTAGCAGATATTGTTACTTATATGTAGCTATGAATTGTGTAAGACGTATAACTGGTATTTAGAAAGTATATGGGAAGTTTTATTGAGCAGGGAGTCATGACACTGCCGGAACTCGAACCAAGACTGCCCCACGTGGAGAACCGTACGCTTGCTTGCACTGTAGACTTTTCTCAGTTATAAATGGTATATTTTTACTGTGTATGAAGAAACTTATATTGGAGAGGTAGTTAACAGAATCTGCACCGCGAATCGAACCATGGCTCTCTTACATGCAAAGGCAATATGGTTGAGAACATTAGTGCTATGTTGAATATCATATTTTTTGTAATTTGAAAAGTCGTAATAGGGTAACTAAGTACACTTTTTTTCTTTTCTGTTTTAGGTGCTGAAGCAAATAAGTGATAGGAGCGAGAAAAAGCAGAGAGCACGAAAGACGTGGATTTCAATTGGATCATCACTTAAACAGAGATAAACTAATATTCGGTAAGTATTATTATTATTATTATTATTATTATTATTATTATTATTATTATTATTATTATTATTATTATTATTATTATTGTTATTATTATTATTTACAAAATTTTGTTTGTTTTCAGGTTTTTTAGTCATTGTATACATATATTGATTGCACTTTTTTATGTCTTGTATTTTACAGAAAAAAATGGAGTTTTACTTTGAGGAATTTAACGTGATTGATGAAACCATTTTCCAGGGAAGACTGAGAGGGTTGGATACTGCTGAACGTGTTTTACATACGTGGCAGCAGGTAGTGGACCTGCAAGCAGCAGGGTATATTGGATCGTCTGAAATTGTAAGTGATCTACTATCGCTTTTGTACCTATATTATAAAAATAATCAATATATCATACTGAATAATGTTCGCTCAGGAGCGGACATTATAGAGTTTTTTGACCACGGATTTTTCCGTGAAGATCGATTGTATGATGCGGCATTTATGTCATATTTAAATTATATGGCCTCTGAGAAGGGGCAGTTAGAGCGAGTGAGTTATAAAAGTGTATCCGCGTTCTTTTCATTTACGGGAAATCGAGAAAATGTTCAATCAGAACATAATGATGATGATGATGATGACTCATTACATATTGATTGGGCACTATTAAATGAAATTAATTTGGATGAACCATTAGAAATTCAAAATTCCGAAACTGACTTTACAGAGATGTTGTGGCAAAAATTACAAGAAATTGAGGAAGAAAATGCGCGTGTTGATCGTCTGAATAATGCACATTATTCAGAAGATATGCGGCCCACAACTTCTCAGCACCCTCCATTGCGAGGGTATGGAGGGAATGAAAGAGAGTGTAATATGTTTGAAATTGTGGGGAGAAATGTAAGAGAGTACCCGCGTTTCAATATGAAAGGGGTGGAAATTATTGTAAAACCAACGGTGCAACATATAATCACAAATCCCATGGATTATATTACATCCATGATGGATTATGCGCTTTCTACTCTATAATCGGATACACTACCCCACGATTTTGTTGGTTTAAGAATAAATTCCGACCGAGATCTCCTGAATAAAGAAGTGTTTGTTCCATGGCGAAAACGTCAAAATTTGAATACCGATGTGGTTCTTAGAACGGTGGAGAACGTACTCAATAGCAATGAATCATTTCTTTTAGGGAATCAATTAGAATTTCGGTTTGACATCGTTGAAGGATTACACGGACAGGGTATACCTAAACGCGCAGCGGTAAGAAAATATGCAGAAATGAGTATTTTTCTCAAGGATCATGTGGTGGCCACAAAGGCTAGTGATTTTCTTTGTCTGCCAAAATCCATAGTATATTGGATTACGAAACATGAACAAAGTAAGCAGGCTTTATATGATATGACCCTGCCTACACGCAAAACATGGGGAAATAAAGCACAAAAATTGTGTAACGATGCGAAAATGTATGTTGAACGGAAACAGGGATTTGATTTGGAAGATGTAGTTGCTTTTCAAAATTATTTAGTGAAAAAGAATTATCAAATTGTAGTATATGAATTACCGGAAAATTCCAGAACACCTGTGGTACGCTACCCAGGAATAAATGCTGAGAAAAAGATATTTATTCTGTATCAGAGAGGGGATACTGTGGGTCATTTTCAGCCCATTAAGAATATTAATTCATTTATGGGTAAGACAAGTTTTGCTTTTCGTGCTTGGAAGGATTTTATGAAACACGTGCGGCTCACCAATGTCAGATGAGATGTTCGTACTGTGAACATTTTCATAGTAAAGAAACTAACGCGAAATTGGTACATTGTACACAATGTAATAGAAACTTTGCTGAAGGCACTTGTTTTACTAACCATTTAACACTAAATAAAGTAAAGAAATCCACATGTGATTACGTGAAATTGTGTAACGCATGTGGTGTAATTTACGATGTGAGAAAAAGAAAATCAGCTCATGTATGCGGCGACTACTATTGTAGTCTTCGTAAAGTGCACGTAACTGTTGGCCATCGATGTTTCGTTCAAAAGTGTAAACTAAAACGCACTGAACGGTTTTTGTATATTATATTTGATGTGGAACCATGCTATTAGCACCAAATGAGAAAGGTGAACGGGAGCATGCCGTAAATTTATGTTGTTGTTTGAATGTATGTTTTCACTGCATAAATACTGGAGTAGATAGTTTGTGTTTCAAGTGCGGAGATAAAATATCCGGGAACCGTATGTTTTCTTTCACAACTATGGAGGCGTTTATTGAACATGTGCTTATGGAAAGGCCAGAGTATCAGATTATTGTGGCACTTGCTCACAATAATTCGCGATATGATGGTCTATTTTGTGTGCGGACACTTATTGAGAAACAAAAAATAACTCCACATGTTCTTATGCACGGTCAAAAGATATTTCAAATTAGTATTAGTAATCGTTTTTATTTTCGGGACACTTTTCTTTATCTTGGTGTAAAATTATCCAAATTACCGAAAACCTTAGGATTGAATGTGGAATTGAAAAAAGGAGATTTTCCATACCTCTTTAATACAGAGGAACATCAAAATTACGTTGGAGAATGGCCAGCATTGTATTATTATGACCCGGACTCACGTAGTACGGCAGACCGGGCAGAACTTATGCTGTGGCATGAAGAGCGAGTACGGAATGGTGATATTTTTGATTTTCAGAAAGAATTGTTGGAGTACTGCCGGAACGATGTGCGTATATTGGCGGAGGCAGTAATTAAATTTACCTCCATGATTGAAGAGAAAACAAATGGTATTCAATGTTTTATTTCCAGCACAACAATCGCTAGTCTAGCAATGTTGACGTACCGGTGTCATCACCTGATTGAAAACACAATTCCAGTTATTCCTCCAAACGGGCTCCAACTTACTCAACAACAGAGTATTAAAGCATTAAAATGGTTGAAGTATATGGAACACGTAACAAAGAGATCTATTGTTACTTCGAATAATGCGTTGGAGGAACGGTTTGGCAGATATAAAGTCGATGGTTTTGACGCTAAAACAAACACTATATATCAGTTCATGGGATTTTACTGGCATTCCTGTAAAAGCTGTTATAAAGATAATAGAAATAGCATTTTATGCAAAGAAAATGGTGCGTACAACACTTTTGAAAAGAGATACGAACAAACAGTGCACTGCCGCAACTATTTGAAAAAATTAGGTTATAATTTAATAGAAATTTGGGAATGTGAATGGGATGCAATGGTAAAACGTGATAAACGCATACAGAAGATTCTCGAACAACGGTGCAAACATATTCGTGATCCTCTCATTCCGAAATCTGCCTATCAAAGAGGTAGAACAGAAAATTTTAAGTTATATGTAGACTGTGCAGAGGACGAATATGTAGTTTACGTATATGTCACTTCGCTTTATCCCGCAACAATGTGTAAACGAGGCATGCCTGTGAATGTACCTAAAGTACACAATGGCCCCAATTTCCCCAATGTGCGAAACATTCATGGACTTGTAAAATGCAGTGTTCTTCCACCCCCCGATTTATATTTTCCAATCCTCCCTTATGTTACGGGAGGAAGATTAATTTTTGGATTGTGTAAATCGTGCATGGATGAACAAAATGATGATGAATGTACGCACATAGATCTTGAACGTATCATTACCGGTACGTTTTGTACCCCCGAACTGCACAAAGCATTAGACAATGGGTATGAGCTAATTGAAATTCATGAAATATGGGAGTTTGATTTATTAGTCCCGGAAAAAGATGTTTGTGAAGGATTATTTGGGTCATATGTGAAATCCTTTTTACAAATGAAACAAGAAGCTTCAGGCTTTCCTGCAGAATGCAGTACAAAAGAAGAGCAGGAAAAGTACATTCAAGAATATTTCAGGCATGAGGGAATACAGTTAAATTATGAGAACATAGAATATAATCCAGGCCTGCGCAGTACAGCGAAACTGTTTTTGAATTCGCTATACGGGAAATGGGGACAAAGAACAGACCTTTCACAGTGCACAATGGTTGATACAGCAGAGGATTTTTTAAAAATTTTAACAGATCCTAAATATGAAATTCAAGCTGTAACACCAGTTGGTGAAACTCATTTAATTGTTCAATATAAAGACTGTGAGAGTGAAAATATTCCATTAGCATTTTCAAATGTTGTGCTGGCAGCATTTATAACCTCATGGGCACAACTGTGGCTGTATGATCTACTAACAAGTGTTGGAGAACAGAATGTAATCTATTGCGATACGGACAGTATCATGTTTATACAAAGAAAAGATGAGCAACTCCCATTAAAATTAAGTTCGTATTTGGGTGGGTTAACAAATGAAGTTCCCGAAGGTTGGGAAATACGTAAAGTAATAGCATTAGGTGCAAAGAATTACGCCTACGCTTTACACAATGCTAGTGGGGAAATGAAATATGTCTATAAAATACGTGGAATAACATTAAATCACAGAACAAGTGATAAAATTAATTTTGATAGTTTTTATGATTTAGTGACGGGGAATCGGGAGGCAACTGTAATCGAAATGCCATCCAAAATTGTTCGGAAACCAGATTTGCGCATCTTTTCTCGAAGAGAACTAAAGACACATCGAATGGTGACCAGTAAACGCAGACGAATAGACGCTGACATTGTGACTGACGTACCAAAAAGTGTTACTGTTCCGTATGGCTATAGATCTCATAAATGATTGGCCAGAGACTCGTTTTTTGGGGAATAAAAAGCAGAGTTTCTATCACATTGTGTCATTTGCAACGAAGATGTTACGTTTTGAACATCCGTGCACTATTCTCATAGCCGGCCCTTCCCGTGCTGGTAAAACTCACTTTGTGAATCGATTAATCAAAGAAAGAAATGATATGTTTAATGTTTCCTTTAAAGAAATTGTATGGTGTTATGGCGCAGTTATACCAAACTTGGACGTTGATGCAAAAATACGTTTTCTGGAAGGAAACCCCGATATAAATACTTTTGATATAAATGAAAATTCATTACTTATATTAGATGATTTAATGTCAGAAACAAATGACGATGTGGCCAAATTATTTACCAAGTACGCTCACCACAAGAAATTGACCGTAATATTTATTGTTCAAAATTTATTTCCAAAAAACCGGCATGCTCGAGACATTAGTTTAAATGCACATTATATAGTGGTATTTAAGAATCCACGTGATAAGTTACAAATTGAATATTTAGCAAGACAAATTATGCCTCGTGAAAGCAAACAACTCGTGAATGTCTTTGAGGAAATTACACAGAAACCACACACGTATTTATTGTTTGATCTTACACAACAAACACATGATGCCCTACGACTGAGAACAAATATATTTCCCGGAGAAATAATGCATGTGTACAGTAGTGTTAAAAACGCGGCCACACCGTTTTATGTTTAGTTGGCATCAAGATGTTGAAGGTAAAACATTATAATACGCTCTGCACGCTTGCGAAATGCAAGCCATCCGATCGGAAAGTTATTCTTCAAAACGCACCGGGTGATTTGATTCGTACCATATCACAAGTAGCAAAAAATACTATAAAAGGAAATATCCCCATATCATTAATTCAGAAGCAAAGGCTCCGTAGACATAAGATCTTACGTGCTCTCTCCTCAAAACTTTCTCTTAAAAAGAAAAAGAAATTATTACTACAGAAAGGTGGTGCATTACTTCCATTAATTCTTGGGCCACTCATTGGTGCCTTAGCCTCAACAATTTTTGGAAGATAACATGTCGGAATTACGTAAAATGCTATTAGTTCCAGAAAATGCACTTCATAGAATACAATCTAATTTAAAGACGCATGAAGCACATCAATCAAGACTAGATAAAGATATGAGCGAAATCTTACATCGTACAGATTTGAGTAGAGAACAAAAATGGAAATTGTATCAGCAAGTATTACATCAATATTTACATTATAAATCGGGTCCCACACCGGAAAATCCTATTGCCCTACCCATTGTTGACTCAGAAAATGCAAGTAGTCGTACAGATAGTGGTATTTTAACTCTTGTACCCGATATATTACAATCAGTACCAAAAACACTTCGAAGGAAAACGGATTTATTACTTAAACAACTCATTAATTCACAGAAAATCTCGTGGGATCAAACACGTACAGTAGCTATCGATGGAAATATCATTCCCGGTTCCAATATTATCGATTTAGTAAATGATGTCGTTCGTACACGGAAATATTCAACACAACCAGTAGGATTACAGCCATTTAAAACGTTATTGGATGATATTAATGTTCCTCGGGAGTTTGTTAGTTCACGTACACCAGGACCGCCTTCACCTGCTTTTACAACCCCGAAAGTGACTGGCAGTAAAATTCGAAAACGGCATTCTTCTTCGACTGCAGTATCTCCCGCAATTGCAGCTAACGTATTTCGGTATTGGAAAGAATATAAAATGTAAAATAAGAAATGACAAAATTATCAAAAATCTATTACAAGTATTCACATCCTGCATGTTTATCCAGTGTTAGTACATTAGAACGTAAAACAAAATTATCCCGAGAGAAAATTAAAGAATGGTTAGCATCACAAGATGCATATACAATGCACGCTCCAATACGAAAAACATTTCCACGGAAACAATATTATGTTAGTGGTCCTAATGAAACATTACAATGCGATTTGGCGGACATGCAAAATATTGCAAAGTATAATGACGGATATCGCTATATTTTATGTGCAATTGACATTTTTTCGCGGTACTTGTATTGCATTCCTGTGAAAACAAAGACAGGGCCTGAAATGGCTAATACAATAACTTCAATTTTAAATCAAGTGCCATTACTGGTTCACGTTCAAACTGACTTAGGGTCAGAATTTTATAATCGCCATGTAAAGAAAGTGTTTAAAGATTTTGGGATTAATCATTATAGTGCACATTCGGAAATGAAATGTGCGTTAGTAGAAAGAGTAATTCGTACCATTAAAAGTAAAATATATCGTTATTTTACTGCAGAAAATACGTATCGGTACATTGATGTGTTGGATCAAATTGTACACAATTATAATCATAGTTATCATTCAACTATTAAAATGGCACCCGCAGAAGTAAATGATTCAAATATCAATCAAGTGTGGAATACGCTGTACGGAAAGACTGTACATAAGAAGAAATTAACTTGTAAATTTCAAGCAGGAGATTATGTTCGTATTACTAAATATAAACATAAGCTTGAAAAAGGATATTTGCCAAATTGGTCTCGAGAAATATTTCTCGTTGATAAATGTATAAAATCAAATCCTGTAACTTATAAATTAAAAGACTGGAATGGTGGTGAAATTAAAGGAATATTTTATGCTGAAGAATTACAAAAAATAGTCTCAAACAAGACCTATTTAATTGAAAAAGTTCTTCAACGTAAGAAGGGGTGGGTTTTCGTAAAATGGTTAGGCTACCCAGAAAGTATGAATTCGTGGATTCGAGTATCTAGTATTCAGTCTGCATAATGAATTCGTCATTGAAACACGGTTTTTACGTGACGTTACCTTCCAACTCAAGTAGTACACTTTTTGATAATACAACATCCTCATTTCGAGTAAAACTTGCAAGGGCCATAGATTTAAGGACGGAGAGTGGGTTGTGGGCTTAACACAAATTAATATACCGTGGAGTTTTTATAATATTGGTCCGGGTGAACAAATTACAATCGATACATTTATTGATGGTGAATATATTCGATATCCTGTTAAAGTAACGGAGGGATATTATGCATCCATTAAAGCCATCTTAAATATAATTCCCGAGAAAGTACGTATAATAAAATATAATTATTTTAAGAATCAAGTGTATATTCAACATTCCTTCCGGTCACGTGATCGGTGTATTCTAGACATAACAAAAGGTTTACAACATATACTCGGTTTTATGAATGAAAATTCAAATTTTTATAATTCAGTGGTGTATATAAAAGATCAACATTGGGAACAATTTCTGGCTCCTCAGGGAAAATATCCCTGTAACCTTGATTATAATATTCCAACAGAAGTTAACGTATGTGTGGATATTGTAAAACAACAAGAAGAAATTGGACCTTTACTTCGTAAAATTAGTATATTTTACGAGCGGTATGGACGAATCAAAAATATTTTATTTCATAACCCGCAGTACGTGAAAGTTGAAAAGAAATATTTTGATACGACAGAAGTAAACTTAAAAGATGAACTCGGTATAAATTTACCATTTCGTTTTGGAACTTCGAACTTGACACTTCACTTTAAACGAAAATGATTTCTGAAAGCATTGAAGACAGCTTCTACATTACACTGGTTTCAAATGCAAGTACAGATGTTTATCCTAAAAATAGTCCAACTCATTTCATTAATAATTTGAAAAATGCTGTACGTTTAACAGATACGGATTGGTGTGTCGGATTAAGTGAAATACATATTCCTTTAACGTGTCATAATGTCACCGAAGATGAAAATATCGTTTGGTACAAATTAGAAGGTCATGAAATTATGAAAAGTAAAATTACTCCTGGATATTATGCAAACATTGAACACATACTGGAAGAATTAAATAAAGTTTCAGAATTTATACGATTTAACGCTTCCAATATTATTCATGTTACTTCTGAACCAAACGTTGAATTTATAACACTTTCACCTACTTTGGCTATACAACTAGGTTTTCATGAAAAAAATGATCTCATTATTTAAAAACAGGGATTTAAACAACCATACTTAGATATTGGATATCCATTTCAAATTTTTGTGTATACTGATCTTATTGAATATCAATTGGTGGGAGATACGCAAGCTCCCTTACTACGTATTGCAACTGTTGGCAATATGACTTATGGAAAAGTTCAAACGTTACGATATCAAGATATTCACTATATACCACTCTCTAAATTTTGCTTTAACAGTGTTGAAATACTACTAAAGGACCACGCAGGACGAAATTTATCATTTCGTTCCGGGACATTGACAGTGACACTTCATTTTAAACGTTCTCCTGGAAAATGAAAAAGCAACATACGTATTATCAGCGGGGACGTGGCCTTCCCTTCTTTTCAGGTCCAGTTTATCAACGGGGTCATGGGATTGGTAGTTTCTTTAAAGGTTTATTTCGTTTTGCATTGCCTTTATTAAAACAAGGTGCCAAAGCTGTAGGCCGGCAAGCGTTACAAACAGGAATACAAGTTGCAGGTGATGTACTAAAAGACTGTCCATTTAAAGAATCTGTTCGTGCTCGCGTAGAAGAAGCTGGAGAAACATTAAAAACTAAAGCTGCAAATAAACTTAGTCAGTTGTTAACCGGTAGTGGTAAGAGACGTCCACGAAAACGTAAGGCTCCTGCTATTGTACAATTCGGTCCTCCGGTCAAACGTAATCGAAAATATTCCGGTGATATATTTAGTTAATCATGGCTTTACTCAGTGGAAGTAGTCCTGAATGTTGTACAAGTGAACTTGATTTGTTTACTATTCCAATGACTCAAACTGCTATTGAGTCATCTTCCACTGTTGAATATCGTCCGGTTTCTACTTTATCGTCAGAAGGACCAATTGAATTTGTTGTACCTGGTGAAACTGGTGATTTTATTCACATTGCATACTTGTATCTCTATGTAAAATGTAAAATTACAAAAAACGATAATACAAATTTAGTTGCGGCAGATATTGTTGCACCTGTAAATAATTTTCTTCATTCGTTATTTAGTCAAGTTGATGTTTTATTAAACGATAAATTAATTAGTTCATCATCTGGTTCATATCCGTACCGTGCTTATATCGAAACATTATTAAATTATGGTAGTGATGCCGCTCGAACCCATTTAACTGGGGGATTATGGTATAAAGATACTGCAAACCAATTTAATGTATTAGATAATGCAAATACTGGATTTACAAATCGTGCCCAGTATGTTAGAAATAGTGCATCATTCGATATGTATGGCCGTATCCATGCTGATATTGCCGGTGTGGGATGTATGCTTCCTAATAAAGTAAGCTTACGTGTAAAATTACATCGTACAAAAGATACGTTTTGTTTAATGTCTGCTGAAAATACAGCGTATAAAGTCAAACTTGAAGACGTAACACTTCACGTGCGGCGTCTAGATATTGCTGCCGACTTAGCTATGCAAATCAATGCTGGCATGGAACACATTCCGGCCAGCATACCTCTTACTCGTGTTGAAACTCGTACCTATACCATTCCCGCAGAAGTAAGTTCATATAATCTCGATAATTTATTTTTGGGTAAAGTACCAAAAGGTGTTGTTATAGGTTTTGTATCAAACGCTGCATTTAATGGTCAACCACATGTAAATCCTTTTGAATTTCAACATTTTAACGTTAACAAACTGCAATTACAAGTTGGTTCAAAATCATTTCCACCGACACCTCTCACTCCTAATTTTGAAAATGGATTATATGTTCAAACATATTCCACTCTGTTTTCCGGTACCGGTATATATTATCAAGATCATTCACATACAATTTCCCGTGAAGAATTTCGACATGGATACACTTTGTACCCGTTCATTCTATCTCCAACAGGAACATTAGATGATTCTACGTGGGATGTCATACGTGATTCCCCTGTCAATTTAAAATTATCATTTTCTCAACCTCTACAAAATTCCATTACATGCATTGTGTACGCTCAATTTGACTCTCTCATTCAAATCGATAAAGACAGGAATGTATATACTGATCATACAACGTAAAATTTCGTCATTTGAGTGCCATGAGGGTTATTGTTCACTTCTCTGCGTTCAACGATAATGATGATCATATTATTATTAAGGAACTTGCAATTGTAAATCCTGATATCCCCTTTGTACAAAGCTGGATTTTTAAACCACCATATCCATTACATGAATTACGTGTGCCGCTCATACTTTCGAATAAACATCTAGTACAACATGATTATGGTATTGACTGGTACAATGGCGATGTAGATTACTCATTGTTACCTACTATATTGAAACAATATTGTGCTAATACATGTACCTTGTATACTTATGGAAAAACACGTCAGGACTATCTGCAGCAACTATTGGAACGGACTGTTGTGAATTTAGAAGATTTACAGTGCCCAAAAGCGTCTTCCTTGGGATTTCATGTTTACTCTTGTGCTTATTTAAAACATAGATTTGGACAATTTAAGTGTTGTGTGCGTGAAGCTTTATTATATGCCGAATACTTAAAAGTCTATGGTTATGTTTTATACGTAAATCCAAATAGTGCAACGTATGTTCCATCCAAAATAAAACAAGAGGAGGAAAGTAAGGATGAAATAGACTAATAAACATGTATAGTGATCAATTATTACAAGTGTTACTAAAGGACTGTATTACCGGTGCAAATGTGACTGGAATTTATCCCATTGATCGTTTACCTATACTTGTTCAACACCCTGTAGGGCTGATTATTAATTTGGACCAGTCTGATTTATCTGGTAGCCATTGGGTAGCGATCTATATCAATAACAATAAACATGGGTACTATTTTGATTCTCTGGCACAGGGTGTGCCTAAACTAATTCAACAGTTCCTACAAAGGAATTGTAAACTCTATTTTGTAAATACTGTACAAGTTCAAGATAATCATTCTATCATGTGTGGATATTTTGTATTATATTTTCTGTATTATATGATACGTGGTGTTTCATTTGACAAATGTATTGCAATGTTTAATCATAAAAAATTAAAAAATAATGATAAGCTTGTCAAAAAACATTTGTAGATTTTTAGAAATAAATAAATACCAATTTTTTTAAAAGTTTTATATTTTTATTTCTCCATAAAATATATCTTCCTTACAATAGTTTTAAGATTACAATGAAAACATTAAACTTGCTATGCCCTTAGTAAGGGTTGTGGATCGCTCATTTTTCCACCAATAATTCAATTGTTGTGCATTTCGATATGCACATGCCGATTTTGATTCTACTTGCTTATGAAATGAACAAATTTCATTACAAACGGTACCTTGTAATTCTGCTAATGGTGGACAACCTTTTCTTTCCAGATCCACAACGTTTGCTAACGCAAAGATTTTCTTTATCCAAATGGATTTTTCCCCACCTTTACAAAGAAAAGTTGCATCTGGTGCACAAAAATCATACATAATATTCCGAATATGTGATACGAAATAGCCAGTCTTACTAGACCATGACAAGCCATGCAAGTGGTTTGTAAGCCAATCGATTTGTTTTTGGCAACCTATTGGTAAATCGTTAAATTCACATGGTACTTTTACTAAACAATGAAAATTTAAAGTATCATCACACGCAGTAAGACAAAATTCACGTATCACAAATTCATTCGGGGAAATCTTAAATCCCTGTATGTCTACAATATACATTTTATGGCAAACTGAAATTTCACACGAACGTTCCATGACAACTGGAATAAGTTGTCCAATAAATTCAGTATTTTTTAAACATTCACCAGTTTTTAACATAAAGTTTGTGATTGAAATTTCACGATGCCGTTCATGAAAAATTTCAAAGAGTTCTACTAAAGTCTTATCATTCAACAAGTGCTTTTCAAGAAAAGTTCCAGGATTATGCTGCATACCACTTATTCCATTTGAGCGTAAGTATACAGTTATCGTTTCTAACACACAACTTTCACTAATGTTTTGTCCACAATTCTCATTATCACAATACATGATTACTAATAAAAGGAAATCAAACAATTAAACAATTTACCATATGTCCACGTATTTCCCATAATCTTTTTCTAGTAAAATTTTTAATAGAGTGGGTCTATATTCAAAGTCAAACACAAGATCTCGAAAACGTTCAATGAAATTCCATATCATCGCAAAAGGCTGTCCATGCTTTTTTCTGTAAATTGATAATAATTCTTCACGAACTTCAAATTTCGTTACAGCATCTATAGCTTTCCGTTCAAGAGATTCCGTATCCAACACCAAACAATCATGTGTCCATTGACTGCCGTCTCCGAACCCGCATGCAAAACAAATACATATATCGTCTGGTTTCCAGTATATTATACAGTCTTTTATACAATCCAATGATGTACGTTCCACAGTACACTCACATGGCAAATTCAAAAATTCTTCCAACTCCCAATTCTCCACCGGGGAATTACTCACTGTTGGTGAAGGTGTAGGGGGATATTCTATTTCATGATCCACATCAAGTAACGGGAAAACTTCTGTTTCCAGTGGCGGAGGTTGCGGGCTCACCACCGGTTGGGATGAAAATTCTGTTCCCGGTAATACATCCAAGTTGGCCGGGGTAACTTCTGTTTCCAGTGGCGGAAGTTGCGGGGTCACCACCGGTTGGGATAAAAATTCTGTTCTCGGTAATACATCCGAGTTGGCCGGGGTAACTTCTGTTTCCAGTGGCGGAAGTTGCGGGGTCACCACCGGTTGGGATAAAACCTCTGTCCCCGGCAAAGATGACGATTCTGCGAGATCACTTTCGCCTCTTGTACTAAAATTCAAAGGTTTCGGTAAATCCATGCTTTAAAACCAATCTATAACTCCTTTTCACTAAAAACACTGGGTATTTAATATGCTTCGTCCATCACGTGATATCCCATTCCAACGATCAAAATTTCTAGAATATTCTCCAGCAGCAGCTGCCGCGTTACATGTGCTGCATATTAATGAATTACCTTGTTCTACGTGTGTGATCTGCATATTTTATTTCCGAAAGGTCTTTTCTGTATTCTGCTTGTCCAATTAACATTTCTTTTTCACCGGAAACCAATTTATTACGTGTCATGTTCTTTATACAACCTCCGGCCGCACCTGCATACATTATGTGTCATTAATATGCGTAAAAGGGTGTATCCATTTTTTCAAATGTGCATTAGGAACTGCTACCATGTCAGAAATATCGACACTCATGAATATTTATGAATGTCGAAATAATGGTAACAAACTACTGAAGTCCGATTTTCATGTGTTTTGTTGCAAATGATCAAGTCAAGATGGGAGATTTATGGAACTATGTTTACTTTTTAAATTCATGCGGGGTAATATCGGTCATGACTCAAAAAAAAACAGCAAATATTCGCCAGTGTACCTTACAATTGCAATGAGGTGTGATGCGGTATAGAGATTTGAGTTTTCTTCGTAGATAGCAACATCGCCAAGGTCAATAAGAAACAGGAAACCGGGCCGTTGTATTGGGATTGTGCTGTACAGTTTTGTGCTGCTACTGTGTGAATATGATCAGGACACAAGGAGAATAGTGTACTCTTTGAAGTAACATGAGCTTATTGTTAAAAGTTTCTGGAGAACGAAATCTGTTGTTGCTACGCAGAGGGCATTTAGAAACAAATTTGCCTCACGTTCTGCCCCAGCCAGGAACATAATATGGTTGTTAGTGAATAAATTGCAAGAAACAAGATCCCTTCCCAGTCGGGCAGGGAAGTATCGGACCCCGCAGGCGGGTGTTATGGAAATGGTCAGTTATCGACTCCTTAGGTCGCCCAAGAAATCTCTTCATCGTTTGTCGCAAGAAACAAGCTACCCAGGGGCTGCTAAATATGCGATTCGAAGTGGCATTGGTCGCTGGAAGTGTGACGTCACGCGGAAGAGAGGAAATCGCGTCTTCTGCTTTCAGTATATCCTTTTTGTATACTACGAGCATATTCTAACTTCATTTGATTGTTGAAACTACATAGAAGTAGTAATCGCGTCACTTTGCCTCACTTTGGACTTTGACCCCGACCTTTGTGACGTCATAGGTCAAAGGTCAATGACCTTGGCCCGGGGTCAATGACCTAGGGGTACCTAGGACCACCCCCTCTAAATTTTGGCAGGGGTACCTTGGCCCACCCCCTAAATTTTGGCAGGGGTGCCTAGGACCACCCCCCTTAAATTTTGGAAATTGCCAAATCTAAAAATTTGGTGTGGTAGCCTAGGACCATAGTATGTACCTCTATCAGTATTGGGTGTCTATGTCGTTCCCTTTCATGAGTAAAAAATTGCCAAAAAGTCAAATTTCGGGGGTTTTTGACCTAATTTATCTCCTTGGATGAGGTATTATTACCTTATATGATTATATGGTCATGTATAGGGGTCCATTACTTTTCATAACATATGGGTATATTAATGCACCCCTTTAAATTTTTGGGAGCGGTACCTTGGCCCACCCCTTAAATTTTGGAAATTGGCCAATTTAAACATTGGGTATTATAGTACAGGACCCTAATATGTATCATGATAAATTTGGGCAGTCCACCTCGTTCCCTTCCAGGGGCACAAAATTGCCAAAATATAAACGTAAGCAATACGTTATACCACGTGTTTGGTTTTTGGTCGATTTTATCCCCTTTGATGAGATGTTATTACCTTATATGGTTATATGGTCATGTATAGGGGTCCATTACCTTTCATAAGATATCGGTATATTTGTACAATCCTTTAAAAATTTGGGAGGGGTACTTTGGCCCACCCCTTAAATTTTGGAAATTGCCCAATTTAAACATTTGGTATTATAGTACCGGACCTTAACATGTATTATGATAAATTTGGGTGGTCCACCTCGTTCCCTTTTAGGGGTACAAAATTGTCAAAAATATAAACGTAAGCAATACGTTGTACCACGTGTTTGGTCTTTTGGCCCAATTTATCCTCTTGGATGAGGTTCTATTACCTTATATGGTTATATGGTTATGTATAGGGGTCTATTCCCTATCATAAGACATAGGTACATTTGTGCACCCCCGGGAGGGGTACCTTGGCCCACCCCTTAAATTTTGGAAATTGCTCATTTTATATATTTGGTATTATAGTACTGGACCCTAACATGTATTATGATAAATTTGGGTGGTCCACCTCGTTCCCTTCCATGGGTACGAAATTGCCAAATTTTACTACAACCACGTGTTTGGTCTTTTGGCCCAATTTATCCTCTTGGATGAGGTTCTATTACCTTATATGGTTATATGGTTATGTATAGGGGTCTATTCCTATCATAAGACATAGGTACATTTGTGCACTCCTTTAAAAATTTGGGAGGGGTACTTTGGCCCACCCCTTAAATTTTGGAAATTGACCAATTTAAACATTTGGTATTATAGTACCGGACCTTAACATGTATTATTATGATAAATTTGGGTGTTCCACCTCGTTCCCTTTTAGGGGTACGAAATTGCCAAATTTTAGTACAACCACGTGTTTGGTCTTTTGGCCCAATTTATCCTCTTGGATGAGGTCCTATTACCTTATATGGTTATATGGTCATGTATAGGGGTCCATTACCTATCATAAGACATAGGTACATTTGTGCACTCTTTAAATTTTTGGGAGGGGTACTTTGGCCCACCCCTTAAATTTTGGAAATTGCCCAATTTAAACATTTGGTATTATAGTACAAGACCCTAATATGTATTATGATAAATTTGGGTGGTTCACCTCGTTCCCTTTTAGGGTACAAAATTGCCAAAAATATAAACGTAAGCATTACGTTGTACCACGTGTTTGGTTTTTGACCTAATTTATTCCTTTGGATGAGGTCCTATTACCTTATATGGTAATGTATAGGTGTTCATTCCCTATCATAAGACATAGGTACATTGATGCACCCCGGGAGGGGATTCGGTATCATAGTACATGACTCAACATGTATCATGATAAATTTGGGTGGTCCACATCGTTCTCTTTTAGGGGTACAAAATTGCTAAAATATAAACATAAGCAATATGTTGTACCATGTGTTTGGTTTTTGGCCCAATTTCTTCCCTTTGATGAGGTTTTATTACCTTATATGGTCATGTATATAGGTTCATTTCATATCATAAGACATGAGTACATTGATGCATCCTTTAAAAATTTGGGAGGGGTATCTTGGCTCATCCACTCGGTTTTAGAAATTGTTTAATATAAGCATTTGGTATCATAGTACAGGTCTCCAATATGCACCACTATAAATTTGGATGGTCCACATCGTTCCCTTTTCATAGGTAAAGAACTACCAAAAATCAAATTTCGGAGGTTATTGACCCCAATTTAGCATGTTATATGGTTTATTACCTTTATATGTTTATGTTCCCTTTTAAATTTGGGAATTATCAAATAACAAAATTCGGTAAACGTTTTTTAGGGCCCATTGTAGATGTTGATGTTCCTCTTATGGCCAAATATTCAAAATTTAAATGTTATTGACCGGCTTTATTATTGAATAAGTACAGGATTTATTACTTTTTTCATAAGACACAGGTGTATTTGTGTACCAATCTTAAATTTTGGAAGGGATACATTTCTTATTGTCGTATCAATAATTGGTAATTGGATAGTATCTCATTCATTGGTTAAATCATTATGATCACGTGATCGGTTATTGACCTATGATGGGATTAGGAGTTCAGGACATTGGTACATTGAAACTTTGTAGGATAATTTGATAATGCGTCATTGGTTTTGATTATTCCCGCCAAATATAAACGTAAGCAAGACGTTGTACCACGTGATTGTCCTTGATGAGGTAGTGTACAGGGATTCATTTCCTTTGTTGTGGTACTTCTTAAGTTTGAGTACACACACACTTCTAGAAAACAGTTGGTTCTACTCAGGTAAACAATTGACGGACATTATTGACATTATTGAACATATAATGATATGATTAACTCTAAGACTTAGGTATATCAAGAGAAGTATTCTTTAAATTTGGGAATGGTGATAAACAGAATTTTAACATAAGGTGCGAAATTTGAAACAATACATTGAACTTTAGTCACAGCTCATAGTCTAAGATCATTGGTGGTGATTGATTTGAAAACTGATAGCTAACCTTATTGAATCTTATGACTCATAGACGAAAGGCAATACATGCTACAACACTGGCAAAGTTATTGTTAATGCAATTTGATTGGTTGATCACTATCTGTCGTGCAATCTGATTGGTTGATCACTATCTTTCGTGCAATCTGATTGGTTGATGATTTTCAAATCTTTGCTGTATTCAGTTTTAAGTTTTGTTTAACATTTAAAAATCTTGGTTTCGTTCAACATTTTACACTCACTGATAAATATGATCAAAACCGTTTATTTGTTAATCGAATAGTTAAAAACCGGATAAAGTTTGACGGTTAACCGTGAAACGTAAAATTTTTAGTTTGAAATTTTTTTGTTTGAAAATTTTGTTTAAAATTTTTGTTTGAAATTTTTCGTTTCCAAATTTTTTCGTTTGAAATTTTTTGTTTGAAAATTTTTGTTCGAAAATTTTGTTTAAAATTTTTTGTTTGAAATTTTTCGTTTCCAAATTTTTTGTTTGAAATTTTTTGTTTCAAAATTTTTTCGTTTGAAATTTTTTGTTTGAATTTTTTTCGTTTCAAAATTTTGTTTCAAAGATTTTTTTGTTCTAAATTTTTGTTTCAAAGTTTGGTTTGACATTTTTAAAAGTTTGTGCACTCATTAGTAAAGAACCGGAACTGTTTAGAGCAAAAACCTTTGACAACATTGTGGTGCAATAGTACACGTCAGAACCTGGGGTTGTACTTGAAATGAAAAAAACACAATTCATTGAAATGGATCATTTTATTACACTCCACATACATCCATACCAGATATTGGTTCTGGATATTGTCGATACAATGTATTTTGAACTTCTTGCACTAGTTTGTCTTTAGCATATAATTTTAATTCCAATTGAAGTCTTTTAAGGTCTATTGCGATATCAATTGGTGGAAACTCAATGTCCATTTGATCACAAATAAACTGTTTATCAATACAGGTATGCACCCACGAACGATGTTGACAACCATCACAATATCTAGATACATGTTGTACAATATGCATAACACATTTTTCAAAATAGTACTTTTTCAGGAATATACTAGTTTTGTTGCACACTTCCACTGCATGTTTCACACACTGAAATACGCTGATGAATTTGTTCCATTCTGTTTCCGTTAGATACACCATATTGCGAGGGACATGAAATGTACTCTTTTTACGTAACAGCACCATCTTCTCTTCGAGGACTGTACGCAGCACCACTTCATGATTTGAGCCTAATGATTTGACTATGGTCACATTTAGCTCATCATGAAAATAATCGTTCATTTGGTCGATTCGTGAACATAATATTTGCCATTCTTCACAGGTCAGTTGTACACCAAATTGTTCTGCTTTGCCCAATCGAATCACAGGTTCAAATGTTCTAGCACTGATACCAATCATCACATGTTTTGTTTGAAATATATTTATTGGATAATAGCTTGCGAAGATGAACTCTTTATCGTTAGAAGTACACCTCTTTCCTCCTGAAAAGCACTTGCTCAAATGATTTCGTGGGATGACACTGTATTTGCTGGTTTATAGTTATTGCTGACGTCATTGGTAAGGAATGTGCTGACGTTTGAATTCATGATTTCATCACAGTTGCTGACGTCATGCCGACCAACCACATTCATACAACTACGGCTGACGTCATTGGAAAGAAATGTGCTGACGTTTGAATTCATGATTTCATCACAATTGCTGACGAATCTGGCTGTGTACTAAATTCAAGTTGATGACTTCGACCCAAGAATCCTTTATAACATAAAGATACAGATCCAGAATTTAAGAAACGCAGCAGTTCTTCTTGTTTTGATGCTTCCATGGGTAAATATCTTGCTGGTAAAATTATATTCTTATCATTTTCAAGCTTCACTACGATTCTTAATCCAAACTTTGTAGGGATCATTTGGCTAGCTAAGATTCTATAAGGTACATTCTGTTGTAAATCAGTAATCTTGGTAAATGATTTCATCACATCACGCGTGTTTAGAAACTGCAGACAAGTAGCCATGATGATGTTATCATGAATACTAACTCGAACGATACTTATATATGATGCAAAACTGATGACGTTGCATTATCATGTTCTGACGTGCACCACAACGTTGCCAGAGGTTTTTGCTCTAAACAGTTCCGGTTCTTTACTAATGAGTGCACAAACTTTTAAAAATGTCAAACCAAACTTTGAAACAAAAATTTAGAACAAAAAAATCTTTGAAACAAAATTTTGAAACGAAAAAAATTCAAACAAAAAATTTCAAACGAAAAAATTTTGAAACAAAAAATTTCAAACAAAAAATTTGGAAACGAAAAATTTCAAACAAAAAATTTTAAACAAAATTTTCGAACAAAAATTTTCAAACAAAAAATTTCAAACGAAAAAATTTGGAAACGAAAAATTTCAAACAAAAATTTTAAACAAAATTTTCAAACAAAAAAATTTCAAACTAAAAATTTTACGTTTCACGGTTAACCGTCAAACTTTATCCGGTTTTTAACTATTCGATTAACAAATAAACGGTTTTGATCATATTTATCAGTGAGTGTAAAATGTTGAACGAAACCAAGATTTTTAAATGTTAAACAAAACTTAAAACTGAATACAGCAAAGATTTGAAAATCATCAACCAATCAGATTGCACGAAAGATAGTGATCAACCAATCAGATTGCACGACAGATAGTGATCAACCAATCAAATTGCATTAACAATAACTTTGCCAGTGTTGTAGCATGTATTGCCTTTCGTCTATGAGTCATAAGATTCAATAAGGTTAGCTATCAGTTTTCAAATCAATCACCACCAATGATCTTAGACTATGAGCTGTGACTAAAGTTCAATGTATTGTTTCAAATTTCGCACCTTATGTTAAAATTCTGTTTATCACCATTCCCAAATTTAAAGAATACTTCTCTTGATATACCTAAGTCTTAGAGTTAATCATATCATTATATGTTCAATAATGTCAATAATGTCCGTCAATTGTTTACCTGAGTAGAACCAACTGTTTTCTAGAAGTGTGTGTGTACTCAAACTTAAGAAGTACCACAACAAAGGAAATGAATCCCTGTACACTACCTCATCAAGGACAATCACGTGGTACAACGTCTTGCTTACGTTTATATTTGGCGGGAATAATCAAAACCAATGACGCATTATCAAATTATCCTACAAAGTTTCAATGTACCAATGTCCTGAACTCCTAATCCCATCATAGGTCAATAACCGATCACGTGATCATAATGATTTAACCAATGAATGAGATACTATCCAATTACCAATTATTGATACGACAATAAGAAATGTATCCCTTCCAAAATTTAAGATTGGTACACAAATACACCTGTGTCTTATGAAAAAAGTAATAAATCCTGTACTTATTCAATAATAAAGCCGGTCAATAACATTTAAATTTTGAATATTTGGCCATAAGAGGAACATCAACATCTACAATGGGCCCTAAAAAACGTTTACCGAATTTTGTTATTTGATAATTCCCAAATTTAAAAGGGAACATAAACATATAAAGGTAATAAACCATATAACATGCTAAATTGGGGTCAATAACCTCCGAAATTTGATTTTTGGTAGTTCTTTACCTATGAAAAGGGAACGATGTGGACCATCCAAATTTATAGTGGTGCCTATTGGAGACCTGTACTATGATACCAAATGCTTATATTAAACAATTTCTAAAACCGAGTGGATGAGCCAAGATACCCCTCCCAAATTTTTAAAGGATGCATCAATGTACTCATGTCTTATGATATGAAATGAACCTATATACATGACCATATAAGGTAATAAAACCTCATCAAAGGGAAGAAATTGGGCCAAAAACCAAACACATGGTACAACATATTGCTTATGTTTATATTTTAGCAATTTTGTACCCCTAAAAGAGAACGATGTGGACCACCCAAATTTATCATGATACATGTTGAGTCATGTACTATGATACCGAATCCCCTCCCGGGGTGCATCAATGTACCTATGTCTTATGATAGGGAATGAACACCTATACATTACCATATAAGGTAATAGGACCTCATCCAAAGGAATAAATTAGGTCAAAAACCAAACACGTGGTACAACGTAATGCTTACGTTTATATTTTTGGCAATTTTGTACCCTAAAAGGGAACGAGGTGAACCACCCAAATTTATCATAATACATATTAGGGTCTTGTACTATAATACCAAATGTTTAAATTGGGCAATTTCCAAAATTTAAGGGGTGGGCCAAAGTACCCCTCCCAAAAATTTAAAGAGTGCACAAATGTACCTATGTCTTATGATAGGTAATGGACCCCTATACATGACCATATAACCATATAAGGTAATAGGACCTCATCCAAGAGGATAAATTGGGCCAAAAGACCAAACACGTGGTTGTACTAAAATTTGGCAATTTCGTACCCCTAAAAGGGAACGAGGTGGAACACCCAAATTTATCATAATAATACATGTTAAGGTCCGGTACTATAATACCAAATGTTTAAATTGGTCAATTTCCAAAATTTAAGGGGTGGGCCAAAGTACCCCTCCCAAATTTTTAAAGGAGTGCACAAATGTACCTATGTCTTATGATAGGAATAGACCCCTATACATAACCATATAACCATATAAGGTAATAGAACCTCATCCAAGAGGATAAATTGGGCCAAAAGACCAAACACGTGGTTGTAGTAAAATTTGGCAATTTCGTACCCATGGAAGGGAACGAGGTGGACCACCCAAATTTATCATAATACATGTTAGGGTCCAGTACTATAATACCAAATATATAAAATGAGCAATTTCCAAAATTTAAGGGGTGGGCCAAGGTACCCCTCCCGGGGGTGCACAAATGTACCTATGTCTTATGATAGGGAATAGACCCCTATACATAACCATATAACCATATAAGGTAATAGAACCTCATCCAAGAGGATAAATTGGGCCAAAAGACCAAACACGTGGTACAACGTATTGCTTACGTTTATATTTTTGACAATTTTGTACCCCTAAAAGGGAACGAGGTGGACCACCCAAATTTATCATAATACATGTTAAGGTCCGGTACTATAATACCAAATGTTTAAATTGGGCAATTTCCAAAATTTAAGGGGTGGGCCAAAGTACCCCTCCCAAATTTTTAAAGGATTGTACAAATATACCGATATCTTATGAAAGGTAATGGACCCCTATACATGACCATATAACCATATAAGGTAATAACATCTCATCAAAGGGGATAAAATCGACCAAAAACCAAACACGTGGTATAACGTATTGCTTACGTTTATATTTTGGCAATTTTGTGCCCCTGGAAGGGAACGAGGTGGACTGCCCAAATTTATCATGATACATATTAGGGTCCTGTACTATAATACCCAATGTTTAAATTGGCCAATTTCCAAAATTTAAGGGGTGGGCCAAGGTACCGCTCCCAAAAATTTAAAGGGGTGCATTAATATACCCATATGTTATGAAAAGTAATGGACCCCTATACATGACCATATAATCATATAAGGTAATAATACCTCATCCAAGGAGATAAATTAGGTCAAAAACCCCCGAAATTTGACTTTTTGGCAATTTTTTACTCATGAAAGGGAACGACATAGACACCCAATACTGATAGAGGTACATACTATGGTCCTAGGCTACCACACCAAATTTTTAGATTTGGCAATTTCCAAAATTTAAGGGGGGTGGTCCTAGGCACCCCTGCCAAAATTTAGGGGGTGGGCCAAGGTACCCCTGCCAAAATTTAGAGGGGGTGGTCCTAGGTACCCCTAGGTCATTGACCCCGGGCCAAGGTCATTGACCTTTGACCTATGACGTCACAAAGGTCGGGGTCAAAGTCCAAAGTGAGGCAAAGTGACGCGATTACTACTTCTATGTAGTTTCAACAATCAAATGAAGTTAGAATATGCTCGTAGTATACAAAAAGGATATACTGAAAGCAGAAGACGCGATTTCCTCTCTTCCGCGTGACGTCACACTTCCAGCGACCAATGCCACTTCGAATCGCATATTTAGCAGCCCCTGGGTAGCTTGTTTCTTGCGACAAACGATGAAGAGATTTCTTGGGCGACCTAAGGAGTCGATAACTGACCATTTCCATAACACCCGCCTGCGGGGTCCGATACTTCCCTGCCCGACTGGGAAGGGATCTTGTTTCTTGCAATTTATTCACTAACAACCATATTATGTTCCTGGCTGGGGCAGAACGTGAGGCAAATTTGTTTCCAAATGCCCTCTGCGTAGCAACAACAGATTTCGTTCTCCAGAAACTTTTAACAATAAGCTCATGTTACTTCAAAGAGTACACTATTCTCCTTGTGTCCTGATCATATTCACACAGTAGCAGCACAAAACTGTACAGCACAATCCCAATACAACGGCCCGGTTTCCTGTTTCTTATTGACCTTGGCGATGTTGCTATCTACGAAGAAAACTCAAATCTCTATACCGCATCACACCTCATTGCAATTGTAAGGTACACTGGCGAATATTTGCTGTTTTTTTTTGAGTCATGACCGATATTACCCCGCATGAATTTAAAAAGTAAACATAGTTCCATAAATCTCCCATCTTGACTTGATCATTTGCAACAAAACACATGAAAATCGGACTTCAGTAGTTTGTTACCATTATTTCGACATTCATAAATATTCATGAGTGTCGATATTTCTGACATGGTAGCAGTTCCTAATGCACATTTGAAAAAATGGATACACCCTTTTACGCATATTAATGACACATAATGTATGCAGGTGCGGCCGGAGGTTGTATAAAGAACATGACACGTAATAAATTGGTTTCCGGTGAAAAAGAAATGTTAATTGGACAAGCAGAATACAGAAAAGACCTTTCGGAAATAAAATATGCAGATCACACACGTAGAACAAGGTAATTCATTAATATGCAGCACATGTAACGCGGCAGCTGCTGCTGGAGAATATTCTAGAAATTTTGATCGTTGGAATGGGATATCACGTGATGGACGAAGCATATTAAATACCCAGTGTTTTTAGTGAAAAGGAGTTATAGATTGGTTTTAAAGCATGGATTTACCGAAACCTTTGAATTTTAGTACAAGAGGCGAAAGTGATCTCGCAGAATCGTCATCTTTGCCGGGGACAGAGGTTTTATCCCAACCGGTGGTGACCCCGCAACTTCCGCCACTGGAAACAGAAGTTACCCCGGCCAACTCGGATGTATTACCGAGAACAGAATTTTTATCCCAACCGGTGGTGACCCCGCAACTTCCGCCACTGGAAACAGAAGTTACCCCGGCCAACTTGGATGTATTACCGGGAACAGAATTTTCATCCCAACCGGTGGTGAGCCCGCAACCTCCGCCACTGGAAACAGAAGTTTTCCCGTTACTTGATGTGGATCATGAAATAGAATATCCCCCTACACCTTCACCAACAGTGAGTAATTCCCCGGTGGAGAATTGGGAGTTGGAAGAATTTTTGAATTTGCCATGTGAGTGTACTGTGGAACGTACATCATTGGATTGTATAAAAGACTGTATAATATACTGGAAACCAGACGATATATGTATTTGTTTTGCATGCGGGTTCGGAGACGGCAGTCAATGGACACATGATTGTTTGGTGTTGGATACGGAATCTCTTGAACGGAAAGCTATAGATGCTGTAACGAAATTTGAAGTTCGTGAAGAATTATTATCAATTTACAGAAAAAAGCATGGACAGCCTTTTGCGATGATATGGAATTTCATTGAACGTTTTCGAGATCTTGTGTTTGACTTTGAATATAGACCCACTCTATTAAAAATTTTACTAGAAAAAGATTATGGGAAATACGTGGACATATGGTAAATTGTTTAATTGTTTGATTTCCTTTTATTAGTAATCATGTATTGTGATAATGAGAATTGTGGACAAAACATTAGTGAAAGTTGTGTGTTAGAAACGATAACTGTATACTTACGCTCAAATGGAATAAGTGGTATGCAGCATAATCCTGGAACTTTTCTTGAAAAGCACTTGTTGAATGATAAGACTTTAGTAGAACTCTTTGAAATTTTTCATGAACGGCATCGTGAAATTTCAATCACAAACTTTATGTTAAAAACTGGTGAATGTTTAAAAAATACTGAATTTATTGGACAACTTATTCCAGTTGTCATGGAACGTTCGTGTGAAATTTCAGTTTGCCATAAAATGTATATTGTAGACATACAGGGATTTAAGATTTCCCCGAATGAATTTGTGATACGTGAATTTTGTCTTACTGCGTGTGATGATACTTTAAATTTTCATTGTTTAGTAAAAGTACCATGTGAATTTAACGATTTACCAATAGGTTGCCAAAAACAAATCGATTGGCTTACAAACCACTTGCATGGCTTGTCATGGTCTAGTAAGACTGGCTATTTCGTATCACATATTCGGAATATTATGTATGATTTTTGTGCACCAGATGCAACTTTTCTTTGTAAAGGTGGGGAAAAATCCATTTGGATAAAGAAAATCTTTGCGTTAGCAAACGTTGTGGATCTGGAAAGAAAAGGTTGTCCACCATTAGCAGAATTACAAGGTACCGTTTGTAATGAAATTTGTTCATTTCATAAGCAAGTAGAATCAAAATCGGCATGTGCATATCGAAATGCACAACAATTGAATTATTGGTGGAAAAATGAGCGATCCACAACCCTTACTAAGGGCATAGCAAGTTTAATGTTTTCATTGTAATCTTAAAACTATTGTAAGGAAGATATATTTTATGGAGAAATAAAAATATAAAACTTTTAAAAAAATTGGTATTTATTTATTTCTAAAAATCTACAAATGTTTTTTGACAAGCTTATCATTATTTTTTAATTTTTTATGATTAAACATTGCAATACATTTGTCAAATGAAACACCACGTATCATATAATACAGAAAATATAATACAAAATATCCACACATGATAGAATGATTATCTTGAACTTGTACAGTATTTACAAAATAGAGTTTACAATTCCTTTGTAGGAACTGTTGAATTAGTTTAGGCACACCCTGTGCCAGAGAATCAAAATAGTACCCATGTTTATTGTTATTGATATAGATCGCTACCCAATGGCTACCAGATAAATCAGACTGGTCCAAATTAATAATCAGCCCTACAGGGTGTTGAACAAGTATAGGTAAACGATCAATGGGATAAATTCCAGTCACATTTGCACCGGTAATACAGTCCTTTAGTAACACTTGTAATAATTGATCACTATACATGTTTATTAGTCTATTTCATCCTTACTTTCCTCCTCTTGTTTTATTTTGGATGGAACATACGTTGCACTATTTGGATTTACGTATAAAACATAACCATAGACTTTTAAGTATTCGGCATATAATAAAGCTTCACGCACACAACACTTAAATTGTCCAAATCTATGTTTTAAATAAGCACAAGAGTAAACATGAAATCCCAAGGAAGACGCTTTTGGGCACTGTAAATCTTCTAAATTCACAACAGTCCGTTCCAATAGTTGCTGCAGATAGTCCTGACGTGTTTTTCCATAAGTATACAAGGTACATGTATTAGCACAATATTGTTTCAATATAGTAGGTAACAATGAGTAATCTACATCGCCATTGTACCAGTCAATACCATAATCATGTTGTACTAGATGTTTATTCGAAAGTATGAGCGGCACACGTAATTCATGTAATGGATATGGTGGTTTAAAAATCCAGCTTTGTACAAAGGGGATATCAGGATTTACAATTGCAAGTTCCTTAATAATAATATGATCATCATTATCGTTGAACGCAGAGAAGTGAACAATAACCCTCATGGCACTCAAATGACGAAATTTTACGTTGTATGATCAGTATATACATTCCTGTCTTTATCGATTTGAATGAGAGAGTCAAATTGAGCGTACACAATGCATGTAATGGAATTTTGTAGAGGGTGAGAAAATGATAATTTTAAATTGACAGGGGAATCACGTATGACATCCCACGTAGAATCATCTAATGTTCCTGTTGGAGATAGAATGAACGGGTACAAAGTGTATCCATGTCGAAATTCTTCACGGGAAATTGTATGTAATGAACCTATATACATGACCATATAAGGTAATAAAACCTCATCAAAGGGAGGAAATTGGGCCAAAAACCAAACACATGGTACAACATATTGCTTATGTTTATATTTTAGCAATTTTGTACCCCTAAAAGAGAACGATGTGGACCACCCAAATTTATCATGATACATGTTGAGTCATGTACTATGATACCGAATCCCCTCCCGGGGTGCATCAATGTACCTATGTCTTATGATAGGGAATGAACACCTATACATTACCATATAAGGTAATAGGACCTCATCCAAAGGAATAAATTAGGTCAAAAACCAAACACGTGGTACAACGTAATGCTTACGTTTATATTTTTGGCAATTTTGTACCCTAAAAGGGAACGAGGTGAACCACCCAAATTTATCATAATACATATTAGGGTCTTGTACTATAATACCAAATGTTTAAATTGGGCAATTTCCAAAATTTAAGGGGTGGGCCAAAGTACCCCTCCCAAAAATTTAAAGAGTGCACAAATGTACCTATGTCTTATGATAGGTAATGGACCCCTATACATGACCATATAACCATATAAGGTAATAGGACCTCATCCAAGAGGATAAATTGGGCCAAAAGACCAAACACGTGGTTGTACTAAAATTTGGCAATTTCGTACCCCTAAAAGGGAACGAGGTGGAACACCCAAATTTATCATAATAATACATGTTAAGGTCCGGTACTATAATACCAAATGTTTAAATTGGTCAATTTCCAAAATTTAAGGGGTGGGCCAAAGTACCCCTCCCAAATTTTTAAAGGAGTGCACAAATGTACCTATGTCTTATGATAGGAATAGACCCCTATACATAACCATATAACCATATAAGGTAATAGAACCTCATCCAAGAGGATAAATTGGGCCAAAAGACCAAACACGTGGTTGTAGTAAAATTTGGCAATTTCGTACCCATGGAAGGGAACGAGGTGGACCACCCAAATTTATCATAATACATGTTAGGGTCCAGTACTATAATACCAAATATATAAAATGAGCAATTTCCAAAATTTAAGGGGTGGGCCAAGGTACCCCTCCCGGGGGTGCACAAATGTACCTATGTCTTATGATAGGGAATAGACCCCTATACATAACCATATAACCATATAAGGTAATAGAACCTCATCCAAGAGGATAAATTGGGCCAAAAGACCAAACACGTGGTACAACGTATTGCTTACGTTTATATTTTTGACAATTTTGTACCCCTAAAAGGGAACGAGGTGGACCACCCAAATTTATCATAATACATGTTAAGGTCCGGTACTATAATACCAAATGTTTAAATTGGGCAATTTCCAAAATTTAAGGGGTGGGCCAAAGTACCCCTCCCAAATTTTTAAAGGATTGTACAAATATACCGATATCTTATGAAAGGTAATGGACCCCTATACATGACCATATAACCATATAAGGTAATAACATCTCATCAAAGGGGATAAAATCGACCAAAAACCAAACACGTGGTATAACGTATTGCTTACGTTTATATTTTGGCAATTTTGTGCCCCTGGAAGGGAACGAGGTGGACCGCCCAAATTTATCATGATACATATTAGGGTCCTGTACTATAATACCCAATGTTTAAATTGGTCAATTTCCAAAATTTAAGGGGTGGGCCAAGGTACCGCTCCCAAAAATTTAAAGGGGTGCATTAATATACCCATATGTTATGAAAAGTAATGGACCCCTATACATGACCATATAATCATATAAGGTAATAATACCTCATCCAAGGAGATAAATTAGGTCAAAAACCCCCGAAATTTGACTTTTTGGCAATTTTTTACTCATGAAAGGGAACGACATAGACACCCAATACTGATAGAGGTACATACTATGGTCCTAGGCTACCACACCAAATTTTTAGATTTGGCAATTTCCAAAATTTAAGGGGGGTGGTCCTAGGCACCCCTGCCAAAATTTAGGGGGTGGGCCAAGGTACCCCTGCCAAAATTTAGAGGGGGTGGTCCTAGGTACCCCTAGGTCATTGACCCCGGGCCAAGGTCATTGACCTTTGACCTATGACGTCACAAAGGTCGGGGTCAAAGTCCAAAGTGAGGCAAAGTGACGCGATTACTACTATAGAGACAAAAATATTACTAATTCTAACACTACAAATACGCAGGGTAAATTGCTATATTATAATAAATTTCTATTAATGTTATCATCCACTCATTGTTGTTGTTTTATGAATATTGATAGGAAATGTTAGTGATAATTCTAATTGCAGCCCTCATAAGTCACAGAGCCCGGAACGCATTGATTGTTTTTCCTTGCACTGTGTTTCTTCATTGTTTGGGCCTTATTTTTTTAGGTTGAGATTGCTCAAATAAATGTTCTTGTTTTTACGTGTTTCTACTATATTTTGGGTTTAGTTCGCGGAAAATGTGCCCGAACAAAATTCGTAAGCGCGAGTGCCAGGAGGCTCATAACTGCAAGTCTCATTAAAGGATCTGAGCCAGAACCTGACTAAGCACGAGCCTGAATGAAGGATGTGAGCCCAGGCAAAAATGAGTACAAGCCCTACTAACGCCAGTGAGCTCGAGTCCAACTGAGTGTTAAGTCTGAGCCCAAGTAAGCGCTTGCCCGAAAGAGATCAGAGAGCACAAGCTACAAGGAACTTAGTTAGTGCAAGCCTCATTGAAAGATATGAGCCCGGGACCAAATAAGCACGAGCTTCAACGAGAATAATGAGCACGAGCACACTAAAGATAACGAACCCAAGCCCACATTAGTGAAAACCACGCTGATGTCAGTGAACTCGAGTTACATTGATGGTAGCGAGATCGAGACCAGTTGACGGAAGTGAGACAACACGAGTGAGCACGAGTCCAATCCAAATTAGTGTGCCCGAATCCAAGCAAGTGCGTGACCGAAGGAGATTAGAGAGCGCGAGTTCCAAGGAGCCTAGTAAGTTCGAACCTCATTAAAGAATGTGAGTCCTAGACCAAGAAAGCTCAAGCCTCAACGAGAATAAGTAGCGCGAGCCCCACTGAAAATATGGAATCCGAGCCCGCATTAATACACACTTCTGTCAGTGAGTTTGAGCCCCACTGATAAGTGAGCTCGAGCCCAGTTGACGGAAGATAGCACGCGCGAGTGAGCAAGAGTCTAATTAAGGTTAGTGACCCCGAACCTAACTAATCGTGTGCTCGCTCGAAATAGATTAGGGTGCGCGATCTCCAAGAAGCCTAGTGAGAGTGAGCCTCACTCGAAGATGTGAGACCGAGATCGGGTAAACTCGAGCCTAGTAGAAGCAGACAAAGTATTCTACAGGTACCGTTAGGTACTATAATTAATATAGAAAGTACTATGATGTGTTGGCAGCCGGTTGGGTTAGGTTATTAGGGTTTGATGACCTGGTTACGTGTATTGGAAAGTTGTTATATTTCTGTTTTTAGTTGTGCTGACATGGAAAGGTCATGTGATCTTTTTTTCGAGTTTGTATACGTGTTTGTAGAGACTTTATACTGGCTATTTTTAAAAATAATAATAATAATGGAAATTTGAATTAAATCTGTTGATACGTCATTCTGAGAGAATATTTTATTCGTTCACATGTATAACATGTTGAACAATATGTGAGAGAGAGAGAATAAAAGATTACACGAACAATATGTGAGAGAGAGAGAATAAAAGATTACACGAGCAATATGTGAGAGAGAATGTGTGATACGCACTGGGATTGAACCCAGAACCCTTAGCAACAGTGGTGAACACTGTATTGTACTGTGAATAAACCTGGTACCCTTAGCACAAGAGATGAACGTTGCATTGTACGGGGAATGAATATGGGACCCTTAGCACAAGAGATGAACGTTGCATTGTACGGGGAATGAATATGAGACCATTAGCACAAGAGGTGAACGCTGTATTGTACTGGAATTGAACCCCTGGTTCTTAGCAACAGAGGTGAACAATACATTGTATTGAGAATGAGCCTGGAACTCCCAAGCACCAGAGATGAACGTTGCATTGTACGGGGACCCTTAACACCTGTGGTGAACGCTGTATTGTACGGGAATTGAATATGGGACTTTTAGCACCAGAGATGAATGCTGTATTGTACGGGGATCGAACCCGGGACCCTTATTATTGGAGCTGAATACTGTATGATGGGAGGGAAATATTTATTCATACGTGACTTTTTTTTAATTTGTTGGTTTGTATGCATAGCATACTCCTAAAAGCAACTATGTTGTGAGCGTGGTAAAACTTCGTGTACGGTATGATACACTATGATGGTACATATACAGAGCGTGGTTTCCGTACGTCTGTTGCTGATGAACTTAAGACATGAACTGAACTTTTCCCGCGCTTTTTTGGAAAACCCGGTTGGGTAAGAGTGGTGATGTGTGCTTGCAGAGCCTTGCTAAAACTTGAATTCAAATACAAAGGAAGACCGTTGACACGTTTGGTAAACATTACAGAATACCGCCAGACCAATAGAAATAACTTTGGTATCGTGGTAGATGAACAAAAGACATTGTCGGTGAAAACATAAAAGAAAGATTGCACATGTAAAACATCAGAAATTGTGGACAAACTAATAGAAATAACTTTGGCGATGTCGGTGAAAACATAAAAGAAAGTTTGGGCACGCGGAAGATAAACATCACAGGTTGGAGACAGACTAATAAAAAAACAAGTTTTATGATAGTTTGTTAATAATGAATACAAAGAAAGTTTTACATTACGAATGGTAAAACATATGAGGTTATTGAACGCGAATGCAAAAGAACATTCACCTATTGAATGATGATCATGTTGAAACATGAAGGGGTGTTAAATACGATTGCAATAGAAGATTGTTATATTATTGTAATAATAATGAATGAATGAATGCAAATACAAAGATAGTTTGTGGCATCCGTTATTTTACGTGGACAACATGCTGGTGTATGTAGGGACATGAATAATAATAGAAGTTGTAAATAACAGATTTTATTTTAAAAGCATGTAAACTATTTATTTATTTACACGTGATGTATCTAAATCTGCACATAGATGACAGATGATTAAATAGTACGCCTTATGAATACCGTTGTAAAATGTGTGGAATGATTTTACCAAAGTGAAAATACCAAATGTTGATATTTTAAAAGATTATATGAGAACATGTTTGCTATTTCTATATTTATAAAAATTCCATAGAGAATTGGAAAAGTATATGTGAAAATATTTTAATTGGCGTGGTAGGACTGTTTGAAAAATGTTTAAAGTACCACGTGATATGATGTTATCGGTAAAGTTTTCCTTATATACTGGGTATGATGAGAAGACTAGCATAGTATCATCATGGATTCGTCTGGCAGTATAGTACAGCGAGAAATTCAACTTTGCAACGAAGTAGATTGGGATTCTACATTTGACTTTGTAGAATCTCCAAGGAAAAAGTTTAAAACTGCGAGAGATTTACCAGATATATTTATTGACGAGGAAACTCAGTATTTTTCTCCAGCTTCACCAGTATCCTCAGAAATTATTATAGAGGAAGAAATTATTGACTTAAGAGAAGACCCAGTATTAATCCCATCATCTCCTGTTGGAGTGAGGACATCTTTACCAACACTTCCAGCATCCTCGTCATTATTAGGAGTAAAAAACATTCAACCAACATCTTTAAAGTGGACACTAGATAGTAAAGAAGAAGAAGAAAGAACACCATCACCTGATTTATTTACCGCAGAAGAAGAGGAGGTGGATGGAGAAGAAGAAAGAACACCATCACCTGATTTATTTACTGAAGAAGAGGAGGAGGATGAAGAAGAAGAAGAAAGACTACCTTCACATGACTTATTTAGTGAAGGGGAGGAAGAAGAAATTTTGCGATTATTTGACGAACTGGACGAGTGTAAACCCGACACACCACATGCAAGTGTTACACCTTCACCTTCACCTTCACCAGCACCACCACCACCACCAACACCACAAACGGAGCCCTTAGACTTATCAATGAAGAAGAAGAACGAAGAAGAAGAAGAAGAAAAGTGTAAGTGTACACAAGTGTTTGTGGATGAAAAGTGCATCAAAAACACTATTTTAAATTGGAACCCTAATTGTGTATTATTATGTGAGGGTTGTTTTTTTGACTGTCCGCAACAAATGTCTCACCGCTGCCTTTTTATGGACATTGAAGCTTTAGAAACAGAGACATGGTTAATTTTTATTAAAGAAAATGTGAGAAAAGAACTTTATAACATATTTCGAAACTCACATAGAATGTGTGTAAATACAATCATATTTGAAGAAGAATATTTCAAATTAATAAGAAACCCAAGATATTTGAATGAATTAGTAGATATTCTACTGTCAAAGAATAAGAAATATTAATTTTCGGTGATTCTGTATATATTGTCTAACTTTTATGTAATATTATTATTATTTTGCTTGTATATTATTTTGATTGTATATATTATTATTTTCCTTGTATATTATTTTGATTGTATATATATTATTATTTTCCTTGTATATTATTTGCTTGTATATTATTATGTTGATTGTATATATTATTATTATTATTATTATTATTTTGCTTGTATATATATAATATTACCGAAATAAATATATACGAATTTCATTTCTTGATTCTTATTTAATATTAAAACTTTCCTAAATAAAAGGTATTATTGACATTTTACAAGGTGAAACTCCTTTATGCTTTCTATCGTTTACTTTTTTTTTTGGAAAAGCGTTTAAAATTGGTATTTGATGAGTGTTTTATATATATTTTTTTTTTACTAATACTTTGAAGTATTTAAAAGTTTGATGAGTATTTTACATTGACAAGTTTGCGATTTTTGAAAACATAGTTTCTTGTAGTTGCTCTTATGAGTTTCCATAGGAATTTAAATGTTCGCAGCGTAGCTGCTTTTACGACTTTCTAATTTTAAAACGAGTGTTATTTTAAATAACACGAACGAATAAAATAATCGCAGCATAGCTGCTCTAGCGAGTTTGCTTCGCAAACAAACCAATAAAATATTTAAAAAAAACGAGCTTAGTATTTTCGAAATTATTTGTAGGTTCACACTACAAGTGTTCTGAGATTTCATAGAAATCGAACCAATAAATAAGTTGAATTTGCTAAGCAATGAACCAATAAAATAAAATAACACGAACGAATAAAATAATTACACTGTAAGTGTTCTGAGTTTGCTTAGCAAACGAATTATTTACAAGTTCACACGAAGTGTTCGACTAATTTATTAGGAGAGAATGAATATTTTACAAGTTTACAGGGTACATGCTCTGAGCTTCTTATTTTAAAAACGAGTGTTATTTTAAATAACACGATCCAATAAATAAAAAAAGAAGCGAAATAATAAAAAAGATACGAACCAATAAAAATAAGAAGCGAAATAATGAAAAAAATAAGATTTTTTTCTAAGTTCACATGAAGTGTTCGAGTAATTTATTACGAGCTTTTTAATATTTCGCAGCGTAGCTGCTCTTAGGAGTTTCCATAGGAATTTAAATGTTCGCAGCGTAGCTGCTCTGAGCTTGTGTACCAAGCAATCGGTAAAAGATACGAACCAATAAAAAAAAATAAGAAGTGATTGAACAAAATTAAAAGTGAAAATGTAATTTTCAAAAAAATTTTTAGAAATGCAAGTTACGAAAATGAAAATGCAAGTTGTCAAAATGAAAATGCAAGTTGTCAAAATGAAAATGCAAGTTGTGAAAATTCAAAACCGTAAACTAAAAAATGTGAAAAGTTTTTTTTTTTTTTTTTCACATGCATGCAATATAAAATGCACAAACAAATTTTATGTAGGCGAATCATAACATACGGATTTTTGTTAAAGTTCTAATTTCATGAAAAAATTTTTTAAAGAATTTTTCCCTACGTATAAATTGTAAGTCATATTTGAAACATAGTTTACTTTTACACTGTAAGTGTATTGAAAAAATTTTCGCGTTGAAGTAAAATATATAAGATGTGTAAGGAAATAAATAAAACATGTAATATAAAATGAGAAAAAAATTTTATTTACAAATTTCAATAATATATATATAGTTTACATACAGATACATTCCTTGATATATTGTTTAATACAATCTATATTTATATTAGTATATGCACAATTACATACTGGCCAATTTATTGCTGAAAGTCTTTTATCATGTGCCTTTGTTAATTTATACACATTGTTTTTATTATTATTATTTTGTAATTGATTAACAGAAGAGTTTTTGTTTTCCATTATTACTATTTCTTATGCATATTATAATGTAAATCTTTTACTAAGAATAACTCTGTAATTAACTGAATGTTATCTTTGTTTAATAAAATGTTATATAATGTCCATGTAAATTCCCAATCATCAATTTCAGTATCACAATGCACTCTTGCAAATTCTTCATATAAATCATCAAAAGTTTGTCCGTTTACCATTGTACGCCATGCATTATAACATAACATATTATAGTCCGAAGTAATACAATCGTGTTCTTCTATTTTGCTCCTGTTTTGAAAACACCCATAACACAAAAGTTCTCGTGGTGGTTTCCAACGGTCAATACACATTAATACACATTGTTCTTTTATAGAAAAAGAAGAACATTGATATTCGCAATTGTCGTATGTCTTTAGGAAACGACATTGGTACTCACAGTCTGGATTGTTGATACACATCTTTATCGTGCTCAAGATATGCTTCTCTTAAGTCAGAAATATGATAATCATTAAACGTGATTTCTTGATATGAATAATTAAATTTGTTTATAAGATGGGGAATAATGTTTACATCTATATATTTCACATGAATCTTTAGATATTGTTTTAATATTTGATCACGTGTTGATTTCTTGATTAGGAAATTCCACACAATAGTATTTAATTCTTCATCACTTTCACTCACACATTTATGATCAGTTTCTTTCTCACTACGATTTGCACAGCCTTCACAAAGTAATGGTTCAGAAAGTTTATATTTTTCTAGTAACTGTTTTACACAAACTTCATTTTACTTCATTAGGAGTACAACCACACTTCACACCATTGAATATCAGAATATCATTAGAAATTGTATTTTGATTTACTACAACTTCCTCTTCAAAGGGTATTTCATTTGGATATCTGAAATTTCGTCTATACACAGTATCGTCTATGGTAATTTCCTGTGTTGGATAAATAATCCTATATTTTTCAGCGTCTTCTTCAGGAATGTCAGGATCATTTGGATGTACAAGAATAATTTTCTTTTGTTTTTCAAGTTGAAAACGTTTTTCACGTGGTGAAATGTATTTAGATTTTACACATTCACTTTGCAATAAAGAAAGATTGGTTTCAATTTCACCTTTTCGTTTCTTATTATTATAAGATGAAGAACCAGAATTTGTTTTTTGCTTTTTAACTGCGGAAACAGAATGCTTTTGACTGTACATTGTAACAACGTATCACTTCCTTTATATGATTTACTACATCTATACGCATGCGCGCTTTTATATTATATTGTGACATGCGCGAAGACCAAGTACAAGTATACATACACATCTGACATGCGCGAAGACCAAGTACAAGTATACATACGCATCTGACATGCGCAAAGACCAAGTACAAGTATACACATGTATCTGACATGCGTGAAAATTTAGCACGAGTATGCGCACGCATAGAATTTATATTGTTATGTCTAAATACATCGTGAAAAGAAATAGGTGTAATTATATAAAGTTTTTCATACCATTATTATATCATTAGAACATTTATATGTAATAATAGACATGTACGTGATTTGTTAGGGATGAAATTAATAATATTAACAATTTCATACTTTGTAACTCATTTACTAACACTTAGTGTTTGCTAAAGCAATCTTGGTACAAACGATATATATATTGAAAAATAAATAAATAAATAAATAAATAAATTATGATATCAGAGAAAACAAGATTGGATTTTATTTCATGTGCTTACAAACTTAGTAATTCAGATAGTTTGCTTAAAGACTATGTGAATTCTTTCCTTCAAATGAAGCAGGAATCTTCAGGATTTCCTGTTTGGTGCAAAACCAAAGGAGACAAACAAAAATACATTAAAGAGTATCATACCCACGAAGGCATAGAGTTAATGGAAAATAATATTGGATTGAACCCAGGATTGAGGTATATCTCCAAGATATTCCTCAACTCGCTTTATGGGAAATGTGGACAAAGAACGGACTTGTTGCAATTCATGATTGTTGACACATTGGAAAATTTTTGTATTATCTATGGGCACAACAATACGAAGTACAAAGCGTATTACCCATTGGAGATAAACATCTTATTCTTACGTATCACAATACAGAGAATAAGAATAAGCCCTGGAAATTTTCAAACGTTGTGCTTGCTTCGTTCATCACATCGTGGGCAAGACTTCGTCTTCATGACCTATTGACTGCTGTAGGTCCTGAAGCCATATTATATTGTGACACAGACAGCATTATGTTTATACAACAACGAAATAGAGAATCCAATCTTACAATCGGATCCTACTTGGGTGAACTAACCAACGAAGTAAAAGATGGGTGGGAAATAGACAAATTTATAGGATTTTTTATTATTATTATTTCAATAGAAGAATACATTATTTCGATTACAGATGACTTCTACAAGTGAAAACGAACTAACTCAAGTGGTAATCATGGCAAAACGTTTCGGATATGAAGCATCCGAAGTTGTTTACTACAGATGGAAAATGATAGTAGATAAATTTTATAGCAATGGGTGCATGTACGTAGTTTTGAGTAGAAACGATTTTTGGAAGCGTTTGGTAGATACTTATCATTCTAAGGGTGTGCGTGTACCCAATGAAAAATATTATCAAATGTTAACAGAGTTATTAAAACAATTTAAAGGAAGACAGGATGTTATTTTGACAAGCTGTGAAACCGCTGCTGATATTTCTGATTTATATTGAACAGGGTTCTTTCGAGAGGATAATATAAAAAATCAGGCTTGTGAAAAAGTTCAAGCAGCTGACTTATTTGTTAAGGACAATGCTAAACTACTATTAGGCAAGCTTACCACAACCAAGTTTTCCTAGTTCTGGGGAACCTAAGAACTAAATTGTGTTTTTCAAGAAGTACCTAAGATAATGGATGCATCAGAATTTGAAATAGTAAAGAGTATATCAGAAACATATGTTTACTTTGGGTTAAAAGGGACAGAAATAACCATTAAGTGTATGGAATCGAAGATCCGGAAAAATATATACGAAATCTGTTTGATTTCGGAATGACTCATGCATTAAAGGATGTTGACAAGAACACCTATATAGGAATAACTATCGAGAGCACTACCTTAAACTTAAAACAATGTACACAACATGACGTCCTAAAAAGAAATTGAACCCTGATGTATTATTCCATACAGTTGAAAATGTTTTAAATAGTAACGAACATTTTCTTTTGGGAAAAAAGGTGGATTTTAAGATCCACATTGTTAATCCATGCAAGGGAAGATGTCGAACCCGTGGATCGACCAAATATGAGGAATATACAACTCTTTTGGAAAAGTGTACTATCCCATTAAACAAGGACATATAATGTCTTTCTAAGGCTATTATCCTCGAAAAAGGTTAAGGCCAATCAAAATTGCTTTCAAGTATACAAGTTAAAAACAATCCTGAGCGATTGTTGAAGCAGGCCAAGGATTTGTGTGATGATGCTAATGTTACTATTGGACATCAAAATGGGTGTACTATTAATGATGTGAAAAATTTCAACAATACCTGACACCCAAATACCAAATCATTGTCTTTGAAAAGAAACTTAATAGTCGTGAATTTTATGGAATGTATCCTGGAATAAAGGGTAGTAAGCAAATATATTTACTGTACAAAGATAATTACTACCAATTAATAACTAGTGTACGTAAACTTTTGCTAGCCGAAGGCTTTTGCGATTATTATTGTTGCAAAAAGTACAATAAAAAAATCTCCGATTTTATTATTATTATTAGTATAAAGTCTTCATTTATTCATCAATATGAAGCTTGTATAAAGTCTTCATTTATTCAGCAATATGAAACATCTTTCATTAGTTTATATTGGTTTTTTTTTACACAAGTTTTTTTTTTTTTTTTTAAATTTGTATTGTGTTAATTAGTTTTCAACTCATACACATAAATATTTGAAGAAATGTTTAGTATGATAGCACTGCACTGCACTACACAGTAAGTATTTTTCTTAGATATTTACTTGAGTAAAATTTACTTGTAACGTTCACAGAAAAAAAAAGCATGGCAAAATGTGCCTTTTTTACAGTTTGTACATGTAATATACCTACAGAAGAGTAACATTTTCATCCATACGTCTTCATATTTTTTCAATCACAAACACTATCACTATCACTATCACGTTGGTTTTTATTCCAAATTAAGAATTTCTTAAAATCTTTCTGCAAAAATATTTCTATCAGTTGATTAACAAATGTATCATTATGAATGGCATCATCATATATATGAAAAAACTGTTCTAATTTATTAAAAGTATTGTCGTGCATTTTTTGAAACGTATACCAAATTTCATTTTGTGTGTTCATATCCATAATAACACTTAGTACTTTTGTTTTCAATATATTTTTATGTAACAGAATGCAGTCATGGTTTATTGCGTCTTTCAATCCACGTGCACACCCACTGCAAAGAAGCATACTTCTTCTTTTAGATTCCCACATTTGAAAAGCATTTATTAAGCACTGAATGGTGATGTGAATATTATCGCAGAAACAAACCAATACGTTTTCAGCATTAGACATTTTTCAGTTCGACAGAGTAAACGAATTATATAATAGTTCTCAGCTTTCTTAGCAAACGAACGAATAAAATAATCACAACGTTGTTGCTTTTACGACTTTTTAATTTTAAATAACACTGTAAGTGTTCGAGTAATTTATTACGAGAGGATAAATTAATATGAAGTGATCAAACAAAAATAAAAACACTAGGCACAAATATCTTCATTGACCACCATACGAAGAAGAAAAAATCTTTTCATCGACTACAACCAGAACAAGAATATTCTTATGTAGCTTTCTTAACCGCGGTATTTATACTTTTCACCGTGGGATGTAATGACATGTTTGAATTAACCAATGAAAACAGGTTTAAACAAGTTTAAGGTAGACCTGAAACTCATAGTTCCCACCCCCTATTAGTTTTAGATACTATTCTTTTATTATTCAAATTAGCTTGAATATTTCATCTTTGCGTCAGTTTTACAAGCGACAAAGTCACCCAAACCGTTTACTGCGCGTGCTTGAATTTTTATATACTAACATTGAAAACAATAATTAGAAATTACTATACCCGAACCCCAATAGCTCCTTTGTATTTACTTGTTTTTTTTTTTTTTTTTTTTTAAATTAGCCTGTTGGATTCCAACGTATTGATAAATAATGCTTTTAAATCCTTTTAAAATATGCTTTTGGTTATTTTACATTTAAGACATGGTGGATTACTTCATTTTGTGACAACTTTTAGCAACGAGTGGTGCTATCTTATCTACAAAATACTCCGCACTTGAAAAATTTATTACTGTTGTTATCATAAGACAATAATTATTGAACTTTCGCTAAATATGTTTACAAATAAAGTATCGCCTACAATAAGGAGAAACAAATGCTATCGAAAATTCGGCAAATGTTAAGGAATCTTGTAGACAATCGATATAGTAAGTTGTGAATATATGTTAAAACTGAAGCCTACATTATGTATTTGATCAGTGCTAGAAATTCCTGTGAATTTTCATTAGGTATGCTATATGTTAAAAAGCATAGGAAAGAAAAAAAAAACTAACACCAACTTTGCAATGGCAAAGGAGAATAAACTGTTTCACAAACTTCTTCTTCTTATGTCTGAAGTTTCATGAAAGTAAAATTTATTTATTTGTACAAGTAATCACCGATTTATTCCCTATTTATCGGTATTCTTTTTTCATGTCTATATGACATATATTCAAAGATCATTTACTTATTTAAACGGGTGTTTATATCAATGCGTTAGGTTATATATATCTATTGTATTGAATTAGATTCATTCACCCAACATGACCCTCCTCCTCTTTGCTAAGCGGATAGCGTCCATGTTAGCGGCGGTGACAAACCATAGTCCTGTGGGAAATCATCATTTTATTTACACTTTTCTTCACGAACAATAACTTTGTGAGATTATATATATAAAATACCCCATTACTGTTCAAAGGGGAGGTCAACTAAACTACCACCTTTTCCTATCATTTCATTTAACCACTTGTTTTTTAAAAAGAAGGCAAGTAGAATCAATTTTCAGTTCAAGTTCTTGAAAACAACCATCTTTTAGTATGTATTAATCTTACTTATTTGACACACATTTGTTCATTAATTTTACTTATGTACTGTTCAAAACAGAAAAGATTTGTTCAAAGATTTGATGATAAGTACGTTAGCAATAGTTCACTATTGTTTTCTTATCGAGACCAAACTTTTATTCTTTCATAACAGCTCCGTCTCAATGATTCACATTCAATTTTAACACTTTTGAAAATACAATTTCCTTGAGCATCCAATAAAATTATATGGATTACTATGCTGACAAAGTTTCAATGTTTAGTTTTTTCAGTGCTAGTTGGTTTCTACAGTTAGACTTTTTTTTTTTTTCATTAGGTATTCATTTATCAATATAGGATTATAATGGCTTAATGATAAAGCAGTCATTTTCACTGCTTAGGATTTTTGGTTCGATTACCGTTTGCATTAATTATTTCATTTGTCATAGCAAAGCTATAAGGGCTCAGTGGTAAAGCATCCATTTCCACTGTTTAGGGTCCCTGGTTCAATTACCGATTGCATTAATTATTTCATTTATCATAGCGGAGCCATAAGGGCTCAGTGGTAAAGCGTCCATTTTCACTGTTTAGGGTTTTTGGTTCGATTACCGCATGCATTAATTATTTTATTTCTCATAGCGAAGCCATAAGGGCTCAGTGGTAGACCGTCCATTTTCACTGTTTAGGGTTTTTGGTTCGATTACCGCATGCATTAATTATTTTATTTCTCATAGCGAAGCCATAAGGGCTCAGTGGTAGACCGTTCATTTCCACTGTTTATGGTTTTTGGTTCGATTACCGCATGCATCAATTATTTTATTTCTTATAGCGGAGCCATAAGGGTTCAGTGGTAAGGCGTTCATTTCCACTGTTTAGGGTTTTTGGTTCGATTACCGCATGCATCAATTGTTTCAACATTTTTATCACAACATTAAGTTTGGATTTATTTCTTATAAATTGTGCTGAACAAACAACGTGTTCTCCCACTTCTTCTTCATTCCACCAATTTCATAACCTTTCTAAAGTAATCCGACATAATCGTGGGACTCACAAATTTCATTTATTATTCAAAATAATTTCATAATTAACCGTACACAGACACAATAGTAAGTAAGTAAGTAATTTTTATTTCTAAGAAACAATTTGCTATTTAATCTTTACATTTATTCAGAGTTCGATTCCGTGCTGCACAAAGTATCTAAACTGAACTGAAGTTCTTCTTCTTTGGCAATTGCAATGGCTTAGTGGTCACCTTTAGTGCTTGGGGTTTGATCCTAGGATGCTCCAATTATGTAAACATTTTATGACAAGTATTTGTGTTTCTCATGGCCGCTTTTTTTTTATAAAGTGTCTAAAAGACAACAAATCACCATAGCCTAAGTGTATGGGACTCCATTTCATCCAAATAGATAATGGTATGCCAATTAACATATATGTCATTCTACACTGAAACCCTTTATCTATATTTACCTTAAATAGTTGGACATTATCGTGTTTTTGCACCTGCCGTGGCTCGCAAACCCAAAAGAAATACCTAGCTAATTATTCAAGGAATAAAAAACTGTTCTCAATGTATGTTCCCTGACACCAACTACATTTTAGTGTTCACAGAAAGAAAATGTATTCAAATTCTCTATCTTGTTTTTAATATGTTCGCAAATACAATTTGCTCTGAGTAATTTATTAGGAGAGTATCTTTTTATTCTCTCTTTACATATTCTTCGAACATCTTATACATGTGAGTGAATAAAATAAATTCATTCACTCATCTTAAACGGATTTAATCAAAAAGTAAAAAATTCAGACTTTTCTTTCAGTATACTATCATTTAATAACAACAACTAATTAGTAAACGAGAATGTTGTTAATTTAATTCTTATTTATGGACACCAGCAAATATCTCATTAAACTTGTTTCACCCTACAATTATGTATATTAATTTAAAAAATAAAAAATAAAAAATAAAAGGAAAACTCAAGTACAATTTGATATTGGAGGGAAATCAAAGTAGTTATGACAGCAAAAAATTGAAATCTTTTCAATGGTAACTGATAACTGAATAGTGACGCGTACTGAAAAGCATAAAGATTTTTTTCCTGCTTTTAAAAACTCTTCAATGGTAACTGTTAACTGAATAGTGCAGCGTACTGAAAAGCATAAAGATTTTTTCCTGCTTTTAAAAATTCTAACAACAATTCTTATTCTGAAAATATCTTTTTCTATGCTTCGAAACGTTACTCTTAATAAAAGGTATCTATAAGTTCAATATGATACGGAAAAAAAAAAGTTAAACATTTTTATGACCTTTGTTACACAGGTTTTAAAAATTCAAAGGAAAGGAAACTCAAAATTTTCCCATTCACCCAAAACATGATTTATTTACAGTTTTTTTTCTTTTACAAGTATTTTTGTTTCAGTTTTTTTATTTTTTCCATTCTTTCATATTTCTCCCATGCTTTTATAAACACGTCATCTTCCCCATCATTTAATAAATCCCAATCATTGTCATTTACCCCCTCCACCACTGGTGGTGATATTGGTACCACTGACATCACTTCTTCCACCAATACCACTTCGTCTTCCTCCACTGACATCATTTCTTTCACCAGTGATGATGTTATTGGCTCCACTTTTTCCTCCACCACTATTACTTTTTGGGGTACTTGTTCTTCCGCCACCACCACCGGGTTGTATCTTTTTCTCCTCTGTTCATCTCTTCTTCTTCTTTTTTTCCTCCCTTCGGCCACATCCAATAATTCTTCCATCTTATTAAACCACTGGATGTGGCGGTACGAAGAGGAGGAGGAGGAGAAGGAGGAGGACTCACCGGCGGAAGTGCTTGGCTGCGGTTCCATCTTTCTAAAATAAAATAAAAAAAAAGTATTATTAGTACAACTTATTTTCAGCAGAATGAAATCAATTATAATCAACACTAATAAAATTATATTATTCTAATCACAAACTCAATTACATTGTTTAAGTTGAACAACAACTTATATATAATTTTAAAGGAGTTAACTTCACAAAGATTTGACCTCTATGTAAAAAGTTATATCTGATTTCCGGTGTGGATTTTATGCTTCCAATTAGTGCTAAAATTTTTTTTTTCCAGGAGCAAAGTTTAAAGTTGTGTTTGTGTTTAATTTTCAGTTTTTTTGTTCTGAAAAACCTATAAGAAAAATATCACTCTTAAATCAAGTCTAGTGTTCCTGTGTAGCCTAACATAGTGATTAATGCTAATAATCACGCTATTGGTACAAACTGTTCCGGCTTCAATTTCCAGTTGTAATAAAATACTAGTTTCATATAGCCATGCTACTGAACAAAACAGCAAACTTAAAATCAATTCACTTTATGTATGTACACGTCTCATATGCCCATACTACTGAACGGGATAGCAACTTAAAATCAATTCACTTTATGTAGGTACACGTCTCATATACCCATACTATTGAACGGGATAGCAACAAACTCAAAATCAATTTAACTTAGGCAATAGCATACGTCCCAAAGTTTCCAATAATTGTTAGTTAATAGGTTCATGTTTCATATACCAATGCTGCTGAACGCCTTGATTAACTGAAATTAAGCTACTATTATTAAAATCTTACAGTATGTTCTTATATTTTAATAAACGCTGCTAACAAACACGAATTCAATTCCCGGTTGTATCCTAAAAGTTTCACGTTAAGGCTGACGCATTTTGTTAAAATGAATCACAATTTAATTTGTAATGGTTCAACATGTTCTAACCCCTTAATGCTTTTGCCTTTTGGTGCAAACAAAACCATAGTACCGTATTCACTAAGGCTACCATCTTTACTGCAAACATATTTCCGTTCTCAAGTACAAATTTCGCATGTCATAATTTTTTAATGTTATTGCCTTTCGTGCTAAGGCGTACAATTTTAATTTCCGGGCAAGCCTATTCGCATAAACAAAGTCACCTTAACAACGGCGTGCGGATTTAATTCCCGCGTAAACCTAATACTGTCGTGCAGGTTCAAATTTCGGGCAAGCCTACGCGCATAAACAAAGGCATCTTAACATTAAAAATGCCCATTTAATTTCCGCATAAATTTAACACTGGTACGTGGGTTCAAATTCCGAGCGGACATACGCGTATAAGCAAAGTCACCTTAACAGCGGTATTCGGGTTCAAATCCCAGGTGCGCTTACTCGTATAAGCAATTAGCCTTAAATGCCCTACAACAACAACAACACTGCAAAGGTTTGGAAATTAATTTTCAATAATAAGTATTATATTTAATCTCGGGTTTTATTCAATGTTACTCCAATCCAGTTAGCTATAAAATATTCTCCCACATTCAAATGTATTCTGCGATATTTAAATATATATCTTTCACGCCATTTCCCTCAAAATATGACGGACTAAACAAATTAAGTTATTATTTTATTTTTTCACTGTATATAAATCATATTTCCACCCGGACAAACTCAAACAAAGTAATTATTAAAAATAAAATACGTTCGCTTCATATAAGCATTGTCTCTAGTTCAAACCATGAGTCGGTCATAAATGAACAAACGAAATGTGTATCAGTTTTCTTATGCATCTCTATATCAATTTTTAAACTTATAAATATTCTTTCAACAAGAAACAAAAAATAAGATTGTGTATGTGTTTTCAATAACCATATTAAAACAGTAAAATTACATTTCTTCTTCTTCTATACTTATTTTTTTTTCTTTCTTTCATCGAATAACCCCGTACTAATCATTATATATAATTCTCTTCAATCATTTGTTTTCATTACTTTAATACAAAATTACCTATAATAGAAAATTGTAGTTCTATGCCATCTGTCGGAAAAATTTTAAATTAACTTTAGTTTAGTTTAAGCCGTGTTGACGTATTTGTTATTAGTCCTGAATATATATATTTATATTTTAAAGGTACAGTATGATATATATATTTCTTTTTAGCCATTAAATACTACTGATAGCATTAAATAAGTACCCTTCTCGCAGTTGTGTTCTGTTAATAAAACATAATTTGTGAGGGCATAGTTGATTCTTGTTCTATCAGTAAACCACCATACGTTCATTATATTACAAATCCCTAAGGGGGACCCTTCAGTTGAACATAATTATCATCATTATGTTATTACCTATTCAGAAAAAACCCGCAATTGTAGGAATTAACTAATGGGGAACTTTAACACATGTCAATGTATATGGTAAAACACATAATTCTCTTTTTGCTATAATACTGTTAAAATCTAGGATCGCCTATAATTAATGGGTCCCGCCAGTTATAGCTACGTGATTTTCCTTTTGCTATAATATAATACTGTTAAAAAATCTAAGTAAGCCTGGGGGCCGCGGTGGCTCGGTGGTAAAGCGTTCACCTCTGGTTGGTCAAGTGAGTTTGTGGTGGACAAACACAGTGTGCGTGGGTTTCCTCCCACTTCCTATATACTTTTAAGAGTTTATTTTAGCTCCCATATTTAGTTCAAGTTTGTAGAAACAAACGAAAGAATAAATAATCACACTGTAAGTGTTCAGAGATTTCATAGAAATCGAACCAATAAAAAAAAAAAACGGCATAACCGTGGGGACTCAAAAATTTCTAAATAATCCTGTGACTGGGACCCGCCAGTTATATTACAAATAGGACTACATAATTTCCTTGTAATACAATACTGTTTAAATCTATGGGGGGAATGTTGCCCGCCAATTATACGGTTATACTACAATAGGCATACATAATTTCCTTGTAATACAATACTGTTTAAATCTAGAAGAACCCCTAACTAAGGGGTAGGGCCTCCAACAGTTATAGCTATGTGTTACAATACTCGTACGTAATTCTCTTTTGCTATAAGATAATACTGGTAAATCTAGGCAATCTATCTTGCAGGCAAAAGCCCCTCGTTGAGGGACATGGTAGAAATAGGAATACCCATACATAATTTCAATTCGCTTCCTTGTAATACAATACTCCTAAAATCTAGAGGAACCCATAACTAATGGGGGGAAGGGCCCCCGTTACTTGTAAAATATACTACAAATAGTCATACATAATTCTCTTTTTGCTATAAGATAATACTGTTAAAATTTAGGCAATCTATTTGGCAGGCAAAGCCCCCTTCATTGAGGATCATGGTACAAATAGGAGTACATCATTTCATTTTGCTTCGCGGATACACAACAGGTTTTCAAGTCAAAAGACAGTGTTCAATAACCAATGTATTTAGGGGGTTTCGTAAAATTTTCTTTCTTGACATTAAAGCTATTCTATGCGTTATGTAACTACCATCCACGCAAATAACTAACATTCAGTAATATTTACTATTAAAACACAATAATGTTATGGGGAAAAGCGCTCCCCCCAAAACTAAAACATTTCTTTCTTTCTGCAAATACTAGTCTTAGTTCAAACATTTGCGTTCCTAAAAAGATTATCAGCTATATTACCAAAGCGTAATAGTATGCCATCTATTGACAAATGAGCTTACTTAAACAGTTCAAGTCCCATCTGTACAACATATATATATATATATATATATATATATATATATATATATATATATTAGGTATAACTGATTTAAAGTGATCGGTATAACAGTTAAAAAAATCGTAACAAATGAATCAAACATATTATAATTAAGCATCCTATAATTAAGCAAATAAAACTCTACAAGTGTTCTGAGTTTGCTTCGCAAACGACCCAATAAATAACACCAATTTTAAAACGTTCACAATCTATTTTAACAATTAGTTTGCACCGCAAACGATCCAATACATAAGCAGAGTATGTATAACATACGATCCGTAAAAATATGAAGTGATTGAACAAAAAGCAAATGATCCAATAAAATATTTAAAAACGAGCTTGTGTAACAAACGATTTATTTTACAAGTTTACAGCGTAGCTGCTATTAGCTTGTGTACCAAGCATGAAAGAATGCAATAATAATAATAATAATAATAATAATAATAATAATAACTTTAGTAATCGAAAATCGCAATTACATTTCAAGCGTTTTCAGTATATCGCAAAGCTTATCCTCTTGCATAATTACAAAAAAATGGTCGTAGGTTTATTCCCCCAATAATGTTTCTCAGAAGCAAATCGTGTATTATTTACTTAATTATAATGAAGTGAATAATACATGACATTTAAAAAGTTCTCACCTTAAAAAATCAGACTTCGCTCTGTTAAAATCACTGACGAAAAAGTTCAACACACACACACTATGGAACTGTGTAAAAACAATAATAACAAACTTTATTTCAATACTATATATATATAAGGATTTCATTATGTCCCTCCCCCAAGCATCATGTTTTTCAGCGGGTTTTCAACCCGATTTCATTAATTATAAATAAATAAATAAGGTCCGCTAACATTGTTTATTCATTGCCACAGCGAGAAATCTAAAAAATTTCTTATTTTCAAGTTCGTCAACCGCTGGAGAAATCTCATTCAGACAGGGTATCGATCGATCAACATTCAGGACAGTCTATGTACGGTTTTCATCTAATTAAGGAAAAATGCTTACATGTTCATCAGATATTAGATATTCTGCCAAAATCAGATATTGCCACAAAAATACATTTACGTGTTTGTCCCAAAACATCTTTTAAAGGGGGAAGAAACATAAAATTTCTATCTGTCTTCTTCATCACTGCCGATAACTATCGCTGTAACAACCATCGTTAATGGAAAAATATTTCAGTATGTTGCCAGACAGTTTTCTCATGGTCAAGGGAGAAAGTGTCTAAGGTTATTCCAGTACAAGCGGAAATAAAAATTAGAAAGTGCATTGACACTCTATACATGCGTGTCACAAGTCATAGTTCTATCGGGAGCAAGGTGAAAGCGTGTGAGGCAACGACCCGGAAGTAATGGCATTCTAAGCTAGTCTTCTGTAAGAGACGGAAGAACAATTCACTCGCTCCGTATTTCAAACTTGGCTGTAAACACGGAGTTAACTATAAGGAATAAAAACGATGAATAAATCATACATACATACACACTTCGTATTTCCCATATTTTTTTTTTCTCGCCAATTTACATGTGAGAATTGCAATAATTCTCAGTACAATACAATATACATCGCCGGTGCTTGGGGGTCCCGGGTTCAGTCCCCGTACAATACAGCATTCATCTCTGGTGCTAAAAGTCCCATATTCATTCCCCGTACAATACAGCGTTCACCTCTTGTGCTAAGGGTCCCATATTCATTCCCCGTACAATGCAACGTTCATCTCTGGTGCTTGGGAGTTCCAGGCTCATTCTCAATACAATGTATTGTTCACCTCTTGTGCTAATGGTCTCATATTCATTCCCCGTACAATACAGCGTTCACCTCTTGTGCTAATGGTCTCATATTCATTCCCCGTACAATGCAACGTTCATCTCTTGTGCTAAGGGTCCCATATTCATTCCCCGTACAATGCAACGTTCATCTCTTGTGCTAAGGGTACCAGGTTTATTCACAGTACAATACAGTGTTCACCACTGTTGCTAAGGGTTCTGGGTTCAATCCCAGTGCGTATCACACATTATAAGTGTTCTGAGCTTCTTATTTTTAACAAATAAAATAATCACACTGTAAGTGTTCGAGTAAATTTATTACGAGAGGTTAAATTAAATATATTAGGAGAATATCTTTTTATTCTCTCTCACATATTGTTCGTGTAATCTTTTATTCTCTCTCTCTCACATATTGTTCGTGTAATCTTTTATTCTCTCTCTCTCACATATTGTTCAACATGTTATACATGTGAACGAATAAAATATTCTCTCAGAATGACGTATCAACAGATTTAATTCAATTTTCCATTATTATTATTATTTTTAAAAATAGCCAGTATAGAAAGACACGCATACAAACTCAAAAAAGACCTTTCCATGTCATCACAACTAAAAACAGAAATATAACAACTTTCCAATACATGTAACCAGGTCATCAAACCCTAATAACCTAACCCAACCGGCTGCCAACACAGCCCAGTACTTTCTATATTAATTATAGTACCTAACGGTACCTGTAGAATACTTTGTCTGCTTCTACTGAGCCTCATTGAAGGATATGAGCCCGAGCTTGAGTAAGAGCGAGCCTTAACGAGAATAGTGTACGCTTTCCCCACTGAAAGTAATAAACTCATTGCAAGCCCCACTGACGTCATTGAGCACGAGGTCATTAATGGTAGTCACCCTTACTCTAGTTCAGATTAGTAAGCCCGAGCTTTATTGAGTGTAGTGAGCCCAAATCCAATAAACGTGTATCCCCAATGAAATTAAAATGAAATGAAATCTTTAAGTTTTACGTCTCATGGTTATGCCGGTTAGGTTAAAGGAGACGGTGATTATGAGAAATGAATGAAATGGTGGAATGAAAAAGTGGGAATAGCCGGGAGAACCCCGAGAAACCCACGAGCACGGTGTTTGTCCACCACAAAGTCCACACGGCGCGAGCTGGGATCAAACCAGGGACTCCAAGCACCGGAGGTGAACGCTGTACCACTGAGCCACCGCACCTCTACCCCCAATGAAATTAGTGAGCACGAGCTCCCAGCAGTCTAGTGAGTGTGATCAGGACCGGATTTAGGTGGGGTGCACCGGTGCACGTGCACCTCTTCTTTGTAAATATACACTATCTAAAATGAGAAGCTAGCAGTGAAAATAGCAACACTTTCCGAAACTTTCTGCCATTATTTTTCTGTTTGGTGCTTAAGAGAAAGCAGAGCTTTGCAAAAGCAAAACATGAAGTCGATTTTCTGAAGGTTGAAGGAAAAGGATTCAGCAACTAAAACAATATAACATTTGTCAAGTAGGACAGAAAACATGCAACCTTCTATAAAATAACCGCCCCCTTCCCTCGTTCTATGTGTCAGCGTTGTCAAGGGTAAATACAGTACCGGCGGAAGGGCCGGCAAGCCGGGCAACCGCCCGGGGCGCCAAATTTTAGGGGAGTTTGGGGGGCGCCAAAATCCTTGCTAAATTTATATTATTGTAAACGGTGAACTAAAAATTAACTTTTTCATAAATTGCGTACCAACATTGGTTACTACCTCATGCCATAGGCCTCACTCTTTATAACAACCCCGGTTTCTTCTTGAATCTCCTATAAAGGAAATACCTTCATCCCTTCACCTCATTTGTCTATAAAAAGATCTCCGCTGACAAAGCTAAAGCTATTGTTGAGAGTTGGGAGTTTTGAGCAACAATAACACGCTCTGACACTTACAACCGCCGCGGTGCCGACAATTGCACTCCTTGCGACAAAGCTATGTCGGCCGCTCTAACAATACACACAAACAATATTGAGTTATCGGCAACCAAAAAGAAATTAGTCCTGTTTGTACTGTCAAATGTCTCGTGAAAGAAAATTATAAATCAGAAGTCATGTACATATAGTGCAGGCTTCATGCTGTGCGTGTTCTTCTTTTGTCTCCTGAATTTCGACTCTTAGTCGTAGAATCATGGCGTTAATGTGTTCTTTATCAACATGTCAAAAAAAAAAAAAAAAAAGCCTTCTGGAAATGTATACAGAAAAAGAAGAGCACAATTAGCGGCTGAAAATGAGAAACAGGCAGCAGCATTAAAGAAATTCTTTCATACTCCTGAAACAGCCATTAATGAAAGTGAAAACGTAGAACCAGAGAATGAGGAAACCAGCAAGAAATCGACAAATATTCCAGAAGATAACAACACAGTACAGCAAGGTGACCAGACGTCCCGTTTTAGCCGGGACAGTCCCTTTTATTTAACCGTTGTCCCGTTTTTATCTGATTCTCAAACGGGACGCCTAAATATCCCGTTTTTAAACAAAAATGACCCAGGTGTCCCGTAATAATTATTCAAAATATAAATGGTCAATGCAAATTCTACACTCTTCCATACCAACACTCATTGGGAAGGTTGAGCCGTGTCTGGAACTTCTGAATGTTCAAATGAGAATTAAGTGTTCTGTGGTTGAAGTGGGAATTGAGTTCGATTTCTGAGTGTTCAAGTAGTTAAAAGTATTGTTGGGTAGTATTTAAGTTAAAGACGCTGTGTTATCATTCTCAGTGGCGAAGGGTGATAGTTTCAAGAGGGTAGGCCCAAGGTTCTACTACTACTACTAATAATAATAACGATAATAATAATAATAATAATAGTAAAATGAAACAGATTAGACATAAATATTTTACTACAGAAATACAAGAAGACGAATTCACATAAATTTAATGCAATTGTAGTTCATAGGCATGACTTATTCGATCCGGATCTCAATTTTCAAACTGAAATTGACGTATGTGACTCATAGATGATCTTAATTCGCCATAATGCAATTTGTTTTAATTGGCGTGATCGGGTGGGGAAGATGGACTATCACATTGTCTGCGCTTCACAAGAAACATATGTTGTTTAGTCTACATGTACTGAAACAAACTCTGCTTGTAAAATTTTGTCTTTAATTATATTGTTCAAAACACATGACAAGCATTCAGTCAAGATATTTTGTGTATATATATTTGTACCAATGCTTGCAGAACTCTCTTGCCCTCTGTTTGTTCTATTTTCAACACAGGCGTTAGTCTTCGTTCATTAATAACACATTAATTTTCAAACACTGGCATAGAAGGTTTTTAAATAGGAATTACAGTATATTACGTATATTCATATTCTCCACTTATTAACATTTTCTCTCATTCACTTTTGCAAATGTAAGAAAAAAATCACTCACAATATCTCAAAAACATACACTCTTTCTAATGAACTCAATGAGTCTGATTTCGTACAGGTTTGCGCCAACGCAACGGAATAAAGGGGCATTAGTTTGCGATAATAGGCGTAGGGCCTTTAGAATTTCTTGCTCCAGTTTTTGCGTTGCGTTAGAGTCCGCAAAATTAAGGAAAGTTGGAACGGAATGGAGCCCACGTTATCTTGCTCTTTATTTGTTTGATATATCGAATCGAAATCGAAGGTTTCGATAGAAACTAGTAGGTAGAAACGAAAGTCGATAAGCGCTGAGGCCGGTCTCTTTCGCAGGTTATACGCTGGTGAAGAAAACGTCATTTCCAACACGTTCTCTCGCGGGATTTTCTGAGTAGCTTGGCGGTAGTTCTACTGCCGCCTGAGACACTGCTCGGTGAGCCTCCCAGCAGTGGTGCCAACCATGATTTTTTTATCGAACAATTTTTTTTCAACTTAAAAAATATCATGCGTTCTGTGAAGGAAAATAAATTAATTATAAATTATAATTTCTGAAAGTAAATGGGTAGGCCGGGCCTCAGGGCCTCTTACCACCCTTCGCCACTGATCATTCTTACTTGTGTATTTTGTAAATTGAAAACACTGTTAAGTCCCAAAATACAATCTGGAAGTCACATATTTATCCCCCCCCCCCGGCGTCGCCGATTCGTATGTGTCCCGTTTTTACAAGTAAAAATTCTGGTCACCTTGCAGTACAGGTAAGTAGGCCTACATTACGTAACGTATTTTCGTTTTATTACGTTTAATAGAGAAGAGGTGTTTACACACGTAGCGTCTTAGCAGGCTGGGGTGGGTAGGGTGGCGGCCTCTCAGATAGGCGGCGTACTTCAGGCTCAAAGAAAGTTCGTTCCCCATTGATATAACTAGCAATAATTACATTCTATACCAACACTGATGCTTGATACATGTACCAAAGCGATAAGACTTTTACTCGTTAGATGTGTATTAACCAACTTTAGCTGTATTTCAACCATTCATCCATTAATTAAGTAGAGGGCCTCAATAGTCTAGAGCAGCGTTTCCCAACCGGTGTGCCGCGGCACACTGGTATGCCGCGAATGGGCCGCTGGTGTGCCGCGAGTAAATCGAAACAAAATTATTAATTCTATAGCAATTAAATTGCAGGACATAGGGAAAATGTATATTTGTATTTCACATTACTATGAACCTCTAATATGAATCTACAATTTTAAGTTTCATACCGCCTTACTTTTCTGTACATTTTTAATATTGAAAAAGGTATTTGTTATCATTGTTATGAAGTTATGACCATTATTGCTTCTTTATTGTTGCAGACTATTTCGTAACTTCAAATTTTAAAATATTCAATCCTTTCGACAAAACAAACATGCATACGAGTTACCTACATTTGTGTTTTAAAAGTAAAAGAGATTTGTTTGTTCGTTCGTTATTTAGTGATCTTCCTTGTTAGTGAAAGTTTGGATGCAGTTTTCGAAAAAGAAAGCGAATTTTTAAAAACCCAAGTCCAATATTTCATTGCAATTATTTTATATTTTTAATTTGAATGAAAAATAAGCATAATAATTTACCATGGTGAGTAATCATAGAAAAAGATACCATGGTATTTTGTATTTAAATATAATAAAATCTATGAGTGTGCCGCGAGAATTCAAGTTACACCCATAGTGTGCCGCAAGTTGAAAAAGGTTGGGAAATGCTGGTCTAGAGGTTAAAGTGTTGGACTGATGTCTACGTGCTCCTGGGTTCAATCCCCGGACTTTCCGCTTTTCAACGGCAGGAAAACTGGGGAGTCACATGAATAAAGATATGACGGTCACTTGGCCTTCTCTTTGGCAGTTAACAAGGTTGTTTATGTATATATGTGTAAATAAATGCTGTATCGCATCATCAATCTTTATTTTATATAAATCGTTGTTTCTGGAATCGTTCTGTAAAATTCTAATCAGTGACGTAGAATATTTTGCATGCTCATGTGTAAATAATTGTTTCGTATATCGTTTACCAAAACTTACTCTGTGTATTTAACTGACAAAAGTTAAGATCTTACTCAGTTTGATAATTGATTCTTATAGTTATAGTTATAGAGTTCAAGGAGTTATCCTTTAAAAGCAGCTATGTGTAAGGTAGCATAGCAAATTTAAACTCAGTAATACCAATGGGTTGTAGGGGGCGCCATATAAATTCTTTGCCCGGGTGATATTTTCCCCTTCCGCCGGCCCTGGGTAAATAATATTGTCACATGTCACTTTGAAGAGTTTCAGTGTGATTGGTTAGTTTGGTAATTATTGATGCACCCTCGCTCAGAAAATCCTGGATCCCACCCTGAGTGTGATCCTTATTGGAGGATGAGTCCTAGCCCAAGTGAGCACGAGCCTCAACGGAAATAAACACGCAATCCCCATTGAAGCTAATGAACACGAATCCATAAGCTGCACATGTAACCATTTTAAACGTTAAAGCCAATATTTAAATAAGAATAAACGCAATGAACACTACATGTTGGCATACGGAAAACTTAGTTTTGACCGAGCATTACTGGCTGAAAAGAGAGCAGCCAATCAGGTTTGTCTCGATTATTTTTTTGGCTTCACCGAGTTATGGGGATAAAATGGGCAAATCCTCTTTTCTAATATTTTTGCTCATCCTACAGGAACTGCATCCATGACTCGAGTTATTTAAATTTCTTTCGAGTTGTTCAACTTCATGTTTGAAAAATAAATTATTTTCTCAACCTTTTAGTTCTGTTCGTTCTTAACAATTCCATGCCAATTCGATATATACAGAGAAGAAATTGCATGAGGGCGGAACTTTTTTTCTTACAGGTAGCTTATGAAGTTCGTGTTGTAAATCTGTCTCATAATCTTTCGGTAAGAAATGAATAGAATGAATATTAGCATTGTTTACATCGATTCTGTCTGCGCGTTTTCACCGAGAAACTCACTGTCGTTGTACCAACAACATTTTAGGAAAGGGGTGCTATGTTATACATGGAGTTTTCCTTTCTCAATTCGAACATTGAGCAACAACAAAGTTATTTTTATTCACTTTTGTCTCAATAATTACCCCACGCATTGACACCGCTTACTGTATTCCCTACAATGTGTTTGTTTCGTGCTCTCTTCCACGTGACGTCACGTCGCGCAAGAATTCTGGGTAATTTTTTCTCTCGATAGCAGAAAATGTGCTACCTGTAATACTCTATATACATTGCAAGCTACCGTTATTCAACATATGATTTATGAATGTTACCACTAACACTTAATTTGTGTTCTCACTAACACTTAATTTGTATTCTGCAACTTCGCTTCAAAAATCCAAAACTTAATTCCAATTGTAAGGTACAGTGGCGAATATTTGCTGTTTTCCTTGAAATGTGGTCGATATTACCCATGGATGAATTTAAACCAATAAACATAGTCCGATAAATCTCCCGTCTTTCCTTGATCATTTGCCACAAACCGCATGAAAATCGGACTTCAGTTAGAAATTCTAGACCCAAATGAAATCCGTGAGTTTTAAAAAATCACCCTGTATAAACCTATCAAAGAAAAACGAAGGGAAGTTTATCGACAATAGGGAGAAGGCTTTGGATTTGTAAGATGGGTGAATGCCATGACGATCATTAAAAGTATCGTCACTTTGTGAAAAAAAAAGAAAAAGAAAAAATTCAACGCTGAAGAATATTACTACCGGACTAGAATGACTACTTCCAATACTGATCCTCTGAAAGATTAGTCGTTGCCTTTCTTTCTAAAGCATTCTCTTCGATTTTTTTCTGTTCGTTTTTTACAGTTCCAACACTAGTGGTGAGCAATTTGCTATCAATTTCCAGCCTCCTCCGCGCCTAAAATGACTAAAAATGGTCGACACAATTTAAGAACCTTCGCGGTTGTTTCGTTCAATGTTGTGTCTATTTTTAATCCAGGCCAGGCAAGCACAACCGAATCTGCCTTTAGGCATAAGGTTGGCGAACTCAACGAAATGCTATGTTTCACCTTGCTTATATTTCATTTACACAGAATAATCTCATTCTTCGTTTTTCTTTTTTCTATTATTATTTTTTTTAAGGTTTTAAAACAAGTTGGTCCCTCCGCTGCGATTTCCAAGAATGTTCAACTAAACTTTTTCTTCTTTTTCTTTTACATTTTATCTTTTTATATCACATCTTTCCCTTTTTTTCTTTCTTTTCCAACCAAACCTCGTGTTTTCTAACCTCCACGATGTTTATCTCAAACCGCAACAATGGATCATAACAGCTCCCGATGCTCATCTGTTTCCCTGGCCACCTGGTGGATATTCTCGGAAGCTAGATTATGAGGCAGTTATCAAGAGACAAGCAATCTTCAAAATACGTGACGTCAGCATAATGGTGCGTGGGAATGTGGGAATATATTCACCCTACCGTCTTCTTCCTGGTAATTCTTGTAACAGAATTCTCTTGGTGCCTGTAATAAGGTTCCCATTTTCACTGAACTGTTGGAATTGTTTTTCTTTCTTTCCTTTTTTAATCAAAGAAAAGACTTGATCACAAACGAGAAGAGCCGGATCAAACACTTTGGTAGGAGAAACCTAAAGCATGCATTTATCAGAACCATGTAATTATTTTAGTTTGTCCAGCAGTCTAATCAATGCTCTAAACAAAACAAACGTTATTTTATGTAATAATATTCTTTCTATCTTTATGATATCTAATAACTGTTTGAGAATGTGCACTTTGAAGTCTTTCTTATTTATTATCTTATTTGAACGGCGAATTCAAGAAGAAGAGGAGTAAATTGCTCATTTTTGTTTCTAAATTGAATTCTAAGCGTTGTAGTCAGGTTCGCAGCTATTAGTGTTATTCATTAGACGAGAAATTTGTTGTCTCATCTTGATTTTCTTCTCGAACACCAGACGAGAAATACATTTTCAAATTCGAGAAGAGACGAGATTAGAAAATTCTGGAGTTTAGCAGACAGCAAGCTTACTACAAGTCTCAAACCTTAAATACTGCGTTAGTGATTATACGAACATGATTAGGAGCATCTATCAATATTTAATCTTTAAATGCCCATTGATGCAACTGCTGCGTCTGGGCTTTAAACCTCTATAGCTCAGCCCCTAATTAAGCTAGGAAGATAATTTTGATATTAACGTGTTCCTAAAGAACGAGTCTTCTCGCCGATTTGCATTTTATATATGTGGGGGTACCACAGCGGATGGGAAGGGTAGATTTCGTTTTTATTGCATCAGGTTTGTTTAGGGGACCATTCCATCACTTGGGGGTACACTCCTAAAAATTGGTATGTGAAGCAATGAAGTAGTTCACTACATGGTAATACTCTTTATGTGTACTTGTTAGCTTATATGGGGGAAGAGGTGGGCTAAGTTGGCCAATTTTTTGAGTATCAGTTTTTTGACATAAATTATTTTGAGGACAATTTCTTCTTCTTATATGAAGAGAGCGGGAATTGGACAAATGTTACCTCGTTGGAATCTGTGTTCTATAAGCTTTGTAATGGTGTATTAATAATGACTCTGGTGATAATTAGGGGGATCACCAAGGCTCCCAACGTGACTCCTGCGATTCTACGATTTCGCTTTCCAAGAATTGAGACGTGGTGAGAGTTCTACAAAAAATTACGAGACGAAAGAAGAAAACCTTATTTCTCCTCTCGCCTCTTCCCGTGGGCTACCCTAGCATTCAGAAGCAAGGGTTATGGCACCCGCGCCGCATCTTTCGGACAAAACCACTCGGCAGCGTAAGGAAACGAGTCGTTAGTTTCTTCCTTCTCAGAAGATCTACAGCAGGAGTCTTCAACCTATGGCCTGCAGAGCTGCAGGGACGTACGCAGGGACGTACGTCCCGACCCCTCCCCCCCGAAATTTCGACTTTTGTGTAAATATAGCCTAATTTTAGGGCAATTTTAGGAATTTTAATATAAAATACCCTCCTCTTGAGTTTGGACCCCCCCGAAATAAATTCCTGCGTATGCTACTGCAGAGCTGTTTGCCGAAACCTGCGCCCTTTTCAAAAATTGCCGTATTTACCAATGTATAAGACGCAGTTTTTTTCTTTACGAATAAGTCGAAAAATGGAGTACGTCTTATACGCCGATACAAAGATGTTTTATTACCGTAATTCAATTTTAATAAGTTTTTCTGATTCTGTTCTCCTTAATGTACTACTTGCTTCCTTACGGTGTATTTAACAGTATTCCAGTTATGTAAAGCATTGACTCAATACATGCAGTTAGGATAAACTCGCTCTATTTAACATTTCACAGCGTATACGCTCTTCTCTGGGCAGAAATATGCTGGACATTCCCTGGCACAGGTGCGTGAACTTAGCAGGACCACTAACAGCTCAAATTCTGAAACTCGGTGCAGAATTTGAGTAGAATTTGAGCTCTCAGAAAAAACAACTCCCAGAATTTGAGCTTTCAATTTAAAGGCTCTAAGTCCACGTGAAAGGTGGTCCTGCCAAATTGACGCTGCAGGACCACCGAAAGCTAAAATTCTCAAACTCCGTCCAGATATTCACTAGAATTTGAGCTTTCAAAAAAACCAACTCTAGGAATTTAAGCTTTCAATTTAAAGGGTCTAAGTCCACTTAAAAGCTGCAATTTTGAACACATCGTACCAGGACACCAACAGCTCAAATTCTGAAACTCCGTGCAGATATTGAGTAGAATTTGAGCTCTCAGAAAAAACAACTCCCAGAATTTGAGCTTTCAATTTAAAGGCTCTAAGTCCATGTGAAAAGTGGTCCTGCCAACTTCACGCTGCAGGACCACCGAAAGCTCAAATTCTCAAACTCCGTCCAGATATTCACTAGAATTTGAGCTTTCAAAAAGACCAACTCTAGAAATTTGAGCTTTCAATTTAAAGGGCCTAAGTCCACTTAAAAGCTGCAATTTTGAACACATCGTACCAGGACACCAACAGCTCAAATTCTGAAACTCCGTGCAGATATTGAGTAGAACTTGAGCGAGAACTTGAGAACGTATGCGATTCTACATTTAGTTAAGCATTTTCCTCCATATATGTTTCTACTTAGAAATATCACTTTATATATTTTTAAAAAGAATCTTTGTAACATGCAGTGAAAATATTTTTTTCCCCTTCAAATTGATTAAATAAAATGGGTCTTTACCTATGTCATGCTGATGTGCTTCATACCGGTGCATCAAAATCCGAGCCATAGGTCAACTCTTTATGAATAAAGATATGATAAAATGGAGTTAGAGGAATTAAAATGGTGGTTTCCAATCTAAAATTGCGGAATATTTTAAATAGCATCAGCCGTTTGGGCTCCAAGTTAGTAAGGCATTCTATATTGGATGAAAAATCTACGTTTCGAATTCAGTAGGGTGTTCCAACGAAACGTAAAAGCACTTAAGTATGATACCAGATACGAGTACACTGTTGTTTGAGGGAACCTAGAAAATTCGTTTCGTTAAAATACCGTATCGTTAGTATGAATGAGGACTCAATGGAACAGCTTGCTAAAACTGTGATCTGGAGTTCTAATTCCGGTGACAGTAAGGTTCCCAGTGAAACGAGACGAGACAATTTCCGTTACAATATACATATCAGACAAAATAGAATTCTTCCAATAGAAACAAATAACACTTTTCGAGGCGGGGCATCATTTAAACGAAAAGTTTCTATAAACATAAAACAACTTCTTTTGATATTCTCTTTTGTATCACCAAGCGAATGCTGGAATAGTACCTTCAAAAATTCCTTACCTTTCCGTCTTAATGGTTTCCAGTATAAAATGGTTTCAGAGGCGCATAAGAAACTACGTTAATAAATTCCACTCAACTCATTGATGTCAGAGACTGAGTAGTGCTTTGGTTCAGCCAGACGTCTTTCAGTTGGGTAGCCTGCACACTGGCGTCCATTGACGTTATTTCTGGCTTTCTAAATCCTACTTCTCTCCAAGGGAACGAAAAATTACTAAGACTACGATGCATTATTGTTTAATTTAATGTGATATTTCTGGTGTCACATTAGACTGTAATTTTACAACGCTTTTCCAGCAATTCATTATAATTTTGGTGAACATTTTTAACGTAGTTTTTATATCGAAATCGAGCTTTTAACAAAAACTTATTATCATATCAAAAATATCTTATATTGGACATTCTTTTAAAAAAGGTTTCACTTTTTATAGAAAAGTCGAATTGTACTCCACAATTTTGAAAACAGCTTAGGCTTATCTTATAGCTTACGTATGCCGAATTTCGCATCATCTCTAATTTCACAGTATCTCAGAAAATGAAATAATACAAACTTCCTAAAGGTTGCGGAAGTAGTTTGGACGTTGGGAACACATATATTTATATCAGAGAACTTCTTAGTTTTTAACTTGATTAGGGCAGGCTAGATATTGTTTTCATTAGACCTGTATTGTTTATAAAAATATATTTTTCGTCCCATTGTTCAAAGTGTACTCCTTCCACTTTCTTCATTTCACCATTTTCATGCATTTCTCATCATTACGTCTCCTTTAGCCTAGCCCGCATAACAGTGGGGCGTAAAACACAAAGATTTCATTTCATTCCAATTCATAAGCTTTATTATTTTCGAGTAGTTTTTCTTGAGTAGATCCAGTTTGTTTACATTACCTATTTTGAATGACAAAACACAGGCTATTCATTTAATGAGTAATACAAATCTATGACGTAGTAAATGTTCTAGTGTTCACTTACATAATAACTTCATTACTAACTGGAACATAACTAGAGACCGGGTGTTTAGGTATTAAAAACCTGGAAAATAGGAAGGGAAATAGACACTTAAAATTTAAAAAGTAGGCACTAAAATGTAACTCGAAGTAATGAAGATAAATATTCAATACAGTTAAAAGAAATTAATTCGTCATAGATAATGTGCAAAGAATATAGAAACATAACTGTTTGTTAATATCTTATTATACTGTATACATATAAAAACAAAGCTTGACATGTATTCCATGTGTATTTGGTAAATATATCCTATACAACACTATATCAATTTTATAAACTTTATCAGTACACACAACAGTCCAAAGGTTAACAGCACTTTATCAGTGCACATAGCAGTCCAAAGTTTTACGGCATCTTATCACTACAAACAGCAGTTATATTTCTCGGAAGAGGCACAATCCTTTCTTGAAACACTAAATTACGGTATATATTTTCTCCCAATAAGTCTGAATTATATATTATTTTGAAAAAATATGCATAGAATAGACAACATTAGACACTAAAGCAATTATTTAGGCAGGAAGGGACGAAATAGGCAAAATACAATCGGCTTAAATTGAAACTATAACCCCCATATAAACTTTGAAACGTTATTTTTCATCATATCTTTTATATTAAAGAATAGGCATTTTGCCTAACATCCGGTCTCTAAACATAACTCTCATTGCGAAATCAATAACAAGAAGGTTATTGCGAAATTAGGCAATCCTATCGTGAAATGAGGAAAAGTAACTGCGAAATTGTAGTCTGAACTTCGAGGTAAAATTACTAAATTCTAAGAACGAGAAAATGACAAGGCACATGTGTCTGTTCATGTTAGAATGGTCCTATCAAATAGTCTGGCGTGTGAAATTGGGGGTGCTTTCACTACTTTCATTTCATTTCAATTTAAAGGAACGGAATAAATTTGTCCGCAATCATCACTTTTGACTGAAAAAAAAAATGCATTATGTTCTTGCAACAAGAAATTGTAAAATTCGTCGTAAATAAGCCATGTATGTTTGAAATTATGTTTTACCACAATGATCTGTATCATTAAAGTGATTACTTATTAAAGTGATTACTTTTATTTGACCAGTGAGTGTTTATGAGAGAAAACATTCTTTCATTTGCTGAGTTACTGGTTGGAATTAAAAAATAAAATTGACAAATTTTAATAACTTCACTGAATGCTATTGTTAATTCTGAAACATTCACACTACTGTTCATCAAGATTTAAACGTTTTTCTACACAATGTCTCACACTGTTAAAAATAAAACACCATTGAAACACTTTCAGCACAGATATTAAGGGAAAAATTGATGAAATAGTGTTTATAAAGTGTGTTTCGCATGTCCAAAAGCGCAGTTTCTCTAAAACCAGTATCTAGTATTACATATTTAAGACACTTCTTCTCGGCAAACAATTCCAAAACAAAGTGATGACATACATTTTTCACATTTTGTACATCTGGAAAATAGTCTACTTGGGCAACACAGTATCTACAAGGGCTGAATATGTGTCATCTGGAGATGTTCAAAGAATGTCAGTAATGTGCAGGGGCTTCGATTAGAAGGCAAGAGGGGCAGTTGCCCTCACTTTTTTTGAAGTGACCCATTTATGTACTGTACATAGTTTCATTTGGAAATGTAAAGTTTTTGTATGTATTACTGGTTCATAGAAAAAAATGGTACCATATAATATTTGCCGTGTGTGAGTACGCATTGGTTATTCCCGTGGAGTTAAGAAAGCTACAGGAATTGTGTTTTAATTTCAATTCGAAGCAATTAATATTGTAATTGCTTATTTCTGTAAATGTCGTAGCTTATGCTTGTAGTACTTATTGTCTTTCATTTTCTAAAAGTAATAACATACATTTAATGGCATGTGTGGAATTAAAAATATAAGTTGTTCATTAATCCCCAGTTTCAATAAAACTTTTTTGCAAATTGTTATTAAATAATCTGATCACACAATTTTCCAGATAGAATTTTAAGATATTCTTGAGCAAGGAATCAAATCTCTTCTTACACCTTCGTTGTTTAAGAGTACAAAGGGCTAGTACCTACTTGCGTTGCTCTTGTCAATTTACTTAATAAAAAATGAAATATGATATACAGTATTTTAACTTAAAAAGAACATCTTATCAGTTATACAACTTTTGGTCAAAGTGTTAAAAACAACTAGGAAAACTAACATTGATATACAAATATTTAGATCATGTCTTACCCCCTCCCATTTTTAACGTTCAATCGCCGCCACAGGTAATGTGTACAGTGTCCTACTGTGTCTAAAAGTAGTTTCTGTATTTTTTGCAGTGCAGTATAAGTCAACAATGTATATTTGTGTATGTACTCAATTTCTCACATGACGAAACTGTAGGGATGCGGACGAGTCGAGACATGTCGCGAATTTCGTCTCGAATTCGAGTCGAGACATGTCTCGAATTTGAGTCGAGATTCGAGTCAAGACATACTTTGTAAAATTCGAGACGAGTCGAGACACGAGTTGAGTCGAGACTGCTCCTAAAAATCTCGACTCAACTCGAATGTCTCCAAAATCTTTCTATAATTTTTAATATTATTTTGAAGAAATTATTCACTCAGAAACAGCCTTGAAAACAATTCCAGCATTTATTACTTTAGAAAGGAATGCCTGCTAATCAGACACACGTACGGTGCATATAGTATCAGCGAGAGTGCTGGGCGCCCCCCTTATTACAGATGTCGGACGTCGTAGGCTGGGCAGACTGGTAAAACAGGCCAGGCAGCGAACTTTGGCGGAACTAACATCCGACTTTAATGCTGGGCAAGGTACAAGTGTGTCTGAACACACAGTGCACCGAATACTCCTAACGATTGGCCTCCGCAGCCGATGACCCATCCATGTGCGAATGTTAACACCACGACATCGGCAACTACGATTGAAATGAACACGTGACCTTCGCCACTGGACCTTGGCGCAATGGCAGAGCGTTGCATTGTCTGATGAATCCCGATACCTTCTCCATTATGATTATGTGTTCCAAGGGAATAGCACCTTGACACCTGTACTGCGGGACGGAGACAAGATGGCGGCGGCTTAATTATGCTCTGGGGAACATTCACGTGAGTATCCATGTGTCTAGTGGAGCTCGAGCAAGTCACCATGATGGCCGCACACTGCTTGCAGACTACGTACACCTCTTCATGACGACCATGTCCCCCAACGGAAGTGGCATTTTTCGACAAGATACCGCACCATGTCACAAGGCGAGGAGTGTGATGGAGTGGTTCGAGGAACACAGGAGCGAGTTCCAAGTGATGTACTGCCCCTTTTCCCAATTCGCCGGATCTGAACCCAATCGAACACATCTGGGATGTGATTGAACGTGACGTCAGAGCGCATCGTCCCCCCCTCCCCGGAATTTTCGGGAATTAGGTGACCTGTGTGCACATGTGGTGCCAACTCTCTCTAGCGACCTACCAAAGATCATTGCATTCATGCAAGACGTATTGCCGTTGTTATGCGTGCCAAAGGTGGACATACTGATAATTAGGTAGGTAGTCATAATGTTCTAGCTGATGTGTGCGTATATTTTAACTCGTATATTTTGTTTCGACTCGAATTTCGAGACTAGACGTCTCGAAATTCGAGTCGAGTTGAGACAGAAATTGCCCAGTCGATACACGAGTCGAGACATTTTCTCGAGTCAAGTCGAGACAGGCTTAAATCTCGACTCGACTGGACTCGTGCGCATCCCTACGAAAGTGTTTAAGAGCGTATATCATTTCTCAAAAATATTTTTTAAAGGAGTACATGCAAAACAATTATAAATCTGATTAAATGCCGAACAATTGAAAAATGATTTGAATGCCTGCCGAATAAGATGAAAAATGATTTTTTTAAATGACATATCAGATTTTTATTGACAGATGGCAATCCTAACTAAACGGCAATTCTTGTTAACACATAATACAAGGGAAAAAGACGTTTTTTTTGTTTGTTTTTTTTTTTTTTGGCAAATTCTGTTCTTCTCCGTGATTTAATAACCATTTTATCATCATCTCTACTACCGGTATATCAAGCACCGGCCTTGACTACCGGTGTGTGTGTGCAAGATTGAATGTTTGCGTGCCTTATATCGGGTGTTTGTGAGTATAGAATTTCTTCAAGCAAAGATGGAGGACAGAAGAGCCTTCAACGGATTTTGTTTAAAAATCAACACTTGAAATAAGTATTTCAAAGTCATTTGAACCTAAAAACTAAAATGAAATAATACCTTAAAATTATATTTTTATAGGCTAATATTTTTTTCAGATATACAAATATCCATAAAAATCCCACTTGGCCTTTGAATCACCTTTCTCAATGGTTGCTCAAATAAAATAAGTGATTTGCTGCTATAACATCTAACTTATTACTAATGTTTTGCTAAGAATTTTATTTAATATATTTTTCTCTAATCAGACTTTAAAATTAAGTCATAGCTGACTGTAACACGCATTGTATTGGAAGCGAAGTAAATAAATCATTTCCCATTCCAATGTTTTACAATTTTGCCATGGTAGAAAATAAAACTGCCAGTATATCATAGTAAAATTTGCTATTTTATTCAAAATAACACTGTTATGTAAATTAATCTAAAAATACAGAAAATCAAATATATTTAAAAGTAGAATCATAACTATTATTTGTTTCAGTTTAGCGTAGGGATGGTACCGAGACCGAAAGCGAGATGGCATTTTATAAATCGAGACGAGACCGAGACTCAACGTATTGGGACTTTGAGACGAAACCGAAATCGAGACAGAAGCTTGTGATTCGAGAGGATATCAAGCTCAGACTCGAAAGTCTCTGTCTCGTCTAGAATATTAACAAAATGTACTGAAATTTCGTTTACTAAAATTCGTTGCATTATTATTATATATTAGACTAGCAGCGTTCACCCCGCTTCGCTGGGGTCATCCCGGAACGCAATAAACTTTGTTACTTAGATAATTTTTACTTTTTCGCTTTCAAGTGATATGATAAAAACCATAGAAGATTGGAGTAAATGTTAACATTATATCGCCTGTCATTTATGTTAACCCGCCGAGTGACACGGTCATGTGGGTTGCATATAAATACGGTTAGATTTAGCTATGATGAGCTAACAAAGGATTTGTACGTTATGGACACTTGAATGGTCAATTATCTCAAGACACTGGTAATTGAAAATTAAAGTGATATGATAAAAACCATCTAGGGTCCAAATCTTAATAACCCCCCAAAAATGAAAGAAATTGGTTCAGCCGTATTAGCGTGATGAGCTAACAAAGGATTTGTACGTTCTCTTTTATATATATAGATAATGGAATGATTGTCTTCGGATAGCCGGTGTTACAGACGTATAAACGGAAGAAAAGGGGAATGTCACCTCTGATCTCGTGATATATTGCCGGTGTTTTAAAAAGTAATTTTTATTTCAGGTTCAATATATTAATATACCTTTTTTTAGCCATTCTTATTACACAAAAAGCATGTTTTCAACATATTCCGGGACTTAATTTTGTAAAGCAAACACATTCGGCTAAACTTTCCAGCGTTATTTTTCCAGTCAGTTCACAAATTCTCCAGGAAAAAATGTTTTAAAATTTCTATTCTACTTCAACTATTCGTATAAGTAATGGTATCAACTTCCTTGAAATCTGACAGCATAATCTTCATATTTGAAGAGAGTATTCCAGAATAGTATAGGACAATTCATTGAAAGAGGAAGAGCATGACATTACACTAAAGAATGGGTTAAAATTATCAAGACCAGTTATAAAAAAAAGCACTTTACATTAAAAACGTGTAACAAAAACGATCTCTTAAAAAATTAATTTCACTAATCAATAAAATTGCCAAAAATATTCTCTCTCTTCTTCTGTACGCCTAAAATCAATATTTGTAAGTTTAAGATCTAATCCCAATATTTGTAGTGAAATTAGGGATGTTGTGTTAGGAATCCCATAACTCTTTAAATGCAATAATGCAATCCTCGCAACACATGATCCTATTCGCACCAACCATAGTCTCAAGCTGTTAGCCAGAAGCTCTTAATACCTTTTCTTCTTAATGTTCTAAATTTTCCAAAACAGCTTAAACCCTACGTGTCAAAATATTGGAGCTCTCAGTTCTGTAGCAGCCTTGTTTCGCAATGCTTTCAAGTTGGATGACATTTGTTTGTTACCGGTACCAACTCATACGTTAAGAAAGTTACAACTTTACATGCGTGGTAGGCCTGTTCCAACATCTACATTTAGTGCCATGATTACATCAACTACTATCATACAGCATTGTTCACATTTTGTTTTTATTACTATTACAAAATAAGTGTTTTTGTATAAGGGTAGCTTTTTGGTTCCCAGATGCCTTTTCCTGAAGGAGGCACCACACCTCCCTCACATATGCTTCTCAGCTGTAACGGAGGGAGTAATACTTTCAGATAAATTCCACTGACGCTGTTTGTTTCTCCTTTCTTTGTGCTTCAGATCCAGTGCACTTTCAGCATTCAACGAACAATTAACGACAAATTAGCAGACTCAATTTGTTCCTTACCAATGTCAACGGTCACACGAAGGCCTGCAATTGGAAGTATCCTTTCAGAATATTATTCCAAACGAAATGCTTGTCACTACAAAGTGTATATTGAATAGTAATCAGTAAGCCTGAGTTCCCATTAGCCTAGAATTACCAAATAAACGTTATCGAATGCAGGACATTCTTTCAGAAAGAGTCTAAGTTTTCATAGGACTTTTTTTTCTAAATTTTGAAACTTTTTTTTTTTTTTTAATCTACCTGATAATTGTTTTGACGACGTTGAAGCTGTTCTGTTTTAAACAGGAAAAACCTTTTTTGAATAGCTAGTTCTGAAACAGGATGATGATAATTATAAAGTTAGTTTTAACTAGTGTTGCTCACGAGACAAGAAATTTCTCGTATTGTCTTGTCTTCGAGATGAGAAGTACATTTTAAAATTCGGGAGTACATTTTAAAACATGAGACAATTCTCGTCTCGTTTTTAAGAAGAAACAATGAGCTTCTCGGGGTTTGTGGGAAAAACTAGTGAATTAAATGTATTATAACACTCTTCGTGAACATGGAAGGCTTTTTATAGCTTCTAGATAAAATTAAGAAAAAAATAAAGGTATAGATCAGCGTTTCCCAATCGGTGTGCAGCGTCACACTAGTGCGCCGTGAATGGGCCGCTGGTGTGCCGTGAGTAAATCGAAACAAAATTATTAATTCTATAGCAAGTAAATTGCAGGACATAGGGAAAAATGTATATCTGTATTTCACTCTAATATGAATCTACAATTTTAAGTTTCATACCGTGTTACTTTTCTGTACATCTGTAATGTTGAAAAAGTATTTGTTGTCACTGTTATGACCATTATTGCTTCTTTATTGTTGCAGACTATTTCGTAACTTCAAATTTTAAAATATTCAATCCTTTCGACAAAACAAACATGCATACGAATTACCTACATTTGTGTTTTTAAAGTAAAAGAGATTTGTTTGTTCGTTCGTTATTTAGTGATCTTGCTTGTTACAGAAAGTTTGGATGCAGTTTTCGACTGTTAGTGTATTTTTAAAAACATAAGTCTAATATTTTATTGCAATTGTTTTCTATATTTTTAAATTAGAATGAAAAATAAGCATAATGATTTACCCTGGTGGAAAATCAGTGATTGAGCTTTCTTCTCTGTGAGGAAATCAGTAATCACAGAAAAAGATACCATGGTATTTTATATTTAAATATAATAAAATCTATGAGTGTGCCGCGAGAATTCAAGCTACACCCATAGTGTGCCGCAAATTGAAAAGGGTTGGGAAACGCTGGTATAGATTTTATACATAAGTTTACGAAACGAGACTAGCAAATTTCCGAAGCGAGACGAGAGAAAAAATGAAAAATGAAATGAAATCTTTGAGTTTTACGTCCCACGGTTATGCCGGTTAGGCTAAAGGAGACGGTGATGATGAATAATGAATGAAATGGTGGAATGAAGAAAGTGGGAGGAAACGGGAGAACCCCGAGAAAACCCACGCACACGGTGTTTGTCCACCACAAAGTTCACTTGGCGGGGACTGGGATCGAACCCGGGACCCCAAGCACCAGAGGTGAACGCTCTACCACTGAGCCACCGCTGCCCCCGCGAGACGAGAGAAGATTTCCGAGAATCGAGACGAGGCAACCCTTTTTCTCATCTTGGTGAGAAACATTAGTGATCGCAACTTGGGTGTGCTATTCACGTCATATTGGTTTTTGTGTTCAGTTGTCTCGTTTTGCATATGAAAATGAAAGCGAACATACTCTTCATTTTTCGAAGAGTAAGATATCAACACGAACTGAGGCAGAATTATATGAAAACGAAAAGAACCTATTGATAACAAAAATGGACTATGATTATGAGCTTTTCAAAAAAGGATGTATCATAAAGACACACGCACTCACTTACATTTAAAAAATCGATGTTGAAATATGCAATAGATTTTTTCGTCATACACCGCTAACACAATTTAAAACCTGCTATTACCTGACCAGGATAGCAGTGCGGTTTTGGAGGGATGGCGCTGCTTTTGTGTTTACATCAGTTTCAGGGCAACCGCGGTGGGACAGGGGAGCAGAGAGTTTCATCCTGCAGTGTATCCAACGGTTTTTAAAATTTGCAGTTTAGATGTTATACATAGCCTAATCTGTTTACGCTTAATAAAGAAAGCCATAAGTTATATAGTTGTAGTGAACCATTCCTGCAGTAATGCAGATGAATTGTGAATAGTGATATATAAATGCAAATTACCAATTTAAGATCAACATAGCACAATTGACAATTTCGTGAGCTTCTACCGTATATTAAGCAGATTGTATAAAAATTGATTACGTTTTATTCGATTTAATTATAAAACAGGAGCAACTGTAAAATGCAGGAATGACAATATCAATGACGATATTTTTGAAAACGGGAGATCGTATGTCCACCGAAAGTTCTAGTGCTTCTTGTGAGTAACTCTACATTTTTTTCCTCCAATGATATTTTGCCCCGAGCTTCCCTTGAATTTGTCCCTATGCATATTTTATAGACTTAACAATACTAGAGACAGTCACCAGAAAATAATGAGTACACATCCTACATATCCTCTCGTCAAAACTTCGGAACGAGTCGAATCGACCAATTTTAATTCGTTTTCTTTGCCACAGAGAGTATGTGATCCTTTGTGCAATACTGAGGTTAGTTTGTTCGCAAGTTAATATGAAGGGTGAATGTATCTTTGCTTTTTTTTTTTTTTTTTTTTTTTGCTTGTTACTTAAAATGTTCTGTAAATAACTTCAATAACTTTTGAAACTGTCTTCACTTGAGCATATGCGTGAAGTGGTTCATTACGAATAGGACAAAAAAACTGTGATAGATAATTACAAGGAATCCGGTTAGAAACACTGTTGCTTGCATTTTAGTTCCAAAACCGGCCGCCCGCACTCGTTCGCTGGTCAGGTAATACTGCTTTATTTAAACAATCAAGCTTTCTTTTTATAGCAGAATGCTGAACATAGTTCCAGTACACGTGATATCAGGTTCAATCCAGTGTGGAACACACACCTCTGGAAAGAAGTGAGCAATGGTTCAGGTACAATTGTGATATTAGATTCTCTACTTTATATTTTCGGAGTTGATTGAACTAGTGATGATTTCAAGGTCTGAGGAGATTACTATCTGACACGAAGCTACGAAATTTCCCCTCAGTGAATATATCCGACCGTGCTTAGCGACTGTTATCAGTATTTTGTCATTCCCGAAGGAACGTGGTTTTATATTCCCTGAGCTAGTACTACTGCTGAAAGAAAGGTGCCTATGTACTCGCGCAAACGTAGTGCGCTCGTCACGTGTTGGGCGAACTGGATAGAGGATCTCAAGAAAGCTAGCGTACAATACATATTTCACATTCATGAAATAGTGAAAAGTATTCCTGTCCAATATGTTTAATGCACCAGTGTGGAACTAGGGCGGCAATAAGGGTTAGTATGGAAACATAGAAGAAGATTCACGAGGTTTTCTACATATGAAAAATGATAAATCGGAAACTGAAACCTGGAACACTCTTCATATCTACTGGTGCATTAATGGAGTCTAGACTCAAAATGATTACTATATTCTTTGATCTGACCGTTGCCACGTATCCGAGCCACGGGAAAAAAACTCGGGTTTAAACCCAAAATATATTTTCCCTCCCATTGTTTTATTCACATCGCCCATCTCTATCCGACCCTACTCCGAAATGGCTTCTGGCTTCTTTTATTTCATTGTAATCACTTTTATTTCATGGGCTACAACTCCAAAATGACACATTTGTGCATCCATATATATCTGGATATGGATATATTGAATATTTTCGTATGAGAAATTATCTCCAAAAGTTTGGTGTTGTTTCCGAACACACTTTATACAAATAATGTAATACTACTAATATAGAAATACACTCATTGTCCCACACTGTACTTGTATAAGAAATAAAGTTCTTTGACAAACATATTTTGGAGTTAAAAGAGAAGAAAAAATAAAATAGAGTCTATACTTTCTAATTATAATGCCATGACTACAGTGAATGTGGGAAACCTACATAATCATTTGCCAGGGTGTTGGGTTTAAAATGCGAATCTGGAATACTGCTACTCTCTTCGTGATCTGAAGGATATCTCTAGGAAGGAAACAAAACAAGAGGAAAATCCCAAAATTATCTTCAAAAAAACTAGTTTTACTAAATCATTGATATTCAACTGCGTTAAAAGAAAATCTAATTAAAGAAAGTGAAGTCGCTCTTCTTATAAAGGTACGGTATAGAGTGCAAATTCTTGTGTATTGATGTAAAATGCGCCCACGTCCCCTTTCGCTGCATTCCAACAAGAACAATCATCTTGCAACGAGAAACAGTCTTGCGTTCTTTAAGAAGTAAATTATTGTTTCTTTTGGTAGTAGTTTTCCGTGACGATTCTAGTTTTTGTCGACCACATCAGTAGTGTAGAATGCAGAGTTTAGGAAATTCCAAACAGTTCATTATAAAGGTATAGTTTGTGGAAAGATTCTTGTTGCAAAAGCGAGAATGACATTCACTACGATATTTATGCAAAAGCCATGTCAGTTTGTAAACTTGAAGTTTTGGAATCTACTTTTTAGTCTCAGTTAAGCCGCAAAATCCTGAATTAGAGTAGTTCTTTAGAAACAAAAAAATTAACACTTAAAACTCTATGCCCGTGCACCGTGCGTTTATCGGCGAACGTCCCAAGGGGTCGGTTTGATTTGATTTGATTTGGAGTTTAATGTCCCTTTCAGCAGCGAGGCTATATGAGACGGGACCTACTGATTAATGTAGAATCTGAACCACATGAGCTCCCGCCGAGAATCGAACCCGAGTCTCCCACGCCAAAGATGCATATGCTAATCGCTTATGGGGCGTTTACACTTGGTCGATTTAGTCGCACGACTAAATCGACTCGCTGCATTTGCCACTAAATCGAAGCAACTAGGCCGAATCAGATCGATAGATGTGTTCAATTATTTCAACCACAGAAAATAGAACGTCTTTCAATTCATTTGCCAGTCGATTAGTCGCCTTCGATCAACAAGCGATTAAGTTGAAGTCCCGTTTACACGGTCGATTAAGTTGAAAGTGACGTCAATTCAACTGAATCGAACGCAAATCGACTAAGTGTAAACGCCCCATTAGCAACGAAGGAGCTCGTCCCACGGGTCGGGGCTTACAGATAGTGTTCTGTGAGGACGATGGGCTTTTAGTGATTTCGGACATGCTGGGGTAGGCCTACCTAGTTTAGTATTTTTTTTTAAATTTTATTTGGAGAGTATGTACGGTACCTTTATCTTTGCAAAAATAGGTTTTAGCCGTGAACTTTTACTTGTAGAATTTTTATTAAGCAACGAATTTTCAATCTAAAAATAATCCATAACTCTTTTTTATGAATAACATTCTATCGTTAAGTGAGTAACTTTATTCTGCCTCCATCATAAGACACTCTATATATAAAGTATTTAAAGAAATAGTTGTAAAGATAAGTTACGTAAACTCCAAAAATGTCTTGTACTGTACTCATATACCACCCAAACCACTATAGTGCGCAACACCGGAACTGGAACAGGCGTATGACCTTCATTGCTGCTCTCACGTCGACCAACCCGGTTGCAACGGGTTGCAGCGCTGCGATGTTGCCAACACAATGAAGTGGAAGACTATTTCGACCGAAACTAAGATAGAAATGCGACGTTTCTGGTCTAAAACAGTATCTGAAAGTTGTAGAATACATTTTTTTCTGAGAATATTGGTGAAAGTCATGCTTCTAGCTTAATTTGTTCATATTTTGTGGCTGTTTTATTTTCCTATGATTTCTTATTGTAGTTATTTCTTGATTAAGAATGGTTTTATCTGTGAGAATTAGCTTTAAAAAATAATTTTATGAATCCACTCTAATTTTAAATTTCCATTGTGCGGGGCACTACATCAGTTCTAAATAGAATTTACAACTCTAACTGTAGTGTCCCAGTAGGGTACTAGTTTTACTGCGCCCTGGATCGATCAATCATCGATTTACTCACATTCGCCCCCTGCCCCACGCATTTCAGTTGCTGCGTTATTACTAAAAATATACAAAGTTATTTTTATTAAGAAACTTAAAGTTTTTACTTATCTTTTTCCTAAGTTATCGCTAGACTTCTAGCTTAATTTAAAATCATATTGCTTATAATTCTAGGTAAAATCATATTGCTTATAATTCTTCATGTAAGTAGGGAGTAGAAAATAGCCTTATAAGTCAACTATGTTTCAAACAGATCCAACTTTGCTTTTATTCCCGGGTGGGGGTGCGGCGCGCTGATTGCAATGACTAATTATGCAAAACTCACTAGGCAGCTAACTAGACAAACATTGGAGTGACAATTGTCCGGGTAGCGCCCGGTGAGAATCCAGAAAGGGGGCGCTGGGCTCGTGAGGAGTAAAATATATAAATGAGTCCCTAATGAAGCGCTTGTTCAAAGGCTGTGGAAAAAAAAAGTTTTAAAATTTCTCTCAAAAGGAAGATTCTCAGTGCGTTCTCCACTCATTGCAGATAATGTATGCGTTTCCAATTCATGGAAATTCTGGATTCTCTCATGTTGAACAACATGACTTTCATCAATGCCGCCTCCAGAAGGGCAGAGATAAATACGTATTATGAAGCACTGCAGTCCACGTTTTTAGTTAGCGAACCAAATATAGAAATACGTATGTCTCAAGTTTATTTTTCAGACCTGCGCCCCCTCTTAAAAATTCCTTTATCCGCCTCCGGTATCGGCTGTTTCCAATTAACTGCTAATAGTCATAGCGTACCTTTTGAAATATTTTCAAATGTTATTTGGATAAGGAACAGTTTTCCCTATTTTTTTTTTCGAACTTGCTCCCTTTTACTGTGCGCCCTGGAGCAACTACTCCACTCGCTGCATTGTAGTTACGCCACTGGTGTGTCCCTCTGATACTACTGTACAGAACTGTTCGAGAACACTCACTTTAATGTTTTAAAATCATATTTTATTATAAGTACAGGTTATAAGAACTGTTCCTAAACTTTCTCCCGCGAAGCCCTGGATCACTACACCGCAGAATATCTATTCAATGATGTAATATGATTAATAAAACCAGGTACATCGTAATTTTAAATAGTATTTCAATTGTTTATTTTTAAGTTACATCTATCTAATCGTAGTCGCTGAAGCTACGGTGCGTAAAGCATCTAACATAGACAATACTTCTTGGTGGCTCCTGAAACACAAGTGGTCATTTTGGGATCACTATTAATTAGGTTATTCATTTTTGAAAGATGCCAACAGCCTAGTCGCACTGGAATACCCCTTCTCGCACTGGAAGTCAAGCAGAGCCGGATCTGGTCAGAGGAAAGATGGCTGACCATTCATATTGTAGCGTCCACCTAGTGTTGTGAGGATAATTGTGGAGCTACTTGAAGAAAGGAAGTAGCGTACTCCGGCCTAGAAATCCAGCATTATTGATAGTAAGTCTTTCAGTTTCTTTCAGTTTAACGACCGAGGATGGAATAAATGGGTAAAAGTAGTATTGCCAAGACCTAACAGCTCAACTTGTGGAATTAGCACGAGAACTGTATTCTACTAAGAATGTGCAGTAAAGTCAAGAGGTCACCTCGAGAAGGTTCATTATTTAAGTCCCCAACGAAGCACATTAAACGAAATCAAACAACAACGAATCTTGATGTTTTTCAGAAAGACAGTGTATAAGTATGCTTCAGTTTTATGACAAAGGCGACCAGAGCTGTACTGCAACCCAGGGACCCACCGGGAAAGTACTTTCTAGGGGGCCCACTCACATGTACGTACTGCTCCCTCCCCCGAAAATAAAAGGAATCCGAGTGTCACTCGGATCAAGTATGCTGAAAAGTCTTAAAATGCAGATTTAAAACCTTTTTTTAAGGCAGTAATTTCTCCCCTGACACTGACTGATCTGACATAATGCCAAATCCTCCATTCTTCTCTTGTAACTGTACAATCATCTGCACAAGCTCGATTACTTCATATCTCCCCCTAAAATAACAATGCCGCATTTGTGCTATAAATCTTTTATAGGCGCCCCTGATGCATAAGTTATACAAATACATATATGAAGCATCAAGCATCAGAAGTAATTTATACTTTATACAAATGCAACACTTCTCCACTGTCCTGTATTAACAGCAGAATCGCAGCTGGGAACGAAGGGGGGGGGGGATCGAGCGAAGCCGCGGCTCTGGGCGCTGATAGCAAGATTACGTGTTGTTTGCCACGACTCGATTTTGGTGTTGTTTGCCACGGTATTGTCCTCTCTGATTTATCTTATATCATAATCGTGAAGATTTATACAAAATCGACTCATAAGTTGAGGGTTGCCAGATAACGGTATTATAACAATCAAATCTGTTATGTTTATACACAGAATACATACAATACGTACAAACAGTCCCAAACACGTTATTGGGTTACTTCTCCTATTCCGTAACCCTAGTTCTTGGTATTTATTAAACATTTCTCTTCAAAATCATTTTAGGAATGTTTTAGTTTATTCTCAAAATTTAAATTATATTTGAATTTTCCATTTCTGACTTTGAACGTAAGCCATTTTAGTGGATTTATGTTTTTGGTCGTTTGATATTAGACAGCACTCGATTGCTTATTAATTGACGTTTTAACCCTTTTAAGATTTCCACTTTATGAGGTAAATTTTAGACTTTCACTCAAACACCTATAGCTTCCTTACTATTTATCGTAAGGGGGCCGCGGTGGCTCGGTGGTAGAGCGTTCACCTCTGGTGCTAGGGGTCTCGGGTTCAAACCCTGCTCCCGCCAAGTGAACTTTGTGGTGGGCAAACACCGTGTGCGTGGGTTTTATCGGGGTTCTCCCGTTTCCTCCCACTTTCTTCATTCCACCATTTTCATTCATTACTCATTATCACCGTCTCCTTTAGCATAACCGGCTTAACCGTGGGACGTAAAACTCAAAATTTCATTTCATTTTCTATTTATCGTAAGATCAGTGTTCACGCTTTTTTTTTTTTTTTAAGAATAAAACATCCTCTCCAACGGTATTACTCGTTTGTCCGTATTATACACCAGAAATGGGAAAATCGGGAGATTTTTTTTTTTAAATCAGAATTTTTGCGCCCCTCTGGCCCGGGTTTGGATTCACTTAGGGATCTGATTTATTTTTGAAAATGGCATAGTTATGTACATAGCATGTGTGCAAAGTTTCAGTATTGTATCTTGAACACTAAAAGCGGAAAACATTTTTGAAACTCTGAAGGTGACCCATTTTTTATCCGATTCATACAATTTAAAAATTTACTGCGTTATTAATATTTGACCTAGAGTCATGGTTCAAACGCCATTTTCTTCAGTGTAACGGGCCCTTTTCAACGATACCAATCGCATGTCCGTATCATACACCTGAACCGGAAAATTCGGAAAAAATCGTACTTTTTCTGAAAAAATCACCCTCCGGAATTAGTTGCGCCCCTCGGGCTCGGGTCTCGGTTCACGCAGGGATCTCGAAAAAACTTAGAAATACTTAAGGGTACGCACAATCCGTATGCGATGTTTAGTCTGATATCTTGAAAACGAAAGGCGTGTAAAAGTTTCGAAACTTGCCCGAAGAAAAAAAGGCACAGCCCCTCCGCTCCCCTTGGAGCCGCCAAGTTGACCTTCCGGTTCCAAAACGCATCTGAAGTGTTCTTTGTTGAATTAGTCTCAGAAGCGACAGTCCTATTAGCGACAGGAACTGTTATCTGTCCTATGAGCAACCGATTCATTTACATGGAGATGATGGAAGATCATATGATTCCATCTCGTAAAATATGTTTGCCTCTCACGTTATTAGCGCCCCAACAACCTACGTATGAAATATGTACGTGCCAGTGATACTATGCGTCAAATATATTTTTCCTCTACTGTGAGTGCAAATAAAATTTATTTTAATTTTGAGTTAGATTTGACATAAAACGTACCAAAAAAAAAAAAAAAAAAAACTAACGAGACAACAGGGATATTTCTATGAAAAGTATATTCCTATATAATTATTGAAAATGCAGTTGTAATATCCCCTTTCTTCAAAAGCCTGTTTTTCTGTACTTAATTTGATTAAGCACAGTAATATATTTTATTTTGAAAAACGTGTAACAGTTTCGCCAACTATCTACTTTTTAGACTTCCTAAGACTCTATGAATAAAATTTAAAAAGAAAAAAATGTCAATGATAAAAGACAGCTTTGGAAATCCCTTACATCTGATTGGCTATTCTCAACCAATCCCAGCAATTACAATGCGGTTCACTCTAAACAATCCTAAAAGTAAACAAACTCTTTAAACTACCTTCCCTCAATTGTAAGCTACTAAAACGTAAATTAGTTGCTTAATTTGCCTTCCTCCCTTGTTTTGACTTATACATAAAAGCTTGTCGTGTAGCAATCTGAAATAATCCCTTATAACTAGACAAACTGTTAAGTCTTGAGAGAGATTTGTAACTTGTGTAATAATTTCTTCGAATACACCGTGTTTTAGATTTCTTTGATATCCTCAAGTGGTGAACACCTTTTTTCCCATGGGCGCCCGATGGGAAGGCAGAGGTCACCCCCCCCCGGCTCACAGATATACCAGACGTGATACAGCAACCATGGAGATGCTCCTCCCTAGAAAATTTTCTTCGGGCGCCCCTACCTCTTTCTGATTTCTTTCTTATGCCATAAACATATTCAATGTAAACTTATGCACCGTATCATTTTAACATGAAATTTTTAATTATATTAGAATCATAGAAAAAGGCGGAGCTACTCTAAATGTATTTAGTTAGTTTTCCCCTTGATAGAGTCAACGTATTCATAGAAATTAATTCAAAAGTATAAAATTAGGAAAAACGTATAAAAGATTGTTAATGTAATGAGAGCATTCTCACGTATTAAATTCAGGTAGAGCGAAATTTTTCATAGTACATTTTGTTAGGTTCTAAATCACATTAGCATGAAACAAGTTAAAGAAGAGAGAACCATATCTTCTTCCATTATCTTAGTATAAACGAATCGGTGACTCATAGAGCAGTTAACAGATCGAATCGGTCGCTCATAGGACAGTTAACAGTTCCTGTCGCAAATAGGACTGTCGCAAGTGGGAAGACACCTTCTTGATTTCATCTTTGACTTGACGAATAAAAAAAGCCGGCTTAACATGTATTCTTAACAAGCAGAACATTATGTAACAGGAGATGATATTAAGAAATCCGTTAGAAAAGAAAATGCAATTATAGAAAATGCAGACTTCCTTTGTCTGGAAATTTTAAAAATATCAGAATAGTAGTAGCATATTGGCTTTAGGTTTGCGAGTTCCCAAATTTTCGAATAGATCTGAATGTTGTTATAAACGATATATCTATGCCAACTAATCTAAAGTATATTTACATTCATGGTTTAGTTACAAGTAGTATTCACAGTACTACTTGATAATAATTGTAAATAATTGCACATTCTCCAATTGAGATTGGAACATCCAATTCCCAGATATCCCTAAAATGGGTGCTATGGCATTATTCATACAACTTCCATTTACTGTGTCGAAGTACACAATCAGTCAATAGGTGGCAGCAGCTTTTGCGAGAAACTTCATTTACTTGTATTACGCAATTTAGGCGGGTACAGTAAATGCCGGCAACTATTTTACCAGACACATGACCTTGGTGTTGGGGATCTTTTAATCGCCTTTAGAGTTGACCCTTGTGAAGGTCATCTCTTTAGTTAAGTGTTATCAAGCAACTAACGAAATCTCAAGTCTCTTTCTTCGAACTGCTGGGGCAGTTGGTTGGACTATTTGTGTCTTGTTCGTGTAAAGTACAGGTAAATAGTTAACATCAGTCCAGCATGAATTTTAAACTGTAGAGATAAAATTAGATTAATTGAGCAGCATTAGAAACTTGTACATCGTTCTAATTTGGTTTCGTTTGAGGAGAATTGCGAAAAAAATTCTATTTACTTTGTTAAAGCATAGTGATCTGATTGAATAGTAATGCAGTGTTAGTGCAAGAGTGTCAACAGGTGTCTGCGCACGCTGAAAAAAAAAAATGTGTGGAAGAAAGTTCGTACTGATTTAGTTTGGCGCACCACTTGAAAGAATTGTAGAAAATTTATAATTATTTCAGTAATTTCCTTATCATCCCGCTGGGCGACATGACAATATCTTACTTGGCATAGATAAAATTCAAGGGGCCACCAGAAGTAATTGAAAATTTACAATTCTTTTGCGACTTGCGTATAAATACGGCTTTCGGATGCATAACGTAAAAACTAATGTCCAAAAAACAAGGTGCTGGTGTAGTTTTGGCGCACCACATTTTGGAAGATTTACAGGTAAAGTTGAATATTTTTGTATGAAAAAAAAATCGGCTGATATTTATTATCTCCCCCAATCTTGAACATATAAGATTTACAGTGTGTTACTTACATTACAAAATATAGCCGAGCTAGGAACAGCTAGCGAAGGGAGTTAGAAGCCCCCAGGGCCCTTGTACTTCTACCTTTATCACAATTTAGACAAAAACAAGGTACTTGGTTCTGGATCCATGAAACTAGTTTGGGGAGATACTAAATGCCATCCAAAAATTCATAAGGAACATATTTCTGCAGGCGACAAAATTTGATACAAAGTAATACAGCTGTATTTCAGGTTTACAAGTGTAGGGTTACTATGTAAAATCATAAACGAGTGAGTGCATAGAAAAGATGACTATTAAATGTTATTTTTCACCGGCGGTGTATTTCTGCGCAGTGGACAGAAACTTTATTGTATGTTTACAAGTGGAACGCTACTAGTGTAAAGCCATGACATGTGCAATTGAAACTCGCATATTTGCCAAAACCCACTTTTTCACTGTCCTCGCTTACACGTATACGTACCATCGCTGACGCGCTACTGCCTGGGCCCAAAAGCTTCGCCCTACCCTGACTGTTAGCATTCGTGCTTTTAATGGCCACCTAGCACAGCTTTGTTTGTGCTTCTGCACTGTAGTTCTTATGACGTACATCCAGAAACTGTATTTATACGCAAATTGAAAAAGAATTGTAATTTTTCAACGATTATCTCTAGTAGCCCCTTGAATTTTATCTATGCCAAGTTAAATATTTTCATGTCGCCTAGCGCAAGCCTTTTAGGAGACAATAAGAAGTTGATTACTGTAGTGAATGAATTACGATTTTTCAACAATTATTTCTACTGGTGCGCCAATACTACTGCACGAAAAACACCAGCCTGTGCTAGGTGGTTGCTAAAAGCACGAATGCTGTCTAATCGAGTCAGGGTAGGGTGAAGCTGGTGAGCCCGTGGAGGTGCGTCGGAGGGGAGAGGCGCGTCAGCGATGATGGGTATGCACGTAAGCATGGAAAGTGAGAAGAAGTGGGTTTTGGCAATGTTACGAGTTTGAATAGCACTTGTCATAGTTTCGTACTAATAACGCTTCATGTGTAAACAAAATACAGGTTCTGTACACTTTAGAAATACACCACCGGAAAGTATCATGTAATAGACCCATATTAAAGTGCCCATATTAAATATTTACATTTCAAGTACAAAAATCGAAATTTCAATAATTAATTGCGAATGTTAGGGGCTGCAGCCGCATGAACGGTTAACGGATATTAAATACTTAGGTACTTCTTCAATACATGTAAAAGATTCAGATTTTTAAAAGGTGGGTTTTTGAGTAAATGGCGTCCAAACATGGCGTCTTAATGAAATTTTCAGCTTTTCATCATGCTGTAACGTGGGATGTAATAATTAGAAACGTAAGTCCTCTACATTTTCAAGAGACCGTATGGAATAGATTTCGATGCTAGAACCAGATGGTTGATATTGCTCGTGAAGACAGAAAAAAAAAATGTTTGAAGTTAGCAAAAGTTTCGCCAAAGTTGGCAACATTGCGAGTAAATTGCGCGTTTCCTATTGGACCAATAGACGAATTTTGGCCCTCCATAGACCATTGGACCAATAGACGAAACATACAACTTTATACTCTTTCTGCTATTGCGATTATGTTAATAAGTACATTCGTTTCTCTACAACAAAACTTTTAATTTGACATATTTTTTCAGTTTTTTCGAGCAATCCGAGAGGAGGGCGGCTATTTTGGAAGGATGTATATCGAGAAAAAAAAATTTCAGCAGAAAGAAAAAATATGGGTCTAGTAATTTTGTATGTAGTTTCTTATTTTAAAAAATAAGTTAAATCTGAGACAGTCGTGTGGACCAGCCTGGACGATTTGAAATGGAATCACTCTTAGATAAATGTCACAACCAATTAGAGATGCAAGGGCTCGCAAAAGAACCGGCTTTTTTGAAAAAAAAAAAAAAGTTTTTTTTCTGCTTCGCTTTTTTTGCTTGGGAAATTTTGAGCTTTTTTTCAAAATTTTGCTTTAAATTGATGAAGCAAACTTTGTTTCGCTTCTCTACAGCACAAGAGCTCATTTGATTAGTGGTTGATGTAAAATGAAATGAGATCTTTGAGTTTTACGTCCCACGATTATGCCGGTTAGGCTAAAGGAGTAAAGAATGAAGAAAGTGGGAGGAAACGGGAATACCCCGAGAAAATCCACGCACACGGTATTTGTCCACTACAAAGTTCACTTGGCGGGGGCTGGGATCGAACCCGGGACCTCAAGCACGAGAGGTGAAAGTATTTGAAAATAAAATCCTGACACGAATATTCGGACCCATGAGGAACGGGAATGGGGAATGGCGGAAACTTCATAACGAGGAACTATATAATTTATATGGTTTACCCAACATTGTTAGGGTCATCAAGTCTAGGAGGCTCAGGCGGGCAGGTCATGCAGCCAGAATGGAAGAAGGTAGGAACGCTTTCAAAGTTTTAACTGGAAATCCAATCGGAAAACGTCCATTAGGAAGACCTAGGCGCAGATGGGAGGACAATATTAAAATGGATCTCGCAGAAATAGGAATACAAAGTAAAAACTGATCCAGTTGGCTAAGGATTGAAGTCAGTGGAGAGCTTTTGTGAACGCGGCATTGAACCTTCGGATTCCATAGGCCATAGAGAGAGAGAGAGAATATATTTAAGTTAAGCACAACTGCACAACAACCATGGGTGAGTGGTAAGCTTTTGCGCTTCTATCGGGAAGTCCGGGGTTCAACCCCGCATTCGACCATTTTGACAAAAGTTTTTCTTAATTGTACCTGTGAATGTAGAGGTAATGCGTGTACTGAGAGTTCTGGCCGACTTCCTTTCTTATAGTTTTTAGATCGTTGTTATTACTAATTACCAGCAGTGACGGATTTGCGAAGGGGGTTAGGGTGGAGATGTTTTGCGGGTGAACTTTTTACCCCGAAATTACAGAATTTCTAAAACAAACGAAATATTTGTTAAGCTTTTACTCATAAACTTCAAGCTCTTCTCAAATAAAAATTAGGTATTTTTAGAAAAACTAAACATTAATAAGAAAAACCCCTCCCAAAATACTTTTCTAAATCCGCCCATGGTTATCAGTATAAAATGGTCTTCAAGGTTGTATCCGGAAGGTTATTGCTGAATATACAAATAAAACGAAATATTAGTTATGCTTGTACTCATAACCTCCCAAATAAAAATTAGGAAATTTTAGAAAAAACAAACATTAAGCAGAGAAACACCTCCCAAAATACTTTTCTGAATCCGATACTGATTATTTGTATAAAATGGTATTAAAGTTTGTATCCGGAAGAGTATTGCTAAATCATTGCACAGCTGCAGTATAACAAAAATGTGAAAGTACACTTTGACAGATATACTGGCAAACGTACGCTCTGACGGATATATTGAAAAATAAAAGTTTAACTTACGTGCTAGAAGCTAGAGTAAGCCTACTAATCTTTAGGAAATGAAACACGGCTGACTAAAAAGAAATTACGTAGAAAAGAAAAAAAATATCAATAAGTCAAAAGTTTAAAATAAATTTAAATATCTTCTACGGTTGCCCTCAAATACTACGTACTTTGTTTACTTTAATTCATAAAACATGTGTTCCATCCATCATGATGGTTAATTCCAGAGCGAAATATAGCATTTAGGTCATGAAATGTTTCTTGTCATGAAAACTTTAGAGTATACTATAAGAAAGCTATTTAAATAGTAAAATCATGAAAATGAAAAAAGCCAAAATTTCCAAAATTCTATTCTTTTTCCCAAAAAAGCCGGCTTTTTATGTGCAAAAAACCATCGATTCAAAAAAGCCGGCTTTTTTGCATCTACATCCAATTACGTATGTGGTTTTCAACAGACATAAAGACCGTAATGCATTTTATAACAATTTATCTCAACCATTTGGAAGATATGAAAAAAGGTAAAATTTGATATTACTTAAATGCTGTATTTGTGGAAACTTTTTAAAACAATTTTTGATATAGTTTGCTTCTATAACATTACGGCAATACTTTGTGGTAGGTGTAATTATAACAAGTTCTCAATTACATAATATTAAACAGTGTTGCAAACTTTTAACAATATTTTTCCATATCTCTTAGAACAGTTTGAGGTATCAGATTGCTGTAAACGGTATTGTGATCTTCACATTTATTGAAAACCATTTATGCATTGAATAAGATACTTATGTAAGCACATTTTCGAAACGAACGACCTGGCGTTATGAACTGGTAGATTACAAGATAGTTTATTTAAATTATACCTTATGAGGCAATACGTGTATTGACGCGGTTGTACAATTTGGTGAAGCAATCTTAGTAATCCTGTTTTTGAATTGCTTCCAAAATCGGGATCGAAGCCTTTTGGACGTTTGAAATGGTGTTGAGACGCCAATTTCAGTTTTGGAAATAGCCAAAAGTTACATGAAGACATATATAGAGCTTGTGAGAGCATGGGTGGTCGAGCTCCATGATCCCTGTTTACCACAAACTGACGTACCATGCACTAGTGCATCATCGTGCAACAGAGAGTATTAATCATCTTGCTGATATTCAGGTCGAACTCTACGTGTCCTGGCCTCAACCTCCTTCACCGATGGTCTACCACTACTGGTTTCAGCTTTTCTCTCACCAAAACACACTGCGTTCATTTTTGTCGCCTTCGTCACTGTGCCTATGATCCTGAGCTGTTCCTTGGCTGTTCTCGATTGTCCTATGTGGATCATGTTCGTTTTCTGGGCTTGGAGTTTGACCGACGACTTACCTGGGCTGTACACGTTCGAGACCTGAAGTACCGCTGTCTCCGCTCCATGAACTTACTACGTTTGGTGTCCCATCTTTCGTGGGGTGCTGACCGTGTGGTGATGTTGCGTCTATATCGTAGCCTCATCCGCTCCCAATTGGATTATGGCTGTGTTGCATATGGTTCTGCTCGACCTTCCATCCTACGTCATCTGGATTCTGTTCATCATCTTGGCCTTCGTTTGGCGCTTGGAGCTTTCCGAACTAGCCCTATTCCTAGTCTCTATGTCGAGGCTCATGAACCATCTCTTTCCCACCGTCGGGACTGCCTGCTCCTGCACTATTACATTCATATCCGTGCCGTACCTGACCATCCTTCGGCCTTTGCCCTTGAGGCTGGTGCTCGCTATGACAGATATCACGCACGACCTACTGCTACCCGGCCCTTTGGCATTCGTGCTATAGACCTTGGGGCTTCTCTTGGATTCGATGTCCCTGCCATCTATCCATTGGGCCTCCTGTCCATTCCTCCATGGACAGTTCTTCCACCAGTTGTCAGCTTTCATCTAACGCAATTTAAGAAGTCTGTTACCAGCAATCAACAATTTTGTTAGGAGTTCTTCTCTTTTCTGGATGCGTACCGTACCTACGCTGTCTTCTACACGGATGGTTCGAAGCATGAAGATTCTGTTGGCTGTGCCTTCGTCACGGATGATCATAGCGCTGGTTTGAAGCTCCATCCTACTTCCACTGTGTTCACTACTGAATTGGTTGCTATTCTGGAGACTCTGCATTATATTCGTCGACGCAATCTCCGACATGTTCTCCTGTGCACCCTATAGTTCAGCAAATTCTACTCTCTTGCCATTCCTTACGACTTGCAGGTTGCGATGTCCAATTTTGTTGGGTGCCTGGCCATGCTGGTATTCCAGGGAACGAGCGTGCTGACCGTATTGCCAAAGAAGCTGCCCTTACAGGACCTGAGTATCCGTCACCGCTCCCCAGCTCTGATATTCGCCCTGTAATCAACCGTCTTCTCCTTCAGCGCTGGCAGACAAACTGGGATGTGCACCTTCAGAATAAATTGCATGCTGTCAAGCCGGGACTTGGTGTTTGGGCCACGAGTTCTCGTCCTTCAAGACTGGAAGAACGACGATTGGCACGATTACGTATCGGGCACAGCCATCTGACCCATGGTCGTCAGAACCCGCCTTCCTGCACCCAGTGTGGTGCATTCCTGACCATCCGCCACCTTCTTGTGGAATGTGTTCCTCTTGCTCCTGAGCGAGCCCGCCTTGGCTTACCAGCTGATCTGTCTACCTTGCTTGGAGACGATGTCCAGATGATCCAGCAAGTTTTCACCTACTTGCAGCCTTTGCACGTCTTGCGTGATCTGTGAGTGCATTTCTCACATTTCTTTTAATTAATTTATTTCTGCTTTTATCTACCGTTTGTGTTTTTCATGGTGGTTTTATGCTTGTCATAGCATTTCCTTGCTTTTATCTTCTTTACTGCACTGTCATATTCATTACTACTTATGGGCTGCCCCACGTGTGTGCACCTATTGCTGAGCTGCCCCGGCAGATAAGATTAACATGCTGTTGTGTACTAACCCGTCCTTGTGTTTGTGTATCGAGTTTGCACATTTCTTGAATGCTATGACATTTTAATTCATAAATGACCGAACACCTTTTACGTACTCCAGACTTTGCTTTTACTTTATTATATCTGTGATACTATGCTTTTTTGTTCTTGGGTACTTCATTTTTCCTGTCAGAGAAGGGTGCAAAAGACCTCGATGTCGACGCGCCCATATAAACCCTTTCAATCAATCAATCTACGTGTCCTGGCAAATAGATTTTGCGAAACACCCACTTAATGCTGTACGTTCAGTCTGAATTCCTTGTGAATGATGCCTTTGGAATCGAAGGAAACCGTGAGCAGAGTTTGGATTCGACTCTTCTGCATGATATTTCGGTTTTGGAGAGACTGTTCCCTCCCAATCCGCGTTTTGACATTTTGTGAGTTAGGAAGGCACGATGACTCAGTGGCAGGTGGCTTATCTTTGATTCGTGGGTCCCTGGTTCGATCGTCGACCAAGTAAGTTCGTGGTTGACAACATCGTATCCGTGGGATTGCTTGGGGTACTCTCGTTTCCTCTCATAGTCTTATTCCATCAGTTCACTTCTCCCACAATCATTTTTTTTTTTTTCTTAATCATCCGTCTCTCTTAGCGTAACAGGCATAATGGTGAAACGTCAAACTGAAAGAATACAGCTCGCTAATGATCGTTCTTCGGTAAAAAGCTAATAGTCAGTCTATATCTGATCAGTCTGTTGATGTAAATCACATATTCACGTGCTTTTTACATAAGCCCCATCCACGTCAATCGTCACTGTTGCAGCTCTGCAACTTGACGGACAATAATCGAAAAGTGTTGTTGCGTAGTACATATGTTTCTGCATGGATGGCTGTGGTGCTTCCGTAGGGAAAAAAAGAAAGAAAAAAAAACGACAGACTTTTGTTTGATTTCAGCAATATATATTTTTTAAATTGGGGTGGGACTGAAGACGTTTAATGTCTGAAGATTATGTCGTACATGATCATCTTTATTTAATTGTAATGGGTCTCTCCTCAGCTCTTCTCATAGAAAGGAGTCACGTAGAACAGTAGTTCTCAACCTGGACGTTAACGCCCTCAGGAGGCATTCTAGTTTCCAAACGGGGCGATTGGGAATGATGGACTATTTAGGGGACTTGAGATGATATGACTTCTTGGACCTTTTTCTTATTAGACGGACATTATGCATTTTATAAATCTTTTATATATATATATATATAACTATGTAGACTTTTCAAGGTTGATTTTAAGAATTGGATCTTTTTCTGATTCTTCGACTACTTCATCCAAGTCGTACGTCCTGTTCTACCTTGTGCATAAGTGGATTGGGATATGATGATGACAGGCGCTGAGGAGAGTCGCATTCACCAATTGGAACTACGCTTGAAAAAGTTGAGAACCCATCAACTGGAATCACCAATTTTTTTTACTCATATCTTCATCAGATCCAATTGCGTACGAAGCAGTTTTTTTTTTTTTTTCAATTTTCGGCTGGGGAATTGGTAGGGGGTCAAATTTATGAATGTTTCATGTTAACTCCAGGCATATATGTAATCAACATTACATATTTATGCAGACTAGCATAGCAACAGAGAGGACGAATATCTGAGACAATCGATATTAGTGCGAAATTCATAATAAACCGGATCGCTGAGATGAATAGTAACACTCTCGATGCCATTCAAGTTGAAGTTTAGCCCCCATCGTCATGGAAGGAAAAGGGGTGGAAAATGTCCAAACTGACTTTATATTCGTGTCGAATGCTAGTTTTCATAATCACTAAGCTGATTGGTGACACTCCCGATGACATTTAAGCCCAAATTTAGTCAAAGGATTTGTCAGCTGGCCCGGAAATTGACGGGGACAACGCTCAAGGTGGTGTTTTTATTTATTTATTTCACTCATTTGTTTACTTTCATATTCAGAATAAACCTTATCCTCCCCATGCGAAGAACTGGCATTTCAGCTACTTATAAATTAACAAAGGATTTTGAGAAACACTTGCCGACTCGTAATTCATATGGATGGGGTCGAAATAAAAACTCAAAAGAAGCAGCATCAGTAAGATAGTGTATTCTACTAGTTCGTGATGTTTTCCCTCCCCAAGAGCAGAAAGCTGTTCGACTCTGGAATTGTTTAGTGTTTGGCGATTGGTTCACATTCATTTGGGGTTACATCTGCGAAGTGGCCTGGTGACACTACTAAACGTATTGTTTTAGTGATGAGTGTGTTTTAATATTAATATCGATAAGAAAGAATTTTTAGGAAATAGAATCAAAGCCTCATCTTTTGTCACTTTCGGGCACACAAAAAGGGGTAAGAAATCTGAATGTACTTTTTTTTTTTTTTTCGCGTACAACTGCGAAACAAATTTTAATTTGCATCGCAGTTTGACTTTTGCATCATATTTTTGCAAGCGAGGGAAAATATCTTTATTATTTATTTATTTTAACGTGACTTGAAACTTTTTTTTATCATAAACTATATGATAATAGAAAGCAAAAGTAGGGAAAAGTAATAATAATTATATTTTTAACACGCTGTAACTTCAATATTCTACACTTTGTCTAACCTGGTTGTTGGTTTTGAGTTGTCCGTGTAAAGTTTTTATTTACTTATTTACTTAAGTTTTGAATCTGTAATGACTTTAACGTTAGCTATAGTGCGTCCAGTAAGAGAACGTCTCTGACAGCTCGCAGTGACATTGCCACTACTCGCGTGTCAAGGTTTTTTTCGGTGCAACTGTGGTGGCAATTTAATTAATGGTATAAGATAGAGTGATCGTGGTTGGTAACACTGGTATCAAAGTAGAGGCTGCAATGTCCCACCGCATGTGGTAAGAAACGTCAGAGACCATCTCTTGTTGGCCGTGCTATAGTAGCTTACTTTTATGTTTTATCTAGTACTCTAGTTTGTAAAAAGTATGCTCGTGTCTTGGATTTTGAGAGCTCATTGAGCCGCTTTCTTTACAAATAAAATAGAGTCGAAGCGGATATGGTTTCAGTCGTCAGTTCCAAACAGTCTCCAGTAATTTAGTTTGTAATTTGCGCTAGATTATGTTCTTGGGAGTCTAAGACACACCGAAAGTAAACGCCAGGTTTTGGAGGGAATTCATCACTGAACTTCAACTATATGTAATATTGAAAGAGAACCGTTGTCATGAAGGAAAGGGAATGATAGACTGTTTTTGTTGAAAAGAGAAAGCGCACTTCGGCAATAAACTGATCATAGATGTGTCGTAATTTGCAGCAGTTTTTAGTTTGCATATATATAAAGAAATAGGATAAAGCAGAACTTGAAGACAGTAGGTTGTGAACGGATGTACAGTGGAATTTATTTCCTTGGATTAACGCTGATATATAAGGAAATAGACGAAGTAGTTCTGTCATAAGTTTGTATTTAATTGAAATTGGAAGTACTATGGTCAAATGATTTATTATATTTTCAGTATTCATCATACGTCATATCTTGACAAAATCAGATTTATATTTTATTTGGATTAACTGCAACCACTAAACTAGAACTTCGAACTTGTGTTGACAACAAATGACGATACTGAACGGAAGGAACTATTGAATATTTTATGAAATTGAAATATTTTGTCTGATTGTCTTTGAGTGACATACTGCTGCACATAACATTTTGTTTACATTGTATCATTCAGTAATTATTTAGATATCAGAAGTCTTTATTTCTAACTGCCTGCAAGGAAGTCAAATATCACACTTTTAGACCGCATTGTTCTGAGTTCTGTTCATGGCACAGGGAACTATGTGTGCAAGAAAGATGGTAGGATGTTAGAAAGAACTATTTCACTATGAGTCAGAAATGATGGAATACTTTTCAGTTGTAAGGACTCAGTGTGGAGTTGTTTCATTATGTAGCTTCTGTTGTTTTGAAAATTAGATTTTACATCACTTGTAAGCAGATTTTTTAAATTTTTTTATCTTAATACGATTAATTGAAAGTAAACGTTGGCTGCTATTTTTAATCAGCTGTAACTAACTGCTGTTCTACACATTTCATTGCCCTTTGACCAGTACAAAATCTCACTGATAACAGATTCAGAATACGTAATGGGCTTCGGTTACACGTCATACTATCTCCGTCTATTTAGCAAGAGAAGTTGACGCAACTTTCTATTAAAGATAAAATAAACTTTGCACTTACTCCTGCAATACATTCTGTATCGAATATTCTATACTAGCGTTCTGAAGCTTTTTTTTTTTCTTTCTTTTTTCAAGTGGGTACTACTTTCATTAGAGAGAATATTTTATTTGTTTTGGGTGTATTCCACTATAGCAGTATACTTAAAATTTTAAAATAGCATTAAATAAAATTAATTTTATATTGGTGCTATAGGACAAAATACGTAGTTTATATATATATATATATATATATATATATATATATAATATAATTGAAGGCTGTCAAGATAATTTTATAGTTATACATCTATATGAGATATTAGAATGAATAATCTATATCTATATCTGATTCTCCTTTGTTGTCTGTAATTCCTAAATATATTTTTTTCTATCTTTTATTCAGTTTAAGACGGTCATACAAAGGCAGATCTCGAAGGTCATATTTTGAGAAACTGTTCTAATTTATTTCGGTAAGACCTATTACCTTCCTCAGTAGAATGGATCACTTACTGTCAAATCCTATCACTTTTACACTGTCACCTTGAACTTTATGTGCACGTAGTTTGAAAAATGAAGACAAAAAACTGTAGTAATCAGATGCCTTTCCGAGAACAACTTTTCCAATGGAAAACTAGTTTCTGGAAAAAGAAAAAACTTGAATTTTCTTGAAAATACGGAGCACCTCAACTTCGGGCGACAAACACACACACACACTAAAGTCTTTCTTAATTAACAAGTGTAAATATGTTTAAATATAATACCTTTCTTATTTGATTTTATAACAATTGTTAGTTCATATATCATAGATGTGTAAATTTCCACAACTAAAATCTCTTTAGCAGGTCAACAGTGTTCGTTATCCAAATTTGTTTTATCAATTTGTGTGAAAGTGAAATCTTCCAGGAGCGTTGCATACTACATTCTAGAAACTTTGCTGTACTTTATAATTTTTCTCAAGTTTTCGTTTACAATTTAAAACTCCGTATTTCGATTATTTTAGTGTTGTATAGTGTCGTTACAGTTACGTAATTGTAGGAGAGGGGTGAATCAGCGTTCCCCACAATGAATGTGTAAACACATACCAGACGCATTACGAAGCTGCAGTATTTTGCGTACACAATCAGACCGGTTACTTACATAGAATCCATTTACGTTCAACATTTCTCGAAGGATTTTTTTTTTTTCTGCGAAAGAGGACATTTTTGTGAGACTGTATTTGTATAATCTTGATCAGGTTAGATACTAAATGTATTGATTTTCTCTTGAATAGTACAGTATTTTTGTGTAAATTGTGCTTACATTGTTACTTGGTTGGTCTGTGTTTACGACATACATAAAAGTTACTATCTGTGTTACTTTCCAGAGTAATTTAAATTCGAGCAGAAGGATATTGGTACTCGCAAGAAAATGGCTTCTGGAGGAAATTTAGGTATGTAATAAAAAACATATACTTTTAAAAATTTCAGTTGCTTAGAATTATTACTAGATAAACGAGTATTTTCTTACGTATCAAATTTAGAAGAAATTATGGTATAATGTAATTATATATGTATAGTAGTAGTTCTTTGATCCAATATAAAGTGAAATTTAACTCACTCTTATATCCTAAAGAGTATTTTCCCTATACTTTTGGGTTCCGTAAAATTCAAGGTGATCACAAACTGGAAAAAATTAAGATATAGTAATAGATATTGAATTGTGAAATTAATGCAGGATTTCGATTAAATCACAAGCTCAAACAGCCGTAACTTGCCTGAAGCTAAACGAAAGTAATCACAATAAAGGAATTCATTATCAATATATTTGTCTGAGCATTCCAGCATATAAAAATTTGCGACTCTGCAGCGAATAAATTTTTCGAGGGCATCCCCGTCACACTCGTTGAGGAACGTGTCCGTTCAAGACCCTTTCCAGATGCTGGAAAAGGTGGAAGTTAGAGAGCGAGCATGGTGGATAGAACAGTGTTTCGTATTAAAATGCATGTAAACTTTGTATCATGATTTATTCACATTGTTGTTGTGTAACATGATTAGGCGATCCCTGTTGACTTGTGGCCGAATTAGAAGTTTCAGTTTTTGATGCATTTTGTCAGTATTCTGATTCTCGGAAGTGATAGATTGCGTAAGATGTAATGGATCACTGCAGCTGTGAAGCATCTTACGGCCACCATAAACTTCTATAAGTGCATCATCAGCTCTGGAACTATTTTAAGAGTGGATGTGCGTTTTAACCATTACTAGAACATTTGTTGATTGTTAACCGTACATTTTTTTCTTTGCATGTGGAAATGTGATCGAGAAATAGTTTTCGTAGCGCAAAAGTAGCAGCAGCGTAGAGTAGAATTTAAAACATATTTTTGATTCACGGTCAATTCCTGTGGCAACCATTTATCCTTTAGTTTTCCAAATTGCAGTGCTACTATCAATAAACTTTACTGAGTTCCTCTGTGACCTCATTTGTCGGATTTGCTTCGGTGATCACATATCTTCAAGTCATAGTCACAAACAGCAGGATGATATCCATCACCTTATCTTCCAAACATGCGTCACTACAATAGAATTTTGGGAGTCAACTCAGCATTATATATTCGCTCACATTGTCAAGTTTATTAGTTTTTCGAGCGTTTAAGTGCTTCTTTAGCGAAAATTGTTTTGACATCCTATTCTTTCAGTCTGAAAATAGATAAAAGTACAGATTTTCTGTGGCCTATATAGCTAGAAAGTACAGAACACAAGCTTTCGAATGATACTTACCAGTAGTTTTTATGGCCACAAGCACGTATCTAAACGAAATTACCAGCCGAAAACTAAAATCAATTTTTCAGTAACCCAGTACTTGGCGATATCTTGTTAGTTATGTAAACTTAAGAAAACCATATAGCTGGAAGCCTCCAAGAAAATGGTTACTTCATCTTGAGCTCAACGAATCATGCTGTATTTAGTGAAGAGCCGCCACTGATTTTACTAGTATAAATGAAGCTATTTTACCTTCGGTGTGAGTCTTCTTTTTCTACACAGACTTCAATTACCACTAATATTATTTCAGTCGCTGAGACATCTGCGAAATTCTGGGCAATGCAGTTTCAAATAGCAGGGTCTTGTGGATTTGGCATTTTATTTAATTCATCGTTTTCTTAATACCTGACACCGATACCAAAGCTGTGAAAACGTTTGTGTGGAAACGAAGCTATGTTTTTACGGCTTTTATGTGGAATTTAGGTATTTAAAAAAAATAAAAGGTACGGGCCATCGCACTAAACTTTCTCGCTGTAATTCCTTGTACTAAATCATGTTGTGCTGCAGTTAGTTATTGGTGAGATTTTTCTTGTGAAACATTGTAGAAACAAATATATAAGACGCTTTCGGAAACTTTCTCCTAAAGAAAACTAACCCCAAACGTAAACTACTACCTGTAGATTTTTCCATACAAAAATATATTTTGCCATATGTTAGTGTTATTAATGAAATATTTGTTGAAATTCCCTGAGTTTTCGAGGAAGTAGTCTGAGAAGAAACTTACCCCATGAGAAAATTAGCCCTTGTGAATTTGTTCGTAAGGAGTAATTTACGTAATATTATGAAGTTAGTAATGAAATTTCAACAATATCACCTGAGTCAATTTTGAAAAACACCCGAAAAATATCACCAGGAATGAACTACTACTTGTATATGGTTTCAGGACAAATGAGTCATGACATATCAGGTTGAAATATGAACAAAATCGTCGGTCGTTTTCTGAGAAAATAGTCCGAAAACATCACCCCCAAGAAAGACTACTCCCTCGTGTATATATATATATATATGTAATTTATTTATTTGTTTATTTTCCGGGACAAATGAGTTATACCACATTGTCAGGTTATTACTGAAATATTTATTTATGAAAGGAACAAAATCATGTATGTCACTTTCGTGAAAATCGTCCGAAAAAAAAAATCACTCCCAAAAATAACTACCCCTCTTACATTTTTTCAGGAGAAATGAGTTATACCATATTGTCAGGATATTAATGAAATGTGAAGCTATCACCTGCATCGTTTGAGAATATCTTCCGGGAAAAACATCTCGCTCTAAATAGTGAACTACCTTTTCTCGATTTTCCCCAGAGAAATGATATACCACAGTATGGGATTTTTATTGAAAAATTGATTTATGAAATATAAACAAAATCGTTAGAGCTGTTTTTGAAAAAATAGCAAATTTTGATTTTCACTTTTCAGTAAACTATCCTTGTTTTTAGGAGTAGGAAGAACATTTCGAAACCTCCTCCTGGAGAATCACTTAAGAATCTTAAGTTTAAATTTGGTCTCGACGCATTCAACGGTATGGTCCCTAGGCGAATGTATATTACATTAGGACGAACAAATGTCAGAAAGTTCTTTTTCGGTATATATGAGCCATGAAACGTGTAAATTCGTTGAAATCTCGAATTCTATTTTTTTCATGACTACCACACCTTCTTCTCTCCTTTCGTCATCCGAAAGAGGGATTAAAATAAAATTTAAGAAATTCTCTCTAACCTACTATTTGAAATTGCATTGCCCAGAAGGCAGAAGTTGCAGCGAATGAAATATTGGAAGTGCAAATTGAAGTTCGAATAGGAAAGGAGCACACAACTCTAAGGTAAAATATGTAGTTTCATTTTATGCTAGTATATTGTGTACACTAAAGTAAAATCATCAATGTTTTCTCTAAATTTTAGTCTGTCTCCTGTAACGAAATAAAGGATTCATAAAATATTGAAAATTAATGAAAAGGGCTAATTTCATTTTATTGCTATCTTGTTACTATGAACTGCATTTATAAGTTATATTGGGGTTGTAATATTTTCAGTTTATTTACTTTTACATTTTTTTTTTTTTCGATTGCAAAATTAGTTTGTTTGAGACGCAAGTAGGGATGCAAGGGGGAGGGGAAACCATATGTTATTATTAACAAAAAACAAGCTTTTTTCATCTTTTATGCTTCGGTTCGGGAAATTGTGGGCTTCTTATTTCAGAAAAATAGTAAATGAAGTATCATTTTGTTCTCCCTCTCTTTCAATTACCATACCGTAGCATTCATTAACATGTGAATCACTGTTATAAAAGTAAAATTAGGTAACACCCCGTATCGAATTCGTATTTTTGATGATATCTGGCCTCAAACAATGTATTCATGACCCCTTCAAATTTGAAAAATTTTAGTTGGATTCAAGATGGCTACCACGATGGTCATATGCCTTCTTAGATAAAGCCTGAACCTCAATATTAAGGTTATTCATTACGTCCAAATAGTTTGTGTCTAAAACGGTAGATGGCGCCACCGTCACCAATGTTAACATATGCAACTAATAAAATTAAAACAATCAAAAATAAAATGAACAATTCAAAAATTAAGCAAAAACGGATATAATCTGGTTAATGGACGTTACAAAATCTAGGGAATGGTACGTGTCGATTTCACTTATTGTTATTAGTTTCATTGTTAGAGGCCACCATTGTTAATTAAACAATCAACTTTATCTGCCGTACTTTTTACCAGAAACTGACCAAACCTTACACACCCATTTAAGATTGAAATATCTAGGGAATGGTACGTGTCGATTTCACATATTGTTGTTAGTTTCATTGTTGAAGACCATCATTGTTAAATAAACAATCAACTTTATGTGCCACACTTTCTAAAACAAACTGACCAAACTTGGCACACCCATCCGATTAGCACAGATACATCTAGCGAAGGGTACCTGTCGAATGTTCGACAGGTTTCATTGTTCGAGGAAACCATTGTTAAACAAACAATTGCTGGATTTTTCCATTGTTAAATAAACAATTAACTTTATCTGCCATACTTTATACTACAAACTAACCAAACTTGGCATACTCATTTACAATTGAGACATCTATGGAACCGTACGTGTCTATTTCACTTATTGTTGTTAGTTTCATTGTTAGAGGACATCATTGTTAAATAAAGAATCAACTTTATCTGCCACACTTTCTACCAGAAACTGACAAAACCTTGCACACTGATTTAAGATTGAAATATCTAGGGAAAGATATGTGTCGGTTTCTCATATTGTTGTTAGTTTCATTGTTCAAGACCATCATTGTTAAATACACAAGCGTTGGATTTCTACATTGTTAAATAAACGATCATCTTCATCTGCCATACTTTCTAACACAAACTGACCAAACTTGGCGCACCCATCGGATTACCACAGAGATATATACTGAATGGTACCAATCAATTTCTCATATTGTTGTTAGCTTCATTCTTCGAGGCCACCATTGTTAAACAATCGTTCGATTTCTCCATTATTAAATAAACAATCAACTTTATCTGCCATACTTTCTACCACAAACTGACCAAACTTGCACAATCATTTACGATTGAGATGTCGATGGAACGGTACGTGCCGATTTCACTTATTGTTGTTAGTTTCATTCTTAGAGGCCACCATTTTTAAAAAACAATCAACTTTATCTGCCACACTTTCTACCAGAAACTGACCAAACTTTGCACACGCATTTAAGATTGAAGTATCTAGGGAATGGTACGTGTCGATTTCACATATTGTTGTTCTTTCATTGTTAGATGCCACCATTGTTAAATAAACAATCAAGTTTTTCTGCCACACTTTCTACCACAAACTAACCAAAATTTGCAGAATCATTTAAGATTAAGATATCTATGGAATGGTATGGGTGGATTTCACATATTGTTGTTTGTTTCATTGTTAGAGGCCACCATTGTTAAACAAACAATCAACATTAATGGCCATACGTTCTACCAGAAACTGACCAAACTTTGCACACCCATTTAAAGTTGAAATATCTACGGAATGCTATGTGTCGATTTCACATATTGTTGTTAGTTTCATTGTTGTAAGACACTATTGTTAAATACATAATCGTGGGATTTCTTCATTACTAAACAACAATCAACTTTATCTGCCATATTTTCTACCACAAACTAACCAAACTTGCACAATCATTTACGATTGAGATGTCGATGGAACGGTACGTGCCGATTTCACTTATTGTTGTTACTTTCATTCTTAGAGGCCACCATTTTTAAAAAACAATCAACTTTGTCTGCCACACGTTCTACCAGATACTATCCAAACTTTGCACACGCATTTAAGATTGAAATATTTAGGGAATGGTACGTGTCGATTTCACATATTGTTCTTTCATTGTTAGATGCCACCATTGTTAAATAAACAATCAAGTTTTTCTGCCACACTTTCTTCCACAAACTAACCAAACTTGCACAATCATTTACGATTGAGATATCTATGGAATGGTATGGGTCGATTTCACATATTGTTGTTAGTTTCATTGTTAGAGGACACAATTTTAAGTAAAGAATCAACTTTTTCTGCCGTACTTTCTACCACAAACTGACCAAACTTTATACATCCATTTAAGATTGAGATATCTAAAGAATAGTACGTGTCGATTCCACATATTCTTGTTAGTTTCATTACTGAAGGCCTACATTGTTAAGTAAACAGTCCTTTATCTAACACACTTTCTAACACAAACTGATAAAACTTGGCACACCCATCGGATTACCACAGAGATATCTACTGAATGGTACCAATCGATTTCACATGTTGTTAGTTTCACTGTTCGAGGCCACCATTTTAAAACAATCGTTGGATTTCTCCATTATTAAATAAACTATCAACTTTATCTGCCATACTTTATACTACAAACTAACCAAACGTGGCATACTTATTTACGATTGAGATGTCTATGGAATGGTACGTGTCGATTTCATTTATTGTTGTTAGTTTTATTGTTAGAGACCGCCATTTTTAAATAAACAATCAACTATATCTGCCATACTTTCTACCAGAAACTGACCAAATTTTGCATACCCCTTGAAAGTTGAAATATCTACGGAATGCTATGTGTCGATTTCACATGTTGTTGTTAGGTTCATGATTGATGGCCACCATTTTTAAATACAGAATCGTTGGATTTCTCCAGTGGTAAGTATACAGTCAACTTTTGTCTGCCATATTTTCTACCAGAAACTAACCAAACGTGGCACACTCATTTACGATTGAGATATCAATGGAATGGTTCGTGCCGATTTCACATATTGTTGTTAGTTTCATTGTTGAAGGCCACCGTTGTTAAGTAAACAATCAACTTTATCTTTCGTACTTTCTACGAGAAAATGAAGAAACTTTGCACACCCATTTAAGATTGCAGTATCTAGGGAATGGTACGTGTGGATTCCACATATTGTTGTTAGTTTCATTGTTGAAGGCCACTATTCTTAAATAAACAATCAACTTTATCTGCCATACTTTCTAAAACAAACTGACCAAATTTGGCACACCCATCGGATTTGCACAGAGATATCTACTAGTCGATTTCACATATTGTTTTTAGTTTCATTGTTCGAGGCCACGAATATTAAATAAACAATCGTTGGATTTCCCCATGGTTAAATAAACAATCAACTTCATCTGCCACACTTTCAACCACAAACTAACCAAACTTGGCACACTCATTTAGGATTGAGATATCTATGGAATGGTACGTGTCGATTTCATTTATTGTTGTTAGTTTCATTGTTAGAGGCCAGGTTTGTTAAATGAACAATCAACTGTATGTGCCATACTTTCTACCAGAAATTGGCCAAACCTTGCACACACATTTAAGATTGAAATATCTAGGGAAACATATGTGTTGATTTCTCATATTGTTGTTAGTTTCATTGTAAAGATCACCATTGTTAAATAAACATTCGTTGGATTTCTCCATTGTTAAATAAACGATCAACTTTATCTGCCATACTTTCTACCACAAACTAAGCCAACTTTGCACACTCATGAACGATTGAGATATCTATGGAATGGTATGTGTCGATTTCACATATTGTTGTTCTTTCATTGTTGAAGGCCACCATTGTTAAATAAACAATCGTTGAATTTCTAAATTGTTACCTAAACAATCAACTTTATCTTACACTCTTTCTACCACAACTAACCAAATTTGGCGCACTCATTTACAATTGAGACATCTATGGAACGGTACGTGTCGATTTCACTTATTGTTGTTAATTTCATTGTTAGAGGCCATCATTATTAAATAAAGAATCAACTTTATATGCCATACTTTCTAGCAGAAACTGACCAAACCTTACACACTCATTTAAGATTGAAATATCTAGGGAAAGATATGTGTCGATTTCTCATATTGTTGTTAGCTTCATTGTTGAAGACCACCATTGTTAAATACACAATCCTTGGATTTCTATTGTGAAATAAACGATCAACTTTATATGCCATACTTTCTACCACAGACTAACCAAACTTTGCACACCCATTTAAGATTGAAATATGTAGGAAATAGTACGTGTTGATTTCACATATTGTTCTTAGTTTCATTGTTGGAGGTCACCATTGTTAAATAAAGAATCAACTTTATTTGCTATATTTTGTACCAGAAACTGACCAAACTTGGCACACCAATCGGATTACCACTGAGATATCTAGGGAATGGTACTTGTCGATTTCACATATTATTGTTAGTTTTATCGTTTAAGGCCACAATTGTTCAATAAATAATTGTTGGATTTCTCCATTGTTAAATAAACAATCAACTTTATCTGCCATACTTTTTACCACAGATTAACCAAACTTAGCACACTCCTTTACGATTTAGATATCTATGAAATGGTACTTGTCGATTTCACTTGTTGTTGTTAGTTGCATTGTTAGAGGCCACCATTGTTAAATAAACAATAAACTTTATCTGTCATACTTTCTACCAGAAACTGACCAAACTTTGCGTACCTATGTAAGATTGAAATATCTATACTATGGTTCATGTCGATTTCACATATTGTTTTAATTACGTTGTTGGAGACTACCATTGTTAAATAAACGATTCACTTTATTTTCCATACTTTTTACCACAAGCTGACCAAACTTGTCATATTTACAATTCAGATATCTAGAGTGGTACATGTCGACTTCTCATATTGTTGTTAGTTTCATTGTTGGAGGCCTCCATTTTTAAATAAACAGTAAACTATTTTCCATACTTGCTACCAGAAACTAAGCAAACTTTGCTTACCTATTTACGATTGAAATATCTATGGAATGATACATGTCGATTATCAAGGGCTAACAAGCTCTAGCCAAATTGTGTGTAATACATCAGTATGCGTTGGGATCAAACGATAATTATTCGTGATCAAACGAGCTGGACAAATTCCGATTGAATTTGTTTTCATGGTGGCTGTGGTGGAGGGGCTAACAGGTCATCGGTAAATGTTATTGTTCGGAAAATGGAATAGTAAATATTTCATTCAGAACTTTGTTGCGCCAGAACTTGTTTATAGCCAGTGTGAACTAGTTGTGTGCCTCCAGATTTTTTTTTCTCTCAGGTGGAGCGGGATGGCCCCCTACAGCGTTCCTAGAATTACACTCTAAAAGCCCACAGTGTTCCTAGAATTGCACTCTAAAAGCCCCTCCCATACAACTGACCTGTGCTTCCCAGCAGACACCTCACATTTGAACTCTGTTGAGATTCTATGTAAGTTTGTCGGCTGTACGTACAAATTCAGAGAATAAACATGTATTAGGGAATGAGAAGTTCTCGAAATAAATTTGCAAGCTGAATATTTTTTCGCGACATAAGTGAAGAGTAATTATATACCCTTGAAGAGTACCCTGGAGAGTAAGAAAGCTCTAAGCAAAATAATCATTGAATAAATAGCAATGAAATCACAGTAATGTGTATATATGGCATGTTGTATTTCTACCAGATTGTCAGAGCACTAATTATCTCATTTTTTGATGTGAGCGATCTCGCTATCGAATTTCCAGAAGAACATTAAAAAAAAGATGTATTTAGGTCTATTCCATTTTAAACAAACGAAATACGTTGCGTAAAAGAATTTTCCATGTTAAAATATTTGATGGGTAGAGTAGTTTGTGTGGGATTTGATTGTTATTGCATGTATCTATTGCATGCTGAATGGGTAGCTGGGAAAGCAGCCAGGATATTCATTCTGACGGTTGCAAGCCCATGAAAATACAGAGCAACAGTTACTCCAAGGGAGTAGATAATAGATAAAAATTCTTAAAACAACCGTGGGGGAGAGAGCCGAAAATTTGGGCCAGAATCACCTGTATACAGCTCTCATTATTGAGACACTAAAATTTTTCAATTACTCGTATACGGAAGATAAACATTACGAAACTATTTTTATTTATTTATTTATTTACTTATTCCTTGGGGGGTAGTCTATCTCAGAAAATTACGATTAGCATAATTCTATGTTTCAGGAGTGCGCTTCGAACCCACCCCCCAGAGGCGGTTTTTTGGGCGGGCGAACTATACCTTGTTCGCAGGTCCACACATTAATTAAAGTATATGTAACACACATGTACGTGTGTGTGTGTGTGTGTGTGTGTGTATGTATATATATATGTGTGTATATATGTATGCTAAATGTAAAATATTTTTGAACCATTGTTTCCAATCCAAATAATAGAGCCCCACGGCTCCAACTCGCCAAGGGCTCCATAAGAACAAATTCCGCCTGTGTCACCTTCTACACATCAGTGACTATGCCCATAGTATATTCTATGATAACAAATGACTGAATGTGCTTTTCAAGTTTCACTTTCTTGGAAAGAGAATGCGTAAGACTCTCTTAGTGTTCCAACGAGACGGGACTCGACTCTTTGAAGCGAGACACGATACAATACGAAACTTTTTGTGAAATGTCTCGTCTCGTGTCTCGAAAAATATAAACACAGTTTCTGAATTTGCTTAAAAATTTATTAACCCGGAATAAATTATTTGCCTTCGAAATGTATACCATCTTTTATTATTTCAAATGATCCAAATGATTCAATGTTTCAAATCCTACAAAGAACAGGGAATACCTAAAGAATTTTTTAAAAATGATTCTTACAAACAGCTTTCACTTCCATTTTTCAATCGATTCAAATTTAATTATTTTGTGATAGTACTCCAGATTCAAATACAAATGTAAAGCGTTTATTGAGATCAGTGTTTCAGAAGATTTTATTCCGGGGGCTGGTGGAGATATCTACGCATAAAAATCCTGTTATAGAAGTACAAGTAAAAGTGGCAATTTTATCAGTAACTAACTATTGTTTCATTGTCTTTCTCGTTCCGAACCAAGACAGAAACGTGTCAGCCTTTCTCGATACTGAGTTTTGAAAAGATGCTGATTTGACAACAAAATTTATCTTTTTTATTGTTTTATGATCTTATTCGAAGCTAAACCATTTTTTAAATGGGAAAGTTACATAGGCCTCCTTATTTGTTGAAGTGGCGCCAGGGGTTCTGAAAAAAGTATATCAGAATAAATGGGGAAATCTTGCCTTTCGACTGTACTGACGGTATTGACAAATGTTCCTATCGAAGTAATTACTGGTTTAGTCGAATCTAAGCAGCCGTTGCTGGAAGATTGCAGTCGTGTTGTGTGTTGTGCTACCAAACAAAACTTGGTTAAAAGTTGTAATTTTAACCACTTGGTATAACAGCTCTTTTTGTGTTCCTCAGCCTTTCTGGTGTTGCCACGAGACGAGACAGAACCATTCGATATGAGACGAGACGACACAGCCAGAAATCTCGTCTTGTCTCGTGGCAACACTAGACTCTCTAGATATGTCAGGAAAAGGAATGATAACGTTCCTCACGGAGCACGTGTTAGCTCTCAGCCTCTTTCTTTCACTGATGTTTGTTTACATAGTAGATGAATATATAGAGAGTAACAAAAGGATTAGATATGCAGATTCTCCTGAAACCACATTAAAATTGTAGCAGTATTTGGAGCTTGTTATAAATGGATGTACCGGGGAACTAAAATAATTCTTGGAATTGATCATACAGTATTGATATAAAAAAAACATGGAAACAAGTAAAGACAAAGAACTGAAATCGTGAATTTGTTTTCAAAATACAGAAATCTCAAAGGAATATCTGTTTAGCCGACTTTAATTGTAAACGAATTTTGAATAAATTTGCATTCCCTGAATTCTTATACAAAAAAGATAGAAATTTTTCTTTTAGCGTACGAATGAGAGGCTTTAGGAAATTAGGCCAAGATAATTAAAATGATACTGTCCTTTACAAAATTTAAGGGGAAGACCATGATCGAAAAAGCATCAAACTATAAAGGTCAATGGTAGCTTTTGTCATTTCTTACGACCACTATATGCACCTTATTGCGAAAAATTGATTCGTATTATAAAACCGCTATCGTTCAATAAATGTCAAATTTAATAGATCTTAAAGATGAAATTGTCATTACCTCTGTCGCATAATATATTCTAGCTTTGGGACCTATGTCATTATATGACTTTCACGATAAGTGACAAGAAGAATATAAATCCCAAGTTCAAAACGTAAGGAAAGAAACCGGCTGTTCGCCCTTCAAATTTTAAAAAATGTACCAAAATGGTTGAAATTATGATTTTGTATTTCTTTACGAGAGAGAAGAATAAAAATAAAAATTGGAGCAATTGTGTATGTATAAGACCACTATCTTCTTCAAGTTACTAAACTAACTTCAAGTGTTTCAACCATTTTTGACACATATCTCGAAAACTTTTAGTGATATTAGAGGCAAGAATACGTGGTTGATAATGAGCTTTTTAATTATGTCACAATACTTTTGAACTTTACCTTATGAGAAATGGCATATTCCAAAAATAATTCAGTACCACCCTAACCTGAATTTTACCAAAAGATTAGCGAAAGTGATACGGTGTGCGTCGTCCAGAGTTTAATTCCCGGTGTGGCACTCAAACATTGCTGTGTTGACCAAACATCGAGAGAAAAGTAGGGAAACTAAAAGATAGCGGACTTCAATCTAGACAGCCGGCTACGTTGGGTGTAGTTGTGCTGACCACTAACATAAGCCCGCTGCAGACTCAGATCACAAGGGACTGTTGCGCTAGGAGTTTATATATATGTATATATTGGTGTTATTATTTTACCTTACCTCTCAGTAGCGTAAGTAAGGACGAATGGGCCTCCCCGCAAAAATGTTAAACGGACCCCCTCTATCCACATCCATGAGTCACGTAAAATTTACAGAGAACAGTTTTGACTTTCTATGTTCTATCAGTGAGTCACAACTTGCTCATATGCAAAAAAAGCACATTATTATTATTATTATTATTATTATTGTGCTATAGTTTTCGTCTATTCTTCTGTACCAACCTCGAGAGTCTACGACATTTTTAATGAGATGTAGTCGCCCCACTTTTTGTTGTTTGGTTCGATGCTGGTTTCACTGTCCTTTTCCCATCTTTGAAATACATAAGCACTGCAGATCGCGAAAACTCGACAAGTCGCGCTGTTTCCGAAATGAAGCTCCCAGCCATTTAGTCACCCTGATATATCGTCGTCCTTCCCCATTCAAGGCACAAGCACCACACTAATCGAGTGAGATTCTTGTCGTGTTTGGCGCGCGGTTGTGATATGCCTTGTAGCTCTTATCTCAGCCCGATGATTTCGTTCAAAAAGTAGCGAGTGGTCATAATGTTTTCGCTGGTCAGTATAAGTTTTGTTGGCATTTAATTTACTAAATAATCGCTCAGGTGTTACCGTCTTCACAGGTAAAAATGATATATAGTGGAAACATCACATAATTTTTAACATCCTAACATTATAAAGTTTAACTTCGAAACTGAAATGGGCCTCTTTCTGTTCTGGGCCTCTCAATGTTGCGGGCCCTGCAGGCCCTTTAGTTGCGCCACAGCATTCTCTCTACTCAGAAGGATAGGGACAAATAGAAAAATCAAAATTCATTCTGTCCATTTTTCAAGCATCATACACTTCATGAAAAAAAAAAATCATATAATACTGATATGTAAGAAAATATTGGTATTGTTTGTTTTCTGTATACAAAGAACCATTTAGGTTTTTTATCTCATATTCTTGTAATAATCGAAAAAAAAAAAAAAAGAAAAGAGCTTCATGTGATAAACGGTCGAAAGAAAATTTGTCAACGCGATGCGAATGACGCTCTTTGCAACCTAATTCACGTTTTTCGTACAAAAACTCTATTCCTACCTGCAAAAAGAAAAGATTTCTGTTACCCGTCAATGGTTGAGATTTTGCCCTGCGGCTGAACAACACGGCTTGCTGACTGACTGCAGGTGCACGAAGGAAAAAAAAAACTGTTGGATTCCTCTCCCCGCCCACTTCAATTGTGGATATCCTGGACACATTTAAACTGAGCGGTACGATCTTTCAGTTCTTCCCAGTAGAGGTACCAGCAGTGATTGCTAAATGAAAAAGTGAGCATCTGGTGGCGAAAAGGCGAAGTGCTCGGACAAGGGGGTGGGCACTTAACAGCGTATAGTACAATCCAATCCTTGCAGTCATTTCCAACTTACAAGTGTGTGTCCCAAAACTTGTGAATTGCTTTTAGCTCGCTAAAATAAATATCATTCAAATCGGGAACACACGCCTCGCGTTAATTTCATATGAGCTTCTTACTTACTTCTACCGCGCCGTAACTTGAATTATTAATGCTATCTATTTATATAATTACCATAAATCTAGTAGGATTTACTAACAATTGAGATTCTGGTAGTGGCAAGTACGCTCAGTAGATAGTGCATCAAACTGCATGTGAAAATTTTAAATTCATTTAAGGGTTATACTAGAATAGTATAAAAGGACTTCGTCCGTAGTTGGAAGTATTCGATATAGAGAGAATGTAACCTACATTTGTGTTTCTGGTTTATTTTAGGTTTCGTTACACCGTGGAAAGAATATAGCGATATTTCATTGTCAAGGGTTCGGGTTCAGAAAATCACAACCTTTCTCTAGCGAATTCACCTCAGCCATAAGCAAAAATTAACTTTCCTTATTTGCAGCCACTTTTCTATTAACTTTGTATCTGAAAACAACCACCCGTAGACGCTTACGCACATATATAGTTTTCATCTGCTGATATACCCATAAATTGTAACTATTTCAGTTCATGTTGATGTAGACATGCAGCGAAAAACACTTGTGTACGTGTTGAAAATCCACTGCTAGTTCTCTTTGAAACTCGAATGTTTGTAAATATTAATATTATGTATGACTATTAAATTATATGACTATTAATATTATATATTACTATTTAATTTCAGCTTTGTTGAGTGTATCAAATAAGGCTGGGCTCATCCCGTTTGCTCAAAAACTTCATCAGTTGGGATTGACATTAGTAGCTTCTGGAGGAACAGCCAAAGCATTGAGAGATACTGGTTTACCTGTGAAAGATGTATCTGACATCACTGGTGCACCAGAACTTCTTGGGGGTAGAGTAAAAACTCTACATCCGGCAGTTCACGCAGGTAATCTTAGTTTGATACTGATCATTAAGTGTTTTATTTATGTCAATATTTACATTGATTATGCTATGTTAAATCGTGGATTTCAAGGCAGTTTTGTCCTAGTGTTTATTACTTTCTAGTTTTCCTGTCAATTACACGTGGTTTCGTTCAGATCACATTTTTATTTAAAGGTTTCTTCTTCAACCATGTGCGTTAGAACTAAATTCAGGCCTAAATGCTATGAGTCTAGGGACACTATCGTGATGATACACCTTACTCTTTTCACCTTCCACTTCCTTTTTTTCTCTCTGCATATATATATATATATATATATATACACAGGGTGTTTCAGATAAAACGTCCAGTGCTTATAAATCCGAAACGGCTGAGAATAAAAAGATGAAAAAAAAAAACTGAGATAGGAAAATGTCATAGGGAGCATCACATGGTGTTGTTGTGGTGACCCCCAGGGCCCTCCTTCAAGGAGGCCCAGGGGCCAACTTCAAATTTTCAAATAGGAACATGTATTGAATCATACCTTATTCAATAGTACTTGAAAAACGAAACAACTTTTGCAGGAAACATTTTTCGATTTGGGACACCGTTTTCAAAATGGCCGCAAAAAGTCCTGTATTAGTTTGAAGTTGGCACCTGGGCCCCCTTCACGGAGTTTCCTGAGGGTCACCACAACAACACCACTTGATATGCTTTATCATCGTTTCTATCTCAGTTTTGTTTCATCTCTCTACTCTCAGCCGTTTCTGATTTAGGCCTATAAGCACTGGACGTTTTATCTGATACAGGACCCACTTTTTGGTCATTTTGAAAACGGTGGCCCAAATCGAAAATTGTTTCCTACAAAAGTTGTTTCGTTTTTCAAGTACTATTGAATGAGGTATGATTCAATACGTGTTCCCATTTGAAAATTTGAAGTTGGCCCCTGGGCCCCCTTGACCCCCTTGAAGGAGGGCACTGGGTTTCTCCACAACACCATCATGTGATGTGCCCTATGACATTTTCCTATCTCAGTTTTTGTTTCATCTTTTTATTCTCAGCCATTTCGGGTTTATAAGCACTGTACGTTTTATCTGATATAGGACCCACTTTTTGCGGCCATTTAAAAACGGTGGCCCAAATCGAAAATTGTTTCTTACAAAAGATGTTTCGTTTTTCAAGTACTATTGAAAGAGGTATGATTTAATACATGTTCTTATTTGAAAATTTGAAGTTGGCCCCTGGGCCCCCTTGAAGGAGGGCCCTGGGGGTCACCACAACAACACCATGTGATGCGCCCTATGACATTTTCCAATCTTAGTTTTTGTTTCATCTTTTTATTCTCAGCCATTTCGGATTTATAAGCACTGGATGTTTAATCTGAAACACCCTGTATATATATATGCGAACGTGAAATAAAAGCAAGGATAGGAATGGCGAAAGAAGCCTTTAAAAGAAAGAAAAGTCTGTTTTGTGGGACCTTGAACAAAGAGTTGAGAAAAAGACTCATAAAATGCTTCGTGTGGAGTGTTGTGCTGTATGGGGCGGAAACGTGGACATTGCGTAAGGGTGACGAAAATCGACTGGAAGCCTTCGAAATGTGGGTGTGGAGAAGAATGGAAAGGGTTAGTTGGGTCGAGCGGAAAACGAATGAGAGAGTGTTAGAAATGGTGGGTGAGAAAAGAACACTTTTAGATATTATTAGGAAGAGGAAGAGAAACTGGTTGGGACATTGCCTAAGAAGAGATTGTATCATGAGGGACGTCCTAGAGGGTATGGTGGCGGGAAAGAGAGGGAGGGGGCGAAAGAGACTACAATTAATGGATGATATTAAAACAGAAAGATCATACGCGAAGACGAAAAGGTTAGCGGAGGATCGTGGAGCATGGAAGCTTCTCAGCTGCGGCAAGTGACCTGCCAATAAAGGCAGAATACCTATGATGATGATATATATATATATATATATATATATATATATATATATATATATATATATATATATATATATATATTTGTGCTTCTTTCATCTCTTGTCTGGTGAAGCATTTTTTTGAAAGATCATAGTCTGTTTTCTTTGAATTATGTTGTTTTTTTAACGTTCCATGATTATGCTCTGAAATTAAGAAAGACGGTGATGATGATAGTGAACGAAATGGTGAGATGAAGAAAGGAGGAGAAAATACGAGAACTTCGACAAAAGCCAACTGACTGTCCACCACAAAGCCTACTTGTTGCCAGCTGGCATTGAACTACCCTGGTAAGAAATATACGTACCTATATACACCAACCAATTATTGGATTATGATCACCCAGCTAATAGCGCATAGGTTCTATCGTTTTCTGTATAGTAGCGATCCGTCATTAGTTGTATAATAAGTTTGCTAGTATGGCCAACCAAGCTACGTGTATGGTGACCTTCAATTCCGAGATGGACGAGTGAATTATGACTTGAGGGACTGAATATGCCGTTCCATAGCGTCCCACAGATGATCAATAGAGGTGTTGAGATTCGAGGGGTATGGGGGCCGTGGAAAATGTTCGAAACCCGCATTGTTTCCTAGAACCATTCCTTTACAGGGTCTGCGTGATGGCTTAGTTGCATTGATATTGTGAAAGATAACTTAGAGGAAAAGGTACATGATGGGATAAGCCAGCTGCCAGAAGATCGTGATACTGGAACAATCGTAATGTTTTCGTCCATAACCACCAATTGTTTGCTCCACATCAGACATTCGGCAAGCACTTGGTGGTTTACCGCCACCAGCGTTCACTGTTGATACCATGCATGAGGGCTCCAAGGCCTTCTGGGGTTTCTGCCAAACACACTCATGACTGTCTGCGAAATAGAGTAAAAGTCATGACTCATAGACCTGGGGATGTGTTGGAATAACTGCCCATAGTCATAGGGGTATGTTTCGAAGTTGACCATGGTTGTTATTGAGTAGTCAGCTGCATCTTAAATTCCGTAGGAGATGCTCCATCTCACAGACAGCCTTTCGCTGTCGTGTTTAGTTTTGTCCAAAGTTCACCATTCCTGTTGACATCAGTATACGACGTGGTATCAAAAAGTTTCGAGACTAGTTCTGTAACACGCCAGCAGATGGCAGCGGAAGGTTGCACGCACAGGCACAAGGAGCACCGACCTTCATAAGTCAGTGTGCCAAGAGACATCGTCCCGTATACATCGGGAGCTGTGGAGCTGCTCTATTCTGACCACATGCATTACCACGTCTGCAATTTCTTCGTGGATAGCAACGAAATTCTGCATGAAACTAGTCAAATTCACCACAGAGACTCTTGACACTATTAGGCAAGTGTGCGTCGATGCTGTAATGAGTCGTCCACTGGAAGACGACGAGAGATCAGGAGAACCTTCAGCGAGCACAACACCCGAAAATGTCGAAACCAATCGGGAATGTGTGAGGAACGTCGAAGAACAATTCACAACATTGCTGCCATTGTCAGTGTGTCATACTGAATAGTGCAGGCAGTCCTCATTTGTGACTTGAACATGCATCGTGTTGCTACCAAAAACTGTCACCGTGCCGTGGATGACCCTCCTTCATGTCGAGGATCATTACCAGGATGGAACTTAGGTGTGTGGGTACGACCCATAGACAAAGCAGTCTTCACAGTCGAAGAATTCATCTATCATCTCCACAAACGAAAAAGACGAGGCAGATCCACAGCTTGACCAAGTTCATGCTTATCGTCTTTTTCGACATTCGCGGCATTGTGCATCACGAATTTGTCCCCAGTGGCCAGACTGTAAATAGCGAGTTCTGCTGCTACGTTTTAAGGCATCTGAGGGAGGACATTCGACGAAAGCGACCGGATCTGTGGTAAACGAAAAACTGACTGGTTCACGACGATAATTCACCCTGTCACCGTGCTCCCCTCACACGTGAGTTTCTCACAAGAGACAAGATCATCGCATTTCTGCACGTAAACTATTCACCAAATTTGGCTCCTGTGGACTTCGTCATCTTCCCAAAGCTGAAGATTCAGCTCAAAGGTCGCCATGTGGACACAGTTTCGGAGAAAAGCGTGAATCGCAGAAGGTGCTCCACAAAAAAACTTCCAAGACACATTCCAGTAGTGATAGAAACGCTGGGAGCGCTATATTGCTGTACAAAATGACTATTTTGAAGGTAATAGTGTGTAAACTTAGATGAAGTGCTTTCTTCTAAACAGAACTAACCTCGAAACTTTTTTATACCACCTCGTATAATCATATTTCACGTTATGTTGAACATCTCTTTTATTTTAGTGAAATTGGTTTATGGGAACAATTTTCTGTGCATTAGACTAATTTTTGTGTAGTGAAACGCTTTTTGTTATTTTCTTTATTCATTTAAGACAATAATGCATTGTTCTAAGTTATCTAAAGAGCGTGAGAAACTCTGTTCAGTAGGTCCCAGGCTGGTTGCTGCTAGGTACTTGAACAGTAGTAGCCAATGGTAATGCGCCTGCTGACGACGTGTGAACAAAAACTAATTTTGAGATATTCGAAAGAGTAACTTTTGTTTCTTGTAAGATCACGTGCCTGATGAAGGTGATGTTACATTGCCGAAACTGCTACTCAAGTATAAATATATGTTTGGTTGTTTGGTCAGTTTTGTTAATCCAGTAGCTCTTGATTTACAAAAAGAAAAAAGAAAAAGTGCTGGACTCCAGACTTAACGCTGCACGCTGAGAGGCATGAGCCGACTTGCAAATCACTCTGCAGTTCGGTATTAATCAGAACAATATGCATTAGCCTCGCTTATCAATTTTGCACAGAAACCGGTTTTTCTTTGTCGTGTAGTATTTTTATCTGAGTGATATATAATTTGTGTACCCAAACTATGATGTGAGTATGGATAGTCTCTAAATCTCCTTTATTAAATAGTTAATAATAATTTATCTGAGTTTGTCCTACATACGATTTTGCCATGGTAACAGTATACATATGTGTATGTTTGTGCATTTGAAATTCTGTTGTTGTTCACTTATTATATTTGGTGCTGGACATCTTTAGGATGAACCTTTGGTGCCTCGAGAAATTGTTTTATATCCACATTTCTTAGTGGCGTCTGAACATTAGAACAACTTTATTCGCTATATCTTTTGATAACATTTTCACTGCGGCTGCTGCTATTGGCACTAACTCTTTGGGATTCGATGATGCAGTGATAAATCTTGTCTTTATCTAGCACACGTGAACATTAATTATTGACAAAACGTGTAGGGTGTAGGCTCATAGTTATGCGTTACCAGGTTGCACTCTGCCTCATCTCATCACTAAATTCACATAGCGACAAAATCGCATATTTGTCAGTCAAGTAACTTGTTTCGTATTGTCTAGTATGGTGACCTTAACATGTTTTTTGAAGTTTCGCGTTATTTAACTTTCGTCGATTTACTTTAGCGTCTTTTGTTTTCCTTAAAAATATGTTTTTAAAAGTCCCAAACTTCCATAACTCTTAGTGCTTAACGTTGTATCCGTTCATCACGATAGAGAAAGTTAAGAATCATTGTTCGTCTTGTGTTCAGGGAACTACGCGACGATAACAACGGAAATATCTTGGAAAGATCTGTATTTTTATAAATAAATAAATAAATACTAAAATATTATTTACATTAAAAAAACTTCGAATATGACGGCAAAATTATTTCATGCGTGTTCGGTTATCCGTAAAATTGTCATGTACTGCATGGTTCGATTCGGATTTTATAGTTAGATGGTTGCATCATCTAAGGCTCCAGTTTTCTGTTAGAAGTATTGAAAGTTTTAATTTTGTTCTTTTCCAGGAATCCTGGCCAGATTGACAGAAAGTGATCAAAATGATTTACAGAAAATGAAATATGAAATGATCCGAGTAGTTGCTTGCAATCTGTACCCCTTCGTTGATACTGTTTCAAAACCGAATGTCACCATTGCTGATGCAGTTGAAAATATAGATATAGGTAAGGCTTTTAGCTTCAGTATAATAATTTTGTCTTTTTGTGCTAAGATGAGCTTGTCATACGTACACAAGGCAGTTCCGTAATTTCTTTATAATGCAGTATTCGTTTAAACATAAACACATCTTTATTGTTAGTAATGGTTAATGTTCTAATTCAGTCGTTATACAAATGAGTTACAACTACCTTATATTTGATTTGAAGGTGGAGTGACATTGTTGCGAGCAGCTGCCAAGAACCATGATCGTGTAACGGTTGTTTGTGATCCGTCAGATTATGATGTGGTCATTCAGGAAATACAGTCATCTTCAAATAAGGATACAACGTTAGATACTAGGTAAGACTGCATGCTAGGCTAGATATGCATATATTCATTATACTCAGTATGACCTTCAGTAAATTTTTAATCTCACTAATATACATTTTTCACTAATTATTATTTACGAATATAGAATAAGTTCACCGACTGGGTAGTTCAGCAAACTTATTGCTCATCCCTATTCTTGTATTAATTTATATATATATATACATATATATAAGTTACTAAATTTGTCGAATTAGAGAATATCAGGGATTAACACTCACCCCTTAATGCGCCCTGGGAATCCTAATCGGTTTATGTTCCTGGCAGGGTTGGCTGGTTTAAACCAAGGTAATTTAAACCATGGTTTAAACCAGCTGGTTTTATAAAAAAAAAACCAACTGGTTTAAACCAAAAAAAGAAAGAATGAAAAATGCTTTAAATCGTGTGAACTTCGTGGTGACGTTTCCACATATCAAACCATCCGCATTACGTTTATCTACTTTTCACCTTTTAATCAAGAGGTCTGTGTTCAATTGTCGGTCGAACCACAACCCATCTTTCAAGTGTAAACCAATTAGCGATTCGAGGTGTTCCTTTAAGCGAAAGTCTTCTCCGTGATAACCTTGATATTTCATAAGGATGTTAAGCCTAAACATACGGAATGAAACCAAATTATATATTTCTACTTGAATGAATACCTGTTGTTTATAAAAAAGCTAAGGTTGCTTAAATATATTGATAGAAATTGGCAAAATTTATCAACTACCTACGTAGCTTCCAACATCAACTTGGATTTGACTTTGTTTTAATTTTATTGAATAATATCTATATACCAAATTTGTAATTTAATACTTCAGTTTTAGCGTAGTGATTATGATACGTTGACCTTAAAATTTTACATACAAATACATTTAAAGTAATAACAGGATTTCCCCATTGGCGAAGGCGGGAGTTTCCCGATTTATATATAATTCTGGTATAATGTTTTTAATTGTGTAACTGTTTATTTTTTTGTCCTTCTGAAATGACTCTTAACAATAATATTAACAAGTAGGCCTATGTAAAGATCAGTACAACGTATTTTTATCAGAAGTCCTTCGTGAGTGAGTCGGCAATCGCATTTGTGACCTATTAGTCCCGGTTTCGTGTCCAAATGGACAATTTCTCTTGGATGTAAGTCTAGAAGCGGTTTGGATTCTGCTTTAACCTTATGTGACCCCTTCCAGGATAACCTTGTTTTAGCATAATAACACCAAGGCGAAACAAAGTAATTTCTGTCCATATCTAATATAAATACATAGAGTAAATGATTTAAACCAAAAAAACCTGGTTTAAACCAAAAAAAAAAAAACTGGTTTAAACCAAAAAAACAGTTGCCAACCCTGGTTCCTGGTATGATTTCCTCGACAGCCATACACTGAAGAAGAGCTTCGGCTTCATAAATATTATTATTACACTAACTCTCAAGCAAGCGATAACAATTAAGATGTCAGTATTTATGCAGTGGGCCCGCTTAGCGTAGTTTCTAACGCTCTCGCCTTCGGTGCGAGTGGTCCTGGGTTCGATTCCTGGTGGGAGCACCCGGTCGAAAAAGTAAAAAGCTTTTTCAGGCCAGCCATCCTGAATGAGGTTTCCTTGGGTTTTCCTCATTGACACCAGGCAAATGCGTTGGTGTACCTAACTTATAGGTCCCAGGCCGCTTCCTTCCTTCCCTTTCCCCGGATAGTGTGCACGTCGAGGAACTCATCCCTCATACGTGACGTGCTAAGTAGCCATAGATGCCGAAAGCCTAGAAATCGAAATCCTAAATCAGTATTTACGCACGTTTCGTACAGTTTAAATGTTTTAATTCACTTCAGTTGTACTCTTCCTTTTCTTCTTAAACCATAGATAAATCGCGTCAGTTTATGAAATCTGAAAAATTGTTACCTATACAATTTAGTCACAGATGTTTGAGTGAAGCTGTTGGTAACTAAATCCCAATTCGTGTCGAGCTTGTCTTCGTCCAAATTTAACATTGACTGTTTTCTTCTAATATGACAAGCAAATTTCTTTCTATTGGTGACTATGTTTCGTTAATACTGAGAATATAACAATCATATTAGGATTACCTGAGCGTTAATTGATCTTAACAAAATGTATCAGATTGGTATCTGGTAAAATACAAGGATGCATTTATGTCCATGCATTTGAAAAGAGGAAAAAGTTGAGAAATATTGTTCTAGTGGCGAACTGGGTGATTGTGTAATCTGGCAGGTAGGATATGTGTGTGATTAATATTGTTCACGGACCAGTATTCTTAGATAGTCTTGTTTTGTTCGTATCATCAGAATGACAAATGACTGTATTACCTCGTAACTATATCCGCAGTAACTATTTCTTTGTGGCTTTACTTACACGATCAGCATATTGATACTATATGGTCAAATGGAAAGTGGATTTCGCATTATGCCGTGAAAGCCATGTTTGTTGAGTCATTTTAAGTTCAAGGGGAAAAAAAGAGCTATGTGCTTTGTGTAAGACTATAAACATTATAATGTGATGGATTATTTTTGACAATACATTAGACTAGCATAGTCATTTCAGTCAATTTTCTTTATATCAGCACAGTATAATGCAGGACGGCCTATCGTCTTTGTACATTAAGAATAAATGGGTTTCTGGCAACAGCTCATGTGATTCAGATCCCATATTGAGCTGAATGGTTCACGTCTCGTATATCCTCGCTGTTGAAAGGGACGCTAACTCAAATCCAGTCAATCAACGAGATACATTAAATCTTCATGACAAATATTACGGCACCTCAGCAGAGCTGTAAGCATAAGGCTGAGGAACGTTATACGAGTGAAGTATTTCATGTTGTCCGCTTACGTACTAGCAGCTATGGCAGAAATAGGCTAAGTAATAACTGGGACAGCTCTGGACTACGGCAGACCATTTCCAATTTGTAGACATTTGTTCATGATAACATATAGGTAATTGGTGAGTCCTGTTGTCTCCATTTGCGAGAACGTAGTGCATCAACTTTCCTGAATAAGAATCTTCAGTCTCGAAGGTTGACTAGCGTTGTCTCTGCTACTTCCTTCTAAAACTAGTTCCCTTTTTCCATTCATGTGCGATTTTGTTTCCAGCCATCCACCTAATGTGTAAAAGGTTTTTCGTGACATTAAATACACGCACTGCTGCCAATCACCTGCGTAGCATGTCATGCAGCTCTGTCTCTTCTGATCACTCTCCATACTGTCCTCTCATATGTCCTAGTGATAGCAAGTCTTACAATACAGCGTAGTGATCAGCATGCAGCTTCATGGATATGACATCAACATTTGAGCATTCGTCCAATATAACTGGTTACATTGCCTCAAAAAAAGAGTTCTCAGCAGTCATTCTCCAGACTTAGACGAATTGAGCTGTTAGTATCAGAACGATGTTGAAGTACATGCTCCAATACAAAAATAACTAATTAACTATGCGTAAGGAAATCGAAAGGTTCATTCCCACAGAAATTGAACTTCATCCTATGCGAAGTCAGTGTGCTGTGGATTGTTGCTCACTTTCCTGAGACCCTCCCTTTTTTCTTGGTCTACCCATGTGTATTTCCTCTACGTTTCCTGACTAGGACTCGATACACCCCGTGCCCGTGCGCATTAGACATATAGGTCTTGTGTTCCGTTCATTTTCGACGTCTCGACTCTTAACGGTGTGATCTTCAACGACTAAAGTTGTGTTATGTAGTTTTCTTTTTAAATTTCATTCGTTCGTTCATCTCTTTTCGCGCGGAAATTGTAAAATTTTAGACTAATACACATATTTATTACGTATTCTATACATATTTCATACTAATGTAACTATTTGTTTGATTTCCTAGCTCAGGTCACTTTCTTCTGAGAATGCGTCGATTACAAATCCGAGTAGAGGTTTTAAATCTGTTTCAGTAATAATCTCGTCCTTCATTTGTCCATATATATTCTATAGTCTAAGGACGTAGAGCAAGATCATGTATTAAAGCCAATTTTGACTTTAAAAATGTCATATTATTTTAATATGTTGAATCAATAGCAAAAATGTATACTTATTTAGCAAACTTCTAATCATTGTCCTTCAGTTCTTATTTTCGATAATTCTTAAAGTTACTGTAAATAGCTGGTTATTATTTTCAAAATGTTATTACAGTTAATGTAATGTAATGTAGAGCTATTATTGGATGAATATAATAAGTATTCAACATTATTATAAAAGGAGGAAAGAGAACAACCGATTTTACTTTACACAATAGCTATCCCTTGTAGTTTTCTGAATCAAACGAAACAATACGTTATATCAATTTCTTCGTGATCAAATACCAACTACACTGAATAAAATACAATGTAAATTTCAGATGTAGGAAACCACATCCGCAGATTCCTATTTTGATGCGGATATCCGCACCCGTGCAGACCTCTAGTTATATCCTTCATAAGTTCATATTCAATGAAGTTCAAAGGGTTAGAAGTGGATTGAAGGGGGAATGAACTTGCCTTACCATGCTAATGCGCTAACCACTATATTACCTAATATTCCATTTCCTGACCAGCTACCCATGGTAGAGCACCGATCACAATAGTGAGAGTTTTATTGTTGGTCAGGTTTTACCTTGAGCATCGTTGCACCAGCACGATACACCAGAGACCAACCAATTCGGTTGTCTTGTTCCACTTTATTCATAGTGTATAATTTAAAAACTATTTAAAGACTAAAGTACACTAAATATGTCAATCTAGAGATGTCTGAGTGATTTTTATAACAAAGCCATTCGGAACTTCTCATACTGTAATCTTTGTACTACTTAAAGCTACAACACAAAAACTTCTTCGCTCTTTTATACAAATATAATTGGGTTCAGGAACGTTTTATGAGAGGTTTATAATTAAAAAATGCACTCAGAAATAACTGTTAATTGGAAAACTGTTACTTAAAAGGTGTTTGCTCTACAAGGTAATGTGTTTTGATTTTTTAATTTTATTGATATTTCTGTTTTCAGAGTATCGAAAGGGAATGTCATGTTGACAAAACTGACTATTTTCGACACCATTTGCTTTTTGTATTTAGTCACAATGTAAAGACCGCCAAAGCTGCTCGTGAGATTTTGTGTTATGTATAGATAAGGAGCAGTGCCGTTAAGTGCTCCATCGTTTGTTTTCGCGCTGCGAAGATTGGAATTTTGACCTTAGGGACGGACCACACAGCAGTTGATCAATTAAGTTCGATGAAGAGCGATTGAACTACCTTCACGAAAATCTAAGGCAAATGACCAGAGAATTGGCGGGGCAGATGGATTGTGATTTAAAAAATAAAATTAAAAAAAAAAACGGCATAATCGCTGCCGATTTCCTCGCTCGACATTACTCAACATATGGACACAAACCTCGTTTGTTTACCATATTTTCACTAACAATGAAAAATTGTGTCTTTACATCAATATAAAGCAGAAAAAAAGTTCAACCCTGATAAACAGTAGATTCCGCGGGTAAAACAAGATCATCATCAGAAGATAATGTGGTATGGTGGGACTAGGAAGGCATAATTCATTACGAACTGTTTAAGCATAACCAAACATTTAATTGCGAATTTCTACGTTCAACAACTGGACCAACTCAAGGAAGCAATTCAGCAAAAAAGATCAAAGAGGCGAAATAGTCGCCGCGTTCTCCAACACAACAACGCTCGTCCTCACATCGTCAATATCACCAAAGCCGAGGTTTAAGAACTTGATTGGGGACTGCTTCCTTATTCTCCATACTCGGTAGGGTTGGCGCGTCAGATTTTCATCGCTTTCGAACGCTTTGCAATAACGAATGGAATTGAAGGCTTAGTTGGACTAATTCTTTGAGTTACGGCCGAGAATTGTTTATCGCCGACACTTCAGAAAACTTATTGAATGGTGGAAGGAAGTTGTGAACAACGGAGAGTAGAGTAATCAAGAAAATACTCAATTATTCTTTAACCCAATATTTAAGATGAAAACAATAAAACCTGCCTCTTCGTAAATTATTTAAATATGAATGTAAAAAATATGTTTCAAGTTTCAAAGTTTGATGGTTGGTTTGTTTTTCAACAATGAACAGTGAATCGACTAAAGTAATGTCTTTAGCAACTGAAAATTTATTGAAGCTTTGTAATGTCAAATTGTGATTCAATCCCATGTAAAATTCATAAACTGTTACCATGCCTGAAGAATCATGGATCTAAGTAGAACTCTTGCTATGTTCTTCATACCTTGCTAAAAGTAAAACTTTAATTCTCAATTTAGTTTACTGTTCAGTATTAGCTTTAGTAGATGAATATAAAATCATTTATAACCAATGTTGCAATTCGTAACACATTTAATTGTAAGAGAGATTATTTATTTATTAGTTTTGGGTTAATTTGATTCCGCTATAAAATATGTTGAAGTAAACTGGTGAGTCTTGTTTCTGTCTTATGTTTTTCCTCAAATTTCTCTTTTAGGAAAAGATTGGCTTTGAAAGCGTTTACCCATACCTCCGAGTATGATGTAGCTATTTCTGATTATTTCCGGAAACAATACAGCGCTGGCGTATCACAGCTAACCCTTCGATACGGTATGAATCCACATCAAAAACCAGCTCAAATATTCACAACTTTAGAACAACTTCCATTGAAAGGTAAGATAATTTTGTTATAATTATATTGTACTTTACTGGATAAGAGAACTGGTTTATAGTAATAGAATTGTTGGCTTTTGTTGCATGAGCCGAAGTTTCAACCTCAGACCTATAGTCTGTGCTGGGCAGGATCGTGTCCGTGGGTTTTTCTAGAAATTCAATAGTGCTTCATAGAAATTAAGAAACTAGAGGAAAGAGTATGAAATTATCAGTAAAATTGATTAAAATATTATTAGTTGGACAGATTGAGATAAATTATATGGTTGGTAAATGTAGCGGATTTATGAAAATGCTGAGAAGAAATCCATGATTTAGTTACAGGTGTGTCTTATCGTGGAAACGGTGGGTAGATGCTGAAAACAAAGGTAATGTTGTTAGGGATAGTTAGTATTGATTTGATGATGTGTAAATGTTTATAATTAATCATCTCAAAGGATGATTTGTATGTAACGTAAGTAAATTGAGGAGGAAGTGATTACAGAACACGGAAGAGTTATTTGTAGATGATAATGTAACTACCAGAGAGAGGCGGCATTTCAGTAATAGTAGCAAATTGGATTTAAGTAATGAAGTAGGAAATTCCACACAGAGAGAATTAAATTAAAAATTAATCTATTCGATCTTCTACTATTAAAGTATTTATAATTTGCTGTTCTAGAATATTGTAACGTAATGTATGTAAATAGTGAAAACTTGATCACAGAACACTTTTGCTTAACGCATCATCAGATAGGGAGGAAAGAAATAGGGAGAAAAAAAATTAAAGAACAGAATAACAGAAAAGCAGCTGTAAAGGTCCAGGTGCGCTTTATTTAGTTATTTATTTACTTTCAGTGGTGAATGGGTCCCCAGGATTTATTAATCTGTGTGATGCCCTGAATGGTTGGCAACTTGTTCGGGAGTTGAAGGCTGCCCTAGGTCTTCCTGCAGCTACTTCCTTCAAGCATGTGAGCCCAGCAGGAGCTGCAGTTGCAGTTCCTCTTTCCAGAGATCAGGTAGGGGAGATGCCAACAGCAGGTTTTTTTTTGGCTGCTAACAGTGTATTGACCTAAGAATTAAACATAACTGATTGTTTTGTTCACTCAATAGGTTTTCTATTTTAATCGTGTTTTAATTTTCTATGTATGTTTATTTTCTCGGTATAATTCTGTATATCGTCGCTGTACCTCGGAAAACCATTAAGTGCAGAAATTATAACTTTCACGAGAAGCAAAAAGTGTAACTGTTTCCCTAGAATGTACATCTTGTATCACAGAATATACATGTTTGTTTTGGATGTTGAACTGTACTACAACATTAGTAAATCCACTATTAAAGTAAAAATTATACCTACCTTTTACAACACTGCTGTTTGTTCGAACAGCTGGTAGAGCCAACTCTAGCACTCTTTCCTCTGCTGTGCATTTTGCACAACTGATACTGAATGAAAGAAACTACAACTGCTGAGTTGTTCAATTCTAAGACAACCGCTGTTTATTTGGACCACAAACTTCAATACAATTACGAAGTAACTGTAATTTACTAATTGAAAAACAATATGTGTTTATTGATATCCATAAATTACTTTACAATGTTCGTGAAAATCTGACATGTGCTATACTTTTCACTTAGCAGATTTTATGTACGCATTTTTTCTTGTTTGAGAAAGTACTCCATGTTTCACTCTAGCAGATTAAGTGTTAGATTTCACCTCCGTCCCTTAGTACGAGAAAACTATTAAGAATTCACATATAGTATAACGTTTACTCCATAGGGTGGTGATCCAGATAGAGCAAACATTATATTATATAGTCGTAAATAGGACGTTTGCTCGAGCGTTGACGATGAAACAAGTTATCCGAAGAAAGCTCCTTTCAACGCCAACCACACTTAAGCAAAAATTCTACATACAACTTTTAGACACACAAAAGATTCAGCATCGTAATTCTGAAAATTAACAAATTACACAAATAATCAGTAAAAGTAAATTTTGCACCATGCACTCAAATGAATCACCACGAGGCATAGGAGATGACATGCACAATCGCAGAAAATACTCGTCAATCGATTCGAAAATTTTAATTATATTAATACTTACATAGCTTGAATGAGGATACAACAATTAAGGTAATAAAACGTATGGATGTTTCTTTATATTACGAGAAATGATTCGATTCGGTTAATTCCAATACATGATTACGCAGTGTCTTGTTGCAGCAGGGTAGCAGAAGCTGTTGAGTATTGAGTCCTTTGGCGCTGAATAATTGCTTCCCGCTAAATCTCTTCAGTTCTCGCTGTTCGCGTGGGTGTCACGCGTTAAGTGACGTAAGAGCGGACAGAGCTGTGATTGGCTGAAGAAGTGCTGATCAAGGTCACTACACCCACATGCATCCGTTGAGTGAGAGAACACACACACACATACATATCGTCTGCTAGGATGTGCTAGTCCTTTTAAATTAAAAGAGAATTAAACTGCTTGAACTGCATACAGCCAAAATGATGAATAAATGAGTTTATGACAAATGGCACCCGAACAGTTGATAGGTAAAGTTCTGATGAGATACGTTTATCCTAAGAACCCTGGCAACACTTATAGTTTGTGTCTGCGTATGCCGAGGACACACTGTAAGTTGTTGAAGCGCTTTTCACTTGGGCCATAGTTCACATTAACGCTTGGTTAACACTGCACTCACTAAAATAAAATGTTTATTCCGTCTATAAATATGTAATATATCAATAAATGCATAGAAATATATTTATTATAGTCCTATTAGTTCAAATGTAAATTCACTCAATACTTAAAGAAATTAAACATTTAACACATACACTAAAATATTGCAAATAATGTGAATAGAATGAGAAAACACTTCAAACAATGAATTAATTTCAACTTTTAGAAACACTTTCACCTTTGCAATTAATTAAACATAAAAGAAAAAAATGAATATTAAAATAAATATAGATATATTTTCCAGTTCGAATAACAACACTTCACTGTTCATTTATAACACACTGTTTATTCTTTTATTATCTGCACACGTCCCACTGTCCATGTTGTCCACTATTCACAATCTACACCATGCTCCAGAACAAGGTCCAGTCCATAGGCCATCCTCTTCGTTCATTCTCTTCCCATTGAATGAACACTCGACGATTAAATCTTCTGCTCCTATCCTCTTCCCATTGGATAGGGCTAGGTCCATCGGTGGAAGTTCTAGACGGTCTCTGCAGGCTATAGTCCCTTTTATTTATTTATACAGGACTATTTTTCCAAAATTCGGCGCCAATATGAAGATGCATGGAGTACTGTAACTTATTGCGTATAAACTTATTAACGTATAATTTGCATCTTCCTTTCTACCCTTTTTTTTTTTTTTTTTTCAAATTTAAAATATGCTGCATTTGCTACTGCTGCATTCGTATTAAGTGGAGGTGAATAGAATGTGTATTCTTCTTATTGTTTGGACCTACGTGTGTTCTTCCTTGTGTTGTATTCTTCGTGTATGGATATCAAGTGTATGTTTTTACGTGTTACATGTAATTACTATAATAAGGTTAAAATAACATAATTATGGTTAAAAGGAAGTTGACTTGGGATGCGTTAACAAAGAAATGTAAGTATTTCTTCTTTCATTCATTTTTTTTTCTTCTTCCAAATCACTTCACGAGCACAAACTACGAACAAGCACGCCCTAATCTTCAACGCCTTCGTGCAACTTCATCAAATGAGTACATGGTACATGATAAAATTAATACTGAAAATACCTATATAGGACATGATGCTGAATAAAATAAAATATATATATAGATAATATAATAAGCCTATAGATATAACCTTAATGATGACTATTACATGAATACTATAATGAAGAGAGAAATAAACCAATATAAGCTCGAATGATGGAGAATTATATTGAGGCAATGTCAGATGTCTACAGATGCCAACCCGTATCCATCTTAGGGATGGTCTGACGACTAAATGAGGAAGAGCCAAACCCACAAAAACCATATAAACCTACCCACTGTAAGTACGACCACGAAGACACACAGAGATGTGGTTAACAAAATAAGTTATACTAAGGAAACCCCATAGAGGTTTATAGAAGACAAAAAGAAAACGATGCACATGAAATTCATGGCGAAATGTGGTCGTAGGTCTTAAGGTAAAACTTCAATGTTGTTCCGATAACAACAAAAAGGAATACTCTAATAAATGTGTATATTACTCTAATATCTCCTAACATCTCTAAATTCAAACTGACTTCTTCGAAGTGTTAATGGTAATATTTCTTTTAATAAGCTTAACAACTTTCGCTCATCTAAATAACCATGTCGTACATACCACAAGACATTTTCGTCAACGAAACTAGAATGTACTCTCACTTCTCGATCTTCATTATTGATGCTACACAATTGATCTTCTTTACTTTCCTCTTCTTCTTCGTTCATGTAATCTCCGTTGGCTTCCTTTTCGGCTCTCTCTAAAATGTCACTGAACTGTTCTTCATCCACATGCTCTTCAGAATTTCTAGCCACTTTTTCCTAGTAGCTGGTGTTGGTCTCCACAGCTTCATTCTAGAAAACATTCTGAAATCCGATATATTTACCGCTTCGGCGGATCCAATACTTCAAACACATTTTCACCAACTTGTTTCCACAGTAAGTAAGGTCCACGGTACACTTCACACAGTTTGGCTATACGTTTATCTACCAAGCTGCTAATATTATACTGACGTAAGAAAACTAAGTCACCTTCACACAAAGTTCTTCGAGCTCTCTGATGAACGTTCAACTTTTCGTTCCGTTGTTGAATGATTTTCTTCCGCCGTAAGTCAGCCATTATTAATTTTCCATTCCAATCTATACCCTCTTGCTCATCGACTGTTTCGTTGTTTTTCACAATTCCAAAATGTGACAATGTAAATTCTTCTGGCTTGATGTTAAGATGTAATTCTGCAGGCGCTATTCCCAAACTGGCACTAATAGTATAGTTCAACAACAAACAGGCTTGCCACAATATATTCTGGCCATGAGGAATGAGAATCGCGGCACAACACACGCAAAATTCTCTCTAAATCAGCATGGAATCTTTCGATGAACATTTTCCTTGTGCGTGATAAGGCTAATGTATTTTGATGTTATATGCTTCCATGGCTTGTACGAATTCCTTACCAATAAACTGTGGTCCATTATCTACTAAGATGTTCATGAAAATACCAAGATGAAGCATGTATGACTCAGTAAGACATTTTACGACACTTGCACTTGTTGCACGACGAAGTGGATATGCTACTAAATAACGTGAGTATACATCACATACTGTTAACAGGTAAGTTTCGCCATGTTTACCTCGAGGTAGAGGACCAACTAAATCTGCTGAGACCAAATAACGTATGTTTTTCGCTGGCACTGATTGCATTAAACACTTCACTGGGTGATGGTCTACCTTCGTTCTCATGCAGACTTCACAATCAAGAATGTACGATTTAATGTCACTACGCATTGTTTTCCAATAAAACATACGGGAAATGATATTAAACACTTTCATAAATCCAAAGTGACCGTAATGATCATGGTAGCCAATTAAAATATTTTTCACTAAACATGGAGGCACACACAATTTTAATCTGTCTGGGAAGTGAAAATCTCTCACCATCAAAATACCATTTTCCAAAGTGTAGTTTTGTTTCCAATTTCGAGCACTACTACCAAAAGAATTCTTATTTGCACTGCTTTCACTTTCACTTATATTACCTTGTAAGTAACTAATAATAGGACGGTAGTCGTCACATTCCCATTGTAATTTCGCAATTGTAGACGGATCTAAATCGAACACTTCTGATTGAACAGCCTGTATAGGATTCACATTCACCATTAGATCTTCCTGTGTTGGTAACATACGAGATAAACAATCACTTAATGTGTTAGTCTTGCCTTTGATGAATTCTATTTCATAATCGTAAGATTGAAGTTCAAGAGACCATCTCATGAGTCTTGCATTCCAATTACGCATACGTTTTAACTGCACTAAGCCTTTATGATCTGTTCGTATGTATATTTTCGCTCCTTTAAGCCAAACATGCCACTTACGAATACACCACACAAATGCAAGACACTCAAGCTCAATTATGGCATAGTTCTGTTCGTGTTTATTAAGAGTACGGCTTGCATATTCTAATACACACTTCTCACCGTCTATAATTTGATAACACACACAAGCCAACCCGAGTTTGCTTGCATCACTTTCGAGATAAAACGGCTTATCGAACTGTGGATGGTGTAACTTCACATCTTTCACTAATTCAGCCTTTAATGAATCAAATGCCTTTTGGTGTTCTTCTTCCCACTTCCATTTCTTTTTCTTTCCTAAAAGTTCATAAAGGGGTTTAGCGATAACAGCATGACCTTGGATTGTCCGCGAATGCCACTGCACAGCACCAAGGAATGAGCGTAACAATTTTAAATTTTTGGGCACTGGTAACTTCTCGATTGCTTCAGCTGATTTCGGATCCTTTCGTATGCCTTCTGAAGATACGTAATAGCCTAAATAGTTAATTTCACTTACACCAAAAATGCACTTCGATAAATTTAGCGTCATGTTCGCATCACTTAACAAACTAAGTACTTCAACTAACTGCTGTAAGAATTCCGGTACGCTTGTACAACCAAGGGCTACATCGTCCATATACCTGATTAACTTCTCTTGTAGCGGTAATGGGAACACTTTATTCAAGCACAATTGCAGTACAGACGATCCATTTTTCACACCGAACACCATGCGTGTGTACTCATATAACGTTCCTTCGAACAAAAAGGCTAAGTATGGCATAGAATCTTCTGTAATTCCACATTGTTGATACGAACTAGTAAAATCAAGAGTACCTAGCACACGTTTTCCACTAAATTTAGCAAAGAGGTCGGACAACTTTTCTACACGTAGAGCTGGATTCTTAATGTGCACATTCAATGCTCTACAATCTGTTACTATTCTTAACGCTCCACTCTTTTTCAATACTACGTGCAACGGTAATAGATGACATGATGAACTAGGTCTAATTACACCCCACTTTAACAATTTTCGGATCTCTTCACGCACTCCTTCCTTATATTTGTGCGGAATATCATAAGGACGAGCAACAATAGGTTCATTTGTATCCACTTCTAATCGGTACTGAAATTTGTTACACAGGCCAGGAAAACGGGCAAACACTTTCCTATGTTTCATTAACAACTGAAATAGTTCTTCTTTTTCGTCTTCAGTAAACAGCGTAGCGCGTGTAACTGCATCCCTTATTTCATCTACTGTGAAATATAGATCCGGTGGGAAGTCCTCCACTAAGTCACTAGCTTCAATTTTCTCTAAAGGCTCGGCGCACCCACTGCGGAACACATTCATCGTTCTCGCATAAAAATCATTAAGGTCCCTTATCTCGAACAACACGACAATAGGGGCTACCTTGCACTTAATTTCACTTACATTAGCTACAATGACATTTTCACTACTTCTCTGTATTAAAGGCACTTCACCACTAATTCCTTGAAATTCAACACGCAAGTTACTTCGCTTAAAATCGATGACACTGTTTAATTTCTCGAGAAAGTTTGCACCGAGTATTACATCTTCATGCAGTTCTGGTAACACAAGAAACTCAACTGGCACTTCCACATTTTCAATTCGTACCGGTAAAATAACCCTTCCTTTCACGTTCTTTTTCTTTCTTCCTAGAAAATCGCACAAAACGATATGCTCTCCTTTTTGCAAATGCACGTTTGCTACACACTTTGTTACTTCTCGAAAAATATTGTACCGTAATAGGCATAGTTCTGATCCACTATCTAACAGACAGATTTTGGGTTGATCGTTTAACAAAATTTTTACTCTCATTGTATTATGACCTAATTCACATTTGATCACTTCTTCTTCATTATCATTACTTATATCATCTTCTGCTTGTAAATCTTCCTCGTTGCACATATGTGGAAAAGTAATGCTGTTTACACTACTGAAATCCCTCCCCTTTGCAGCGACCAAGTGGGAGGGCGCTACTAGTTTAAAGGCACAGAACTCTGCGGATAAAAACCACTTTGTTGGTATGGAAATTGACGTTGCTGATTGTTCCCACTGTTCACATTAGGACCTCTATTAAACGTTGGAAACCAATTATTATTTTGATTCGGACTACCTTGCGAAGTTGACGCACTACTTTGATTTTCGTTTGCCCTTGCACCTTGCGTTTCGTTTCGATTTTCATTTGCACTTGTGTTTTGTCGGCCATTACCTTGCGACTGATTACCACCGTTCGATTTATTATCATTTCTGTTAAAATTACCTCGCCGTCCACGTCTATGAAATTTCCTTTTCCATCCCTGTTTGAAATTCGGACGCGCACTATTATCACTGCTCACTTCACTACCGTGTTCTACTTTTACGTTATTCACGCTAACACCTGCACCACCCTGCTGTTTCTGCTTATTACGCTGATTGTCGTACATATTAGTAATTCCTGACAATCCTTCGATGGACTGCACACTCGCAAGGAACTGATTTATGTTATCAGGCATAGAACCCATCATAGCTAATTGGTACCGCTTGGGCAGGAGAGTGATGATGTGTGACAACGTAATGGTTGGATTTTCGTATTCTTCCAGGGCTTGAATTTGGCTGAAACGCTCTGTCACAAAATCAACAACACTACTATAACGTTTTGGGTCAAACGGAATAGATCGCAAGTTGCGCAGACGCGTAGCTTTTACTAAGGGACTCTCAAATGCATTCTGAAACTCTATCACGAATTCTTGAAAAGTTTGACAATTCTTACCGTGTAAATCGTACCACTTAAGTGCACTGTCCTTAAGAATCAATGGCATGATCGTCAAATATTCATTTTGAGGCACTCCGGCGAATGACATTTCTCTACCAAAATTTTCTAAAAATGCACTTGCACTTTCTTTCATCATATCACCTGAAAATGTAGAGAGTTGTTTAATGTCTGCTAATCGCAACGAACAACGCCTTGCTTTCACTTCACTATTTCTTGCACGCTTAATACGCGGACTTTCTCTTTCGATTTTGATTCTTGACACAGTTCTTCTTATTACGTCACTTTCCACCTCTGTATCAGACGCCGTTTGAGACTCACTGCTCGATTTCCTCTCGCGCTTCACACTGTGCACTGAACCTGTGTTTCTTTGTGACATATTACTTCCAGTATCATGGTGCTCGTTTGATAATTCTATACGCTGCACACGCTCTGATAATCGTTCCACATCTTGCTTAGTTTGTTCACTTAATTCACTGGCGCGGAGACATGTTTCAAAACACTGTTGGTTAAATTTACTCTGCTCGTGGCACACTTGAATACACTCTTGCACTGCTATACCGTATTCACTTTGTTTGGTCTCGCACTTCTGAATTCTGCTTTCACGGTACTTTTCGAGACTTTCGACCAAACGCAACCTCTTTTCATAATCATCCACTCTATTATGACATTCATTTAATTGACGTTGTTGGTCGTTTACTTGGCGCGTATTTTCTTCAACTGTGCCTCGTATATCATGCACTGCATCGGCTAATTCACGTACGCTTCTACGTATATCTTCGCTCGTATTAAAACACTTTAATTCCACTGCTTCAATTCGTTCTATCAATTCATGTCGCACTGCACTAATACACTTATTCACATTGTTAATTTCACCTGACAAATCATCTTTACATTGGGATATGTTTTCACGACACTCGCTACGTAATTCCTTGATATCATCTTGCATTTTCTGTTTGTTTACATTTATCGCCTCAACACTTTCGCTCACACGCTTTTGATTATCACTCAATTCGTTTTGGCTTTCTTTAATTTCGTTAATTGACGCACTCAGTTCCCTTTGCATTGCGAGGAGAACTGTTCTAAGATCACCCTCAGCCATGATGTTGCAAATATAACAAACTCGCTAACACAAATAATTGACTAATTTCTGCAAAAATCTAAGAATGCAAATAGTTAAAAAAAAAAAAAAAAAAAATAATAATATTCTAATTTGGACAGGATTTAGGCTTCGATATGCAAGGATGAATGCACTGGACAAGGATACAATCACACGAATTTCATGTACTTGGCGATCTGAGATGGCGGCAAAATTACGCAGCAAGTATTGGAACATTAAGAATACGTAGGCCAATGTTCGTAGACACACAAAACCGAACATTTATACAAAAAGAAAGGTTCCTGCTTCGACACATATATCCCGGCACCATTTTATAACGTTTACTCCATAGGATGGTGATCCAGATAGAGCAAACATTATATTATATAGTCGTAAATAGGACGTTTGCTCGAGCGTTGACGATGAAACAAGTTATCCGAAGAAAGCTCCTTTCAACGCCAACCACACTTAAGCAAAAATTCTACATACAACTTTTAGACACACAAAAGATTCAGCATCGTAATTCTGAAAATTAACAAATTACACAAATAATCAGTAAAAGTAAATTTTGCACCATGCACTCAAATGAATCACCACGAGGCATAGGAGATGACATGCACAATCGCAGAAAATACTCGTCAATCGATTCGAAAATTTTAATTATATTAATACTTACATAGCTTGAATGAGGATACAACAATTAAGGTAATAAAACGTATGGATGTTTCTTTATATTACGAGAAATGATTCGATTCGGTTAAGTCCAATACATGATTACGCAGTGTCTTGTTGCAGCAGGGTAGCAGAAGCTGTTGAGTATTGAGTCCTTTGGCGCTGAATAATTGCTTCCCGCTAAATCTCTTCAGTTCTCGCTGTTCGCGTGGGTGTCACGCGTTAAGTGACGTAAGAGCGGACAGAGCTGTGATTGGCTGAAGAAGTGCTGATCAAGGTCACTACACCCACATGCATCCGTTGAGTGAGAGAACACACACACACACATACACATCGTCTGCTAGGATGTGCTAGTCCTTTTAAATTAAAAGAGAATTAAACTGCTTGAACTGCATACAGCCAAAATGATGAATAAATGAGTATATGACAATAGGAATATAAGGAAAGATGGAGCACGATTTTGTTCATATTGTACAGTAATATATAACTCATTTTTGAAGAAAGTATCACAGGGGTTTTTCGAGACATCGACGAATCTTTCTTTTCTTTAGTATAACTTTGCTTCTAAACTTTCCCTCGTTTTCTGCAATATCACTTCCGTAACTCACATTTTTATAGTAATTTTGTTATTAGTGTTCTACTTAATGCTTGTCGTTATTTTGATGCTTGCAAAGTTGAATGTGGTGCCACTGCTCGTTTTTTTTGTGCCTAATTGTTCAGAGTTTAAATGTTTTCGAATGTTCGTACGAGTCAATTCCTTGGTATTTTTTTTCTTCGGTTGGATGTCCACTTCGGCAAGCTGAAACTTACAAGAGAAAGTGACAGCTCCGGAAAGAACTTTCACTTACTTTAAACTATCTTGAAGTTTTTCCTGAGTCATAATATAATCAGTTTATCTTCGGCCGTTTGAGTGCTAAATGTTTCTAAATCTATAAATGACTTTGTAAGAAAGGAATTGATGAGTTACAAAAGTTATTGATTCCAATATAGCTGGTAGTTTTTAGGAGTTGAATGGACATTAATTTTATTATCTTATATGTGTATAGTGTCTGACTAATGGGAAAGAATTAGCACCGTTACTTATTATGATCATGTTAACAAGACTGTACGACATAATTTGGTATCTTCGTATCTTAAGCATAGTAGTAGTACCGACACTGGAAATCGATAGTATAATGTTGGTAATGTTCATTGGAATCCAGTGGAATATACATAGTGTAGTAATCTAGAATTCATTCCTATAATATTTATGTTGAAATAGTTGTACTATTATTGCTTCGTAGACAACATTTAAATATGTCTGTCGAGGGTTAGCTTTCAAGATAGGTTTAGAAGTCGCAGATTATCTGTATCATTATGATAATTAGCAAATATTGGTTTCCGACTTAAGGTTTCCCGAGTAAGTTCTGTCTGCCAAATTGACCATATCCTCATCTCTCATTTCTTTCCCCCGAACCACATTTGCCTACCAACCTATTTTCATATTCTTCTCGGTAATAACGTTAAAATTTTCATAATTACTAATACTCCCACCTCCTCTGATTTCTCCTATTTTCTCACAACTTTCTATTCCTTCATTTCTTCATATAGTGGCCAGTGTTGTTTGTATCAGCCTAGATCCTTCTTGTTTCTTTCGAATCTTAACATTATTCACGCTAGTTTTAGAAGAGATCACGTAGTTCTTTCTCGATTAATTTCAGATTTGGCACCCTGGTAAGTCAGAGGGTAATACTTGTCAGATTTACTTCCGATGTTAGGACTATTTCTTGAGTTCTACTGTATTTTAATATATTAAAGAAATACAATAAATAAAACTAAAGAACTTTCGCAACGTAACGTTTAGTGCGTAGTAAATACTGTAATCTAAAATATCGTATTCAAGAAATCCCTCATTCTTGAGCAGAGGATATACTTTGGTATTGCTTTGAAAAGTGAATGCTGTAGCCTTTAACGAACAGCCTTAAAGCGTTGAAGTAATTTCTGATGATTTTAATCAATTCATTACTTGTCAGATTTAACCGTATTGCACAAGCTTCGTTTTGTGTTCATGATGACATCTGCAACTAGGTAGAGCAGATCATACCTCGAGATTTCGACTATCGTTAACATTCTATCAGGTCGAAGCTGGGTGTCCTGCTTATCGTACTTGTGCGCTAAGTACTGCTATCCAAGACCAACCTCTAAAAATAAGGAAGTGTTTCTGATTTTTAGGGTTGATAGTAGTTGGCACACCGAGACTGAAAGCTGGAAACAAAGAGTTTAAACCTTACCTAGTCACTTAAAAAAAAATCTTGAGCGTGCGATGCGTACTATTGTGTTATCTTGCTCATGCATGTTCCTTAAGAAGTTACGTTGCTGCTTGTACAACTATATTTTGATCAGTTTCCTCCATTGTAAAGAAAATATTAATTTCTTGAATGACTGCTCTTCAATTCCCTAGTCAAAAACCACTTTCTTCTACTTATATGTAAAATAGAAGTAAAATTTTAGTTCTAATTAATATCCACCCTATTACGTCATTACGTAGTTTTATAACTAATATTTTTATAGGTTAATAATGAAATACCTTAATAATCCTCTAGGGAAAGTTACAACGTACTTAGAAGAGACTGTCAATGAAATATGTAAATATTTTGCTTTGTCTGGTTCTCAACTTTTTATTTACGATTCCTAATTATTCTTGATAGTGTCTGGATTTAGACAGTGCAAACTATTTTGGTGATGTTTACATATTGTGAGTTATTAATATATTCCATTATATAATATAAACAGTTTTATTCAAACTTCGTTACAAGTTTGAAAAAGAAGTTAATTAAAAAAAAAAAAACTGAATTTGACAGTTGATTTTTTTTTTTCAGGCTAAAGTGTGTATGGTGGATGATCTGTATGAACAGTTAACACCTCTTGCCATCGCCTATGCCCGTGCACGAGGAGCAGATAGAATGTCATCTTTCGGAGACTTCGTAGCTCTTTCAGATCCTTGTGATGTAATAACAGCTAAAATTATATCGCGAGAGGTGAGTAGGATTCTTAGTTATAAATACACATTGTCTTAACATGTGTACATATTAAGTAAGGTACATAAATTTTTCCTGCCAGAAGTTTCGTAGAAAACTAAACCAAAACATATTTACATTTTATTTATTTATTTTTAAGTTAAAACTTCTCACGATTATGCCCTGAAGGCTAAAGGAGACGAATGATTTAATAAAAATTAAAGATTGATAAATAATAATTATTCTCCACTGGGAATCGAACCCGGGACCATGTACACCAGACACACGCGTTTGCCACTAGACCAGCAGGGAGGGGTACTTATTTTTCAGTTTTAGGGAACCGAGACGCTGCATTTCTTCCAGCGTTGGGACTAGTTTTTAGTATACCTGTTCTGAGTGTTTAGACCAAATCAAATCGTTGCCCGCTTCTGGTTTCAGGAGAATAAAGAGATGAAAGTCTGAAGGGATTGAGTCCGAATTGTGTGATAGGTGCTGGAGCAAGTCCCTACCAAATAGAATAATTTTCATACGATGGTGTCAAGCAACGGGGCTTGTATTAAAGATCTTGGGCATCCATCACGCACTGACTTTGTGATAATTCAATTTGTCGTACACAGTACCGTATGTTGTGCTGTACGAAATGTTAATGTTCTTCGCCAGTGTTCGCAGGTCAGTCAGTTTGTCTTTCCGAATTGCCTTCTCAGTGTTTGATGGTGGCTATTGTTGCTTGCAACTTCTATGGGTCAGCCGGAACGAAGTAATTGTTATGGTTAGCCTGGCCTTCTTCAAAGAATGTGCGCTGTTTGGTGATACCACTGCATACCATTTCAGTAAAATATACTTTTGGTCTGAGAGGCGAGATAGTATGGTAGGGAACGCCCTATACTGTGAAAGTTGATAGTGGTCTCTCCACGCACTAATAGCACTGGATTCACACTCCGCTCATGATTTGATGCCCATGTTAATAATAGGACATTTCCTTCATAACCTCGGTGTTTGCATAAGGATGTGAAACATTAATTCTAGAACTACTAGATCGCACTAAAAACTGTTATCTCATTCATCGTTCGTCGATGATGACATTTAAATACTTAACGTTTCATGACGTTGACGTGACAGACGTTCAACTACACCGATCTCTAGCATGGATTTCGGACTCTAGCAGTGCCAACAAGAGATAGTCTCTGAAGTTTATCACATGCGAAAGGAAAATGAAGCCTCTATTTTGGTACTGCTGTTACCAACCACGGTCCCTCTCTGTCTTACACCATTAATTAAATTGCCATTATAGATGCACCGAGAAAAGCCTTGACACGTGAATCGCGGCAACGTCACTGCGAGCTGTCAGATACCTTCTCTTGCTGTCTCCTCTATAGCTGCCTGTCAACTTACAACGTGCTAAGAGAAAAAAGTGCATTACTCTTCTATCTTTTCTTATATTATTGTGACTTTCTTGGGTTAATATTGGATTAAGCCTAGCCAGTTCTGACCTTTCTTTAACTAATCTGATTAGTTTTCAATCTGAATACAGAACTTTTATATCACAACCGAGATTAAAAATTAGAATTCAGTGGCTTGAACCATGAACGAGAATATTCAAGATCTATAGTTAAATGGAGAACAAAACCAGATAATCCCACAGAGAAAAAAAGACAGAAATGAAGTGAAATAGGACTATAATGCGCACTAGCGCTGTATGGTAAGCTTACAAGGTTGTTGCCTCTATGTAATGTGTGATCGTGGAGCGATTTTAATTTCGATAGCGATATTTGTTGTACATTTTAAAGGCCCAACAGACTGTTGTTTATTTATCCATTGGAAACTTCTGAAGTAACCAGTCTGCTTACTTCGTTGTATAATACACAAGCAAATAACTCATGAGACTATTAATAACAGCTCTGTGAGTTGCGACACATTTTGAAAACATTAATGATCGAAATTTGAAAAAAGTAGCATGTTCATTTAAGGTAGAGTAAGTAATGTTCATCGTAGCTGATTCTGAGCTGTTCATTTTAGGTGTCTGATGGAATCATTGCCCCAGGATACAGCGACGAAGCTATAGAAATACTCAGAAAGAAGAAAAGTGGAGGCTATTGTGTATTGCAGGTAAATATCCAAGTTGAAGATGATGCTAAATTTCACATGTTGCTTATATTTTCAAATTATTACGAAGTAAAGTTTGCTGTCTGTCTGTCTGTCTCTCTCTCTCTCTCTCTCTCTATATATATATATATATATATAATGCACTTTATTATGCGATATAAAGTATTTACAATAATCATAACTTAAAATAGTTTTTTCAAGAATACGCTTCTTGTTGGTTAGTGGTATGTTCATCGCCATAACTCTCATCATAGTGAGGTTAACTGATCGAAATTTAGAGATTATATTCACCATAGTCCTCCCCTAACCTGTTTCCATTTACATCGACATTATCCGTTTTGACAGTATCTGTTGTATGTTTGAAATTACACGTCCTAAGCTTCTGTTTTTAGGCCAGAGTTTCTCAGCCTATAGAATCGCGAGAGGAATACATTAAGGTCGCGAAGAGAAATGAAAAAGATAAATGTAATGAGGATCTAGTAGCAGAGAATTATTTTTTGAAAGATAATTTTCAATTTCGATATTTAGTTTACTTCGCCTGTTTTGATAGACAATGAATATTAGTTTACAAGGTAACCAAAAAAGTTATTGCTGTTCTAGAGCAGTGATAAAGTGCAATACAGTGAACAGTCCTTGCCTTTAGGTTTCGAAGTATATCTCCATCAGCATCCAACACCTTTTATCAACGTTCCAGCAGCTGTACAATACGCTGCTGAAAAAAAACTCGGCGGTCGTGGATGCAAAGACTTCCGTGAGTGTGTTCTGCAGGTCTCTCTCATTTTTGGTAGTTGTCAAGGGAATGAAACAGGTGGTAATCTGTTGGCGCATCGGACCTATATGTTGCATGACATAGTGTTTCCCAGCCAAGTTGCTGAAGGATCTCCTGGGTTCTCGTTGCCATGTGGCTTGGCATTGTCGTGGGGGAACAGCACACCCTTGCGATTCACCAATGCCGGCTTCTACTGCAATGCACGGTGCACTCCTTTCAGCTACTGAGAGTAAAGGTCAGTAGTGATGGTCTGACCAGGTGGAAGAAGCTCATAATGCACTACTTGCCGACAATTCCACCATACCTTTCATCGGTGCAGAGGTGGTCTTCAAGTGTGAGGAACAGGTTCATGTGGCAACAAACAAGATCTGTACACTTGGGAGTATCATAGAGGACCCACTTTTCGTCATCAGTTAGCGAACGATTAAAAATGGGTGTGTACAGGTGCCGAGTGAGCAAAGACAAACAAGCTGTCACTAGTTTCTTGTTGGCTACCGACAATGTGTGGGGTACCCACTTGCTTAACTTGTATGATTTCCCTTTCCCATTCAGGTACAATCTGTTTCAGCGGAAACATGAAACCTTTCTGTAAGTTTATCACACTTTAGACCACTCTCCTTCTCGATGGCTGCTTTCAAGCCCTCGTCATCCAACACATGTTGTTATCCATTACGATGTTCATCCGAAAGGCTCGCATCTCCCGAACGAAATTTCTGGAATCAATCCCTGGCGGTGCGTTCGTTCACGGCATTTCCCCAAATGCGTGGCATATTCGGCGGCTAACAGGCTTACTTTAAGGTCATACAACAAATACACACGAACAAGCTGCTTCGATACCTCCATTTCTCGTCGACACTGGACGAGCTATGACCGCTACGTGTATGTGTGTGCAACGTGCCTGTATTATGGAAGGTCAGTGGTCAGACTAACTCTCAATCTCTTGACAGGCACGTGCGTCATTTCGTTTCCTCTCTATAAGCTCATGATTAATGGGACGTCAAAAACATCATATAAGATATGGCATTCGAAGTTAGTTTTTACAGAATTTTATTTATGATCGGAAGCAGTACTTGATTATTGTAAAATATAATCTTAATTAATGTATTTCGGAAAATTTCGGTACAGCATATCTTTCTTTGTGTATTTGAACAAATTAACATTCTATTTCAGATTGATCCAACATACGAGCCGAAACCTATTGAACAGAAAATTTTATTCGGTCTTACAATGGAACAGCAAAGGAACAACGCTGTTATCGACAAGAATCTCTTCAGCAACATTGTGTCCAGCAAAAAAGAGGTAAAGTTAAGCTTTTTTTAAAGTACTAATTTCTGATGTAATGTCGTTTTTACCACTCATAGGATGATTGCATTGTTTGATTATATCGGCAGTAGAGATTGCGACAAAATAACCACAACAAAACTTTATTTCGTTGTTTGTAATTATTTTAATGTATTTAATGTTCAGGTTATAACTATGTTCTCAATGTAAAATATTTACACTTCGTGCGATGCGCATACTTTACTAAATGAAAGATTTTTTCTTGGGGACTGTGGTTTCGATTGCGTACCTACAACCATGTACTGGACTGACTTAGAAGCTAGTTGAAGTCAAAAGGTTTACACCATTCCTGGTAATGCTACTGTCCTTTTTTATAATGTAAATGTTATTCTTAAATTTATACAGTGGTTTATTTTCACTTCAGATATAAATATCATTAAAATTAAGAAACTTGAATTCGGTATCCACAAAGAAATGCAGCGAGCTCCTTCGTGGCTAAGCAGTAAGCGTAAGCGCCTTTGGTCTGGAAAACTTGAGTTCGATTCCCGGCGGAGTTTGTTGGGATCCCACATTAAGCTGTAGGTCTCTCATATAGCCTCGCTGCTGAAAGGGACGCTAAACTTATCAACAAAGAAATGCAAGTGGAAACCCATACACACTCTTTCACTGGTGAAATACTGACGTGTTTAAAATTCTGTAGCAACAAATCAGCTTTGTAAGAAATGGAGTAAATCTTTCGGATTTCGACTAGCTTCTGAGCAGTACCAGCAGATGGTTGCAGGTGAACAACGGAAATCGTCATCCCGAAATAGTAAATTAAATAGCTACGCATGTAGAGGAAACACTCAGAAACATCGCATAGTACTAAGTTGTAATAATTTGGCTTTTTACTATATAATGGGAACATTTTGGGTTTTAAAAATTCCTCGGCAAATTAAAGGGAAAGAAGCGTGTACACTGAAATTTAATGTACATTTAATTATAATGTTTAATCGTAAAATTTAAGGTTATAACAGCATTATCGCAAAGTGCCTGTTAACAGTAAGAGTTGTATAACTAGTCCAAAATTACGGTATGAGTCTTCGTAAAGATATTTTGGGTAAATTTTCCGCAGAAATAGATCTAAAGGAGTCCAGTGCAATTAAGTTACATTATCCTGTTAACTTTTTTTGACATCACTATTTACCCAGTCTCATTTGGCCTCAAAGGCATAACCATGAGACGTTTACTTAGATTTCGTTTCATTCATTCGTCATTGTTTACTGTGCTCACGAAATTGTGGAAGATAAAATGAGATGAGATGCAGGAAGTTGCCCAGTTCTGCTGAGGAAGGTGTGAAGAACAGTGAAAAGTACAGTGTTAATAGAAGATTAAAGCTTAGATGCAGTAAAAATAAGAATACGTTTACAAATTATGAACATGCGTCAGTTCATATCCTTAAATAACAGTATCTCCTATGTGATCAATTCTCGTAGTAGAACGATGAATAATAAATTAAATTTATTTTTTATTATTTATTTATGTATTTTTTTGCAAGAACTAATCGGTTTAAAACACAAAAACTATACTTCTGTGCTATATAATATTGAAAACATTCGTACTAAATGATTTTTACATTCTTTTATTTTTATTTATTTATTTATTTATTTACTTACTTATTTTTTAAATATAACCCTACAGCTGCCAGAAGAAGCCTTACGAAACCTAATTGTTGCAACAATAGCCCTAAAGTACACTCAATCAAATTCAGTATGCTATGCAAGAGATGGCCAAGTTATTGGTATTGGAGCTGGACAGCAATCGCGTATACACTGTACTCGATTGGCAGGAGACAAAGCCGATAACTGGTAAGTACAAAACAATTCTCACATTGTTTCTATTGAAGTAATCGTAAATGTAATTTATCACTAGTATCTACTTCAAATTTATCTTCTTCAAATTTTTAGAGTTCTTCCCCCAGTTATTGACTTTTCCCTTTCCTTTTATTGTTTTTCTACTGTTTGATACCGCTACTTGTTACCCTGTATCATTAGTATTATTTATTAACTTTATTTTTATTGCTACTACACACAGCCAGACATATGCGGATAACGAAAACAATTCCAAGCTCACTGTCAGTTTCTCTTGTACCGTTGTTGTATTACTTTATCATTTTTGCTGCTTATGTTCCTTCCACGCTTGTCAGACTTGATGGATTTTGATATTTTAGTTTTGAGCTCCCTTGTGGCCATGTAATTAGCATTCTCGCGTTCTACTTGAAGTGTTGGGTTGGGTTCTTGGATCCATGTGATTGGATACCACGTTAAATCCAAATCAGTAAAGAATTTCATTTCGGAAAATGGGTCATAAACACAAGTTGATGTATCATCATCATAATAATCATCATTATTATCATTATCATCATTATCATTAATAATAATAATAATAATATTTCAAACAAATCATATTAACCTAAGTATAAGACGTCGATTTCGATCAAATGTTGCAGATTTGTAGAACATAAGAAATCAACGTGTTTTATATATATATATATATATATATATATATATATATATATATATATAGACAGTAAAATTTGGCAGTAAAAGTAGAATGAGAGATCAGTTTCTGAAATATTTTCTAAAATAAAAAGTGAAAGTAGTAAATGTATAAAATATAATTATTCATCGATACATAACATATCCTTGCGAAACACATGAAATATCCCAAATGAGCCAATAGTTCAGACCATTGCTCTTTTGGAGGAGTAAAAATAGTAAAATATACATGACATGGATATCATTGAACACAAACATACTCAATAAATTTGTCAGTCGAAACGGTACGATATGCGTTAATTTCTTTATATGAGCAAGGATGTTTATTTTTTATACAACACATCCAGCAAACTGTGTTTTGTATGGATACATGTCTTATTTGGAAAATTCTGAAAAATCAGTTATGTGCTCACTTTTAACAATGACTGTATATATGCATGTATGTGTGGAGGGGAAGGGGATGGATGGATGGATGGATGGGTGGGTGTGTATATATATATGTATATATACTAGTAAAAAGAACTAATGACAATTTTAAATTCTGCTTTTGTGCACTGGTGGAAAAAGCCTTATCTCAATGTGAAAAGGTTGGTAATGCTACCCTAACATGTTTGTATGTTTCACTGTGTTGTATGGTTTGTGTTGGACAGTCCAACCCATAAAATATGTTACATTCACAGAAAGTTTAGGTTACAGCTTTTTGGACTTCGACTGTAACCTCATATCAGTTTTCATCTCCTAGTTTTCTTATTTTCGCAAAATTGCTTTAAGCTCATGTATGTTACTTAAAACGTTGCAAATGTGTTTGAAACAATAGTTTGAGCATTGTTTTATTTAATAACTTCAGTTGCAGTCATGGTTATAAGCAGTTGATTGCAATTACAACGATTAAATCCACTGGTTCCTTTCGTAATAAATTTGAGCTATTAAATAATACACACTCCGTCCCTTAGTTTGATTCCATTTATTTATATTTATCTATGTTGTCCTGACAACGACGTTCCAAAGTCTTATTATTTAACATTATCGACAATCATATTATTTGAAACATTTCTTTCTCTTCTTCTGCAGCCAGCCTAGTACATATTTAGAATAACTTATGACCCAAAATTACAAATATACAATGTACTGTTGTACAATTCCCTTTCGTTTATTATTCTTATTCACATCTTTCTTTCAAATGTACCTTACGTAATAATATCCATCCCGTAATACTCTCCCATCGACTCCAAGGGGGAAGTTCAATGTAGTAGAGCTGCAAAACTACTTGAATCAAGCACCTTGAGGATCACTGTATGTACTTTTAGTATATATATTGATTCTTTGGATCGTGTGAAACCCAATTTCACAAAAACTGGCATTTTGCATCAAGATGATTCACCTTTATTTCCTACAAGAAGTACGGAAATGATTGATAAAATTTTCCAGTCACGGATGTATATACTAGAATTTCCACCACCAAAGTTTAGAAAACAGAAAACGGCAACTCAAAACGTATTTTCTCAATAAACAATTAGCGCGGATTTCATTGAAGAAGCTATTATAATTGACATTGTTGTAAGGAGTTTACTGTTATTTTTTTCTTGTTTGTTTTGTTCGTGGGATGATGACTATATTAGAACTACAGATATTTTCTAGTTGTATGACATATGTCTACTACTTTGAAGCTCATTGTGAAACTGTTGTAAGCCACCATCACAATATCCAGCTTCATCTTCCAATCTTCTGGATCCGCCAAAAAATCTAAGTAGAACTCTACATTCCGTGCCATTACCTTTTCGAGCATGTTTCCACCATCGTTTACTTTCAATGGCTAGTTTGAAAAATTAGATAAAGTTTGTTTTCTTGTTACGATAAAAAATAATAAAGTAATTATTGCATTGATGTATGTTTTTCGTTGTAGGTGGTTGAGACAGCATCCTAATGTTCTAAGTATGAAGTTCAAGAAAGGAGTTAAGAGAGCTGAAATCTCAAATGCTATCGACAATTATGTAAACGGTTCAATAGGTAGGTGAACTAAAGCAGTTTATTGAAGAAAATAAAGTATGCCTTAGCGTAACGTCTCACATCTATGCTGTGCAGGCCAGAAACTAAAACTCGGAACGGACACCTTACAGTAGAGTTAATTTGTTAAGGTAATTATCAATCAAAAACTATATTCAAAATAGGGCTTTTCCTACACTATTGCAGTGTTCCAGGCACGAAATGCAAATTGTAAGGGATGCTTGCAAGCCACTAGTACAGATTTTAAATGAAGAAAATTTAAATTAGGGAAAACTCTTCATTGTGCAGTGTTAAATATTGCACGTGTCAAACCTTGTGTGTAGATAGGTAATTCCTAATCTTGGCGCAGCAATTTAAGAATGGGACGTAAGGGCACGCTTCGAAATCATTACTAACGATTATCTTTATTCTTAACTAAATATTTCATACATAATTATAATGCTTTCTGATACTGGAACTAATGCTCGGGACATACATTTTTACTTTAATTTTGCATGACGTAATAATTTGTTTGTAAAAATAATTTTTATATAAGTGAGTGAATAAATAAGGCACATTTTTTTTTTTTTTTTTTTTTTCACGCTATATTTTACTAATCTGAAGGAAGGAAAATTACTTTAAAGTTCAAACTGTGATCGGCGGTTGTTCTATTAGCTATGAAGCATAAACTGCTAAACAGATGGCGCTTGTGTTACGGTCTACTTGTCAAGACCAGCTTTATATATATATATAATGAAGAGAGAATAAAACGGGAGTGAAATTCACAGAAAATAACGTGTGTGTATGGGCAAGAACGTATACACCGTAGCAACATCTTTAGCTGTTGAAAATTCTTTAAAGAGCGCTGTGTCAATATCGGCTATTTGACATGTGACGGACGTCCAGTAACAGCATCGAGCGAATAATGTCATGGCTATAGCAAAGGCAATTCGTAGTGACCTTCGAATCCATCTTCGAACATGTTTAGTGTATGATACGGTCATGATAAACTGAAATTTTGTAGTATGTGTGCTTGGTGGGCGGCGAAGAACCTTTTAGGCGTCGATAAGAAGCAGAGAATGATGACATTTCTGTGCTACCTGGCACGGTACGCTTTCTTGGAAGGTATCGTTACAGGTAATGAGTCCTTAGCGTACCATTGTACACTTGAAGCAAAGTAGGGTATCCATGGAATTAAAACATACCGATTTCTCACAAATGAAAAAAAAATTCAAGGAGAATCAGTCTGCAAGACAAAAAGTGCTAGTGACTGTATTCTGGGATATGCAAGGTGATCTGGTGAATTTTCTAACACGTGGGACCACAGTGAATGATGCATCGTAGGTAACATTTGCAAAATTGTATCGTCCACTTCGTAGCAAACGACCACGACATATATGCTGGAAATGTCTAGTAGTCTTTCAGGCCAATCCACGCCCCTTTTGGGGCTTCAATTTCTGAGAAACTCGAGAGAATCGGATAGAAGTGCTCAGCACACGCCATAGTCTTGATCTGGAATTTTCATATTAGTTTTTTTGAATTAAGAAATTCTTGTCAGCTTAATATTTCAGTTCAGATGAAGTCAAATATTTTCTGCACATATGACTATATTCCCAATAGACTGACTTTTATGATGAAGGTATTTAGAAACTTGTGCTACTAAAAGAAATATGTTTCGAGATTTGACGGCTGTGTTGAAAAGTAGCTTTAATATGAATCTTTACTTTGTGTACTTTCTTGGTATGTTATCTATTAGACATTTCTACATAAATTATTGTGCGTTACTTATTGATCCGCCGTCGTATAATGCTTTTGTTGAATGTTACTGGATACGAGGGCTGTCTAAAAAGTATCCGACCTTTGGCCAGAAAAATAGTTGCGAATCCTGACAGATTTGGGACCCTAATCCCCTTCAAAGTAGGCCCCTTGTGCTTCCACACACTTAGTCCGCCGATCCTTCCACTGCTGGAAACACCGCTGGAAGTCTTCTTTTGGAATGTTGTTCAGCTCCGTCGTCGTGTTCCGCATTATGTCTTCTCTACTCTCAAAACGGGATCCCTTCAGAGGCGTCTTCAATTTTGGAAACAACCAGAAGTCACAAGGAGCCAGGTCTGGAGAGTAGGGAGGTTGGCGAACGGTTGTAATTCCATGTTTGGCTAAGAACGTGTGGATCAATTGGGATGAATGTGCTGGGGCGTTGTCATGATGGACGTGCCAGTTCTTCGCTGTCCACATGTCTGGTCTTTTGCGCCGGACTGCGTCCCGGAGTCGCCTGAGAACATCTTGATAGTACTCCTTTGTCACTGTTTGTCCTTCCGGTGCGTACTCGTGATGCACAATTCCACGGGCATCGAAGAAAACAGTCAGCAACACCTTGATTTTGCTTCGCACCTGCCGCGCTTTCTTCGGCCTTGGAGAATCGGGATGCTTCAATTGAGACGATTGTTGTTTTGTTTCTGGGTCGTACCCGTACACCCATGACTCATCTCCAGTTATCACGGTATTCAGATACCCAGGATCAGTGTTGGTGGTGTCCAGAAGGTCCTGTGCAACGTCAAAACGGGTGTCTTTTTGTTCCTGAGACAACAACTTGGGTACAAATTTAGCAGCCACTCGTTTCATGTTCAAATCGTCACGCAAAATTGCATGTGCAGAATCTGTACTCACTCCAACATCTTCTGCAATCTCCCGCACTGTCAAACGGCGATCTGCCATCAGCAAATTTCGCATCCGCTCAACAACAGCTGCATTCCGAGCAGTTTGGGGCCTGCCGCTACGCTGCTCACTCTCGACTGATGTGCGGCCATCTTTGAATCGGTTGAACCATTGTTTAATTTGTGTTACACCCATCGCATCTTCTCTAAACACCTGCTGAATCTTACGAATTGTTTGGCTTTGAGAATCACCCAGCCTTTGACAGAATTTCATGCAGTATCTTTGCTCAATTCGTTCAGTCATCTTGCGAGAAACACTAAATCCGACGAACACTACCAACAGCACCTCACTTCGCGACCACCAGCTCACGACTGGCACACGCGAACGCGGTGAAAAAATTCAAGCATGCGCATTAAGGTTCCTCCTTCCACCGTGCACGGTGGCGCCGCCTGAGAATCACTACTTTGCGTGGAAAAAATTAAGGTCGGATACTTTTTAGACAGGCCTCGTATTTAGGATGGCCCAATAAAACCCCCCTCATTTTGACAGTTGTAACGCTGTCAGTGGAGGGGCGACAGGGTTGGGGTAAATAGTTTCCTGTCACTACTTCTGCCGTTTTCAGTTATTACTGTAGTATGGTCAGGAGCTCATCGTGCATACACTGTAGTACGTGCATCGCGGATACGTGATTTTCAAAAGCAGCAGTTCTGTGATTACAATGCAATGAGCTTTCGCTTAATTTGCCATTCCACGTAATGAAAATGTCCCTGATCGGAAGATCATCTTGCAGTGGGTCGAGAATTTCTGAACAATAGATTCAGCGTTGAAAAGAAAAATCATCTGGCCACCCTAAGAGTGCTCGTACGCCTGAGAGTATTAAGGCTGTGAGACAGTCTGTTTTTTTGCAGTACCTAAAATGTTCTGTAAGAAAGCGTGCTGCAGCTATTCGACTTCCTTGGGAGAGTGTAAGAGGAACTTAAACTAATAGGTTTTTTTAAGACTTCAATGGTCATGTAAGAAAATCATGCAAAATGTCCCAGCACATGCTGTTCTTTTGAGTAGTGGAAAAGCACATTTCCACTTAAATTGTTGTGTAAACAAACATTTCCACTATTAGTCTGACCATAACCCAATTACAGTTTTCAATACCACTTTATATTATTAAATAATCAGCTTTCTATGTGTAATATTTTTTGCTTTATTAGCATTTAAACTGTAACAGGGTTTATTGTGTCACCCTGTAATTTATGGCCTGATACCGTACAGAGTGCCGTACTTTTTCCTTAAAACTGCTCGTGGTACTGAAATAAAGATTATCATCATCATCTTTTTTCTACTTCGTCGTTTCAAATAGAGATGAGAGCAAACTAAGGTAAAAATTTCCAGTTTCATTCACTTAGATCAAAATGACAATGAAACATTTATATTATAATCATTAGTCTAGATGTAGCTTTGTTGAGGTTATTGAGCGTGCATTTAGTGCATGAGGTCTCGATTTAGATTCCCGACAAAAACGCGACAGTGGTTCAGATCCCACTTTAAGTTTTAAGATTTGTATTTTATATTCTTACTGACAAAGGATGTAAATATCAATCAATAAGCCAATCCAGATGCAGCTTATAACTGTGGCTATGTTGTGTAATTCAGTTGTCTTGGAAGAGGAATAGTGTGAGAAAGACTTGTTCTATATAAGATGATCTACATGTTCTGTACTCCCGATTAGTCCAAGTTTTACATTTTAATGTTCCGAATGCCTTCGTAACTTCATATTAGATCTTGCCGTTGATAAGTTGGGTGTTACGTAAGGACGTAAAACATAATTAATGAATGAACGAATTATCTAATTCCAAAAAAAATCTTAAATATTTAACACCGCTATAGCAACGCAGAATTTTTGAATTGTCATATTATTACTTTTTAATCCACTTGTCTAGATTATAATATTTACTACATGAGTGATAAACCGTTCACTTCAGGCATGAACTTTCCCTAATTCAATCCATGGCCGTGTGAGATGTGAATAACATTGTATCAGTGTATTTTCTGAAGCTTCTTCCTCTTCCTCCTCCCCCTTTTTCGTATCAAGTCTTCCACCATTCATCTTCATCCGTGTCGTTTAGCTTGCATGAAGTGAAATACAAACCATTACTGTTTCCTATCTGAATATGAGGGACACTCTCCGGATTTGAATCTTGAAATACACTCGGAGTCTTCAGCCATGAGATCTCCAGAGAACTATTGATAAATTTTGTTTTCTGTAACTTACCAGAGAACAATATTTTCTTTGAAGAAAGAAAAAAGAAAGCCGTAGAATATATTCGATTCCTTACTGTTAAATCTGAAATTGTCGCGTTTCTAGTAGTGTCGTATACCGAAGCGTGTTAGAAATAAAATTTTATGAAGGTCAGCTTCAAGTCCAATGTTCACGTTCAACACTTTCCTTTTGTTATTTGACTTTTTCTCCATAATACCTCAGTTCATGTAGCAGCAATAATTCGTTAGTTCTTGTAAAGTCGCGACGTTACACGACTCTCCCTACTCACCACATTTACCTACCAAAAACAAAAACTTTCGTTATCGATGTGCCAAAAAAAAAAAAAAAATGCTACTTTTTCATACATTTTCTTGTAGGAAAATTTTCCTGTACTATGAAGTTGAAACTCGTGCCAACCAAGATCAGGTTTATCCTATTTTAAGTAAATAAAAAGGAAAGAAAAATCTCTTATTGTATTACCTTAGTAATAAAATTTACTTTCCTAAGTGTAGCACAATTGATATTATGTAGTAATCATGTTTGTTAATGTGAAGATTTCCAGTTTACAGAAGCTCAATATATACATTGACAATTGGAAAGGAAAATAATGTATTTAGCATTAATGCTAGCCTTTGTTCTTTATTTAATTTTATACGAAAACTTATTTAATATTTAACGTTCTAATTGTTAAACTAGAGGGGGAGAAATTATGTATTTGAACAAATTACCCAAGTGGCCAACTTAGTGTAATAATAGCTCACGGCAACAACTGCATGGATTTACATACGCATATATGCGGCCAAATTAAGGATGTAATTTGAGAAAATTAAAATTCACTGCTTAAGATCGCTTGAATGTATCTTTCTTCTTTAAGGCAAGGACATGAGCTACGATTCTTGGGCTGCATTATATGAGGATGTTCCTAAGCTGTTGACTCAGCAAGATCGTGAAGATTGGATCAAACAGCTGAAAAATGTTGCTCTCAGCTCTGATGCTTTTTTCCCATTCCGAGATAACGTTGACCGGGCTCACCAGGTAAGAAATTTTCCTTAATTTTATAACTCGATGTGAGTATTTTAATTTGACGTTATAAAATATTATATGATCTTTTAGCTGTGAGAAAGGTTTGATCTCGTTGGATCCCACATAATTTGACAAAAACTCAAAAAGAAGCTCGCGTCGACTGGTGCACACAAATGCTCAATAAATACAATGGTGGTGCTTCAAAAGACGTATATAAAATTGTAATAAGTAACGAATCATGGATATATGCATATGAGCCGGAACGTAAACAGCAGTCGACTGTATGGGTGTTTCAGGATGAACCAAATCCAACAGAAGTTCGCGCTCGAAGTACATCGAAACAGATGGTCGCTTTATATATATATAAAGGGAAAACAGGTCATGTGGCAACTGTGCCTTTAGAGGAACATAGAACAGTCAACTCTGAATGGTACACAACAATTTGTTTGCCGGAGGTCTTCGGTCAAATACGGAAAACAAACAAGCGCCGTCGAATCATTCTTCATCAAGACAATGCGAGCTCTCACATATCTCGTCTAACAACCGGCTGTTTGAACACTCAAAAGTCGAATTGATGGGCCATCCGCCTTACAGTCCTGATTTGGCACCCAATGACTTCTTGTTCCCGAATGTCAATAATACATTGCGTGGACAACGATTTTCGTCGGCGGAAGAAGCCATTGATGCGTTCAGAAAACATATTATGGAGGTGTCTCAAGTGACAAATGATTCGAACGAATGCGAAATTGTATTGATCATAAAGGACAATATTTCGAAAAGCAATAAATCAATTTTCAATGACAAATTACTGTTTTTCCATTGTTAGGCTCAGAATATAAATAGTGGCCCTCGTATTTGAGTTGAAATGATCATGTGGAGAGTGCATGAGTGATATCTGGAGCGAGGAATACTACAATCAATTCAGTTCTCATTCCGCATGTTGTCTTCTAGCCTCAAACTGCTTGTAATATATTATTATAAACTAGCACATGCTCCGATGTTACCGCGGACAGTACTTTTTGTCCCTTCCTCTCCCTACAACTCTGTGTTACCCGTAATAAATTCGCGCAAGTGATATTACACTTGTATTCTCTTGCACAAGAAGCCTGTAACACCAAATTTCCTTCACTTTTGTCTCCAGTGAGTCGGGACAAGCATGTAATAATCGCTGAATACTTTCTTCCTAAGTTGGCTGGTTTAAAAAAGAAAAAAATAAATAAAAATAAATCATGTGAACTTCATGGTGACGTCTCCACATATCAAGCCATCTGCGTTACGTTCATCTACTTTTCACCTTTTAATCAAGGGGTCCCGTGTTCAATTTCAAGTGTAAACCAAGTAGCGATTCGAGGTGTCCCTTTAAGCAAAAGTCTTCTCCGTGATAACCTTGGTATTTCATAAGGATATTAAGCCTAAACATACGAAACGAAACCAAATTATATATTTCTGCATGCCTGAATGCCTGTTTTATAAAGAAGCCAAAGTTGCTTAAATATATTGATAGAAATCGGCAAAATTTATCAACTGCCTACGTTGCTTCCAACTCAAGTCGGATTCGACTTTTAATTTTATTGAATGATACTTACATACCAAATTTGTAATTCAATACCTCAGTTTTAGCGTAGTGATTATGATACGTTGACCTTAAAATTTGACATACAAATACATTCAAAGTAATAACAGGATTTTCCCAGTGGCTAAGGCGGGAGTTTCCCGATTTATATATAATTCTGTATAATGTTTTTACTTGTGTAACTATTTATTTTTTTGTCCTTCTGAAATGACTCTTGACAATAATACTAACAATTAGGCCTATGTAAAGATCAGTACAACGTATTTTTATCAGGAGTCCTTCGTGAGTGATTCGGCAATCGCATTTGTGACCAATTATTCCCGGTTTCGTGTCGAAATGGACAGTTTCTCTTGGATGTAAGCCGAGAAGCGGTTTGGATTCCGCTTTAAGCTTATGTGACCCCTTCCAGCATAACCTTGTAGTTGCATAATAACACCGTATCTAATATAAATACATAGAGTACATTATTTAACCCCCCCCCCCCCAAAAAAAAAAACTGATTTAAACCAAAAAATATCTGGTTTTTCAATTAAAACCGTGGTTTTTGCCAATCCTGCTTCCTTCTTTTGGGATAGAATTTCTAAAATTCATGCAAGTATCGCAATGTAAACTAAGATAAATTGTTATTATTCCCAACCTCATGTGGTGCCATGTATTGAAGTTATCACTTAGAAAATTTCTCATTTCAATTCAAGGGAAACTTTGATGGTCAATTATAACTATCAGCTCGTATGATAATTGAACTAATATATGAAGGGTCAAATTCTGGTCAGTAGTTTTAGCATGAATACTAAACAGATATAATGACGTTTTTTTATTTATGGAAATTTGTTTACAACTCAAAATTTTCTATAATTGGCTGTTATTGATTTTTCGGTAATTTCAGAACAAATGACCAAGCTCAGATATATATATATATATATATATATATATATATATTCTTCGATGTAGAGAAAATATAATTTTCTGTGTGGTACTGAAAGCTGCATTTAGGTTGACTGCACCATTAGTGAAGTTAACTGATAAACCCAAAGGGGTCAGAATGCTATTGTTCATCTACCAGACTATTAACACAAATATGATTAAATTATGTGGTTATGAACTAATGTAACCTATAAAATGTAATACTGAAATAACAATATTTGAGTTTGTTTAATACGTTTACATTTTCTGTCATTTTATACAACGAACTCAGAAAACTACCAGCTCAAACTACAACTACGAACTCAAAAAACTATAAACGTTTTTTTCATTTCCCACAGAAATATTTTAAATAATGACAGATGTGAACTCCGTAAAAAGTATGTATGGATGGATTACAGTTTAGCTCCCCTTTTAGCAGTCAGTATCAGTGTTCTAGAGGCTGTCAGGTAGAATTTCCACCCTTGTTACAAATTTCCGTAGTTTGCTATCATGTTCATTTTTCTTCTTTTCAGAGTGGAGTGCAGTTTATAGGCAGTCCATCAGGTTCAACTAACGATGAAGAAGTTATAAAAGCTTGCAACGAGCATGGCATCACCCTGGTGCACACGAACATTCGTCTTTTCCATCATTGAGGAGGGAATGACAGTTATACCATGGCGAACACTGAAGTGCCATATATGTATGCACACACGTACATGGTTTACATTCCATGACTTGCTCAACATGTTACGTTAATATTTGGCTTTAAAAATCAGTAATCGAAATTGACACTGTGATATTGCATTTGCTCAGTGTAGCGATTTTTGAAAGTAATTATGTTTTGTATAAACATCAAAAGAGAAAATGTACTATAAAATGTTGAAAATCAAATTTATATTTCCTATTACAGAATATACAGAGAATATATTTTGTATACAAATTTTGTAGATTGGTATGAATTAGATGTATTTCCGCATTTTTATTTTTTGTAATGAAAATATATATCCAGACTTCTATTCTTTGTAATATGAAATTTTAGGAAGTTTTTAAATATAAGTTTGCTAGGTTTGTTTCAAATTGTAGCCAGTTGAAAAACAGTATTTTCATATAAATTGTATAGTTCCTAAATAAAACAATTACTTGTGTCCAGCCTATGCCTTTATGTATCACACGTTGTGAAAAGAATATTTTGATATTTACATAAATTCATTCCATTACAAATGATCTTTTTATTTCTCCTTTTGATCTCTCAAGTTGTAATTGTAAACTTATAATCAAGAAATTAAACAAAATGACTATTTAGATATTACCTTTGATGCAATGTTTCTCAAAACTGTTTCGGGGCCGGCTCACTCAGGAACTTGTACTCGCGATCGTCTTTTGCAATAATCAAAACCCAAAAACAACATACTTCTCTTTATGGCCACTTGGTTAACGAGTGTGTTTTCTGTGCATTTGTATACAAATCCAGCACAGTAAAATATCGCTGTAACGAACGCCAGAAAAGTGAAATTCAGAATTGCTAGAAATTGCTAAAAAGTCAGTCGTTTTCCGTGTTTAACATGTTAAAACTTTTAATTTTAACGAATTTTAAACTTCAGTATAACGATTGAAAATTTCGTGTTTTTGTCTTTAACTTCAAGATATATTTTAAATCCATCCTGACTTCTAAAATAAATATTATTACATTATTTTATTATCGTTGATGAAATAATGGCAGACATTATGAATAATTCATATTTATATTACATGAATATGAATTATTATAGAAGTCCTTGTGATTGATGAAGCGGTAGAAGGGGGGGGGGAGAGCCTCAGAGTTGTTGGCGGAGTTCGACTGTTATGCAGGCAATGAACCTGGCACGATGTCTTCAAGATTTTCTTCTGTCATTAAGTGATGTGCCAGAATCTGTTCATATGTGGTGGTGGCGACTATCATGAACGGTCTTTGTGTCTAGCAGTATTCAGAAGAAAATCTGACTTTTTAGACCATCATAAGTACAATGTAAAAATTTGGTGTATTAAAATATTACGGAAATAAAGTACAAGGTGGACCCAAAAATAACCGGAATTTCCTGAGAAGTGTGGGGAAACGCCGGACGTTTTTGCGCCTCACCTCTGCGCAACCGTTTCAACATCTCCAAATAGTTGTTGGTTAACGATCTGGTTTTGAAGGACGAATTCTGAATGTACGACCCTTTGATATCAGAAATAAAATATATATAAAAAAAATCCGCATTGTCTTCAAATTCGATTTAACCTGACGAGCTTTTTTGGACGAGGTGAGCCAGGTAACTTCCATTGACTTGACTGTTTACTTTCGGGATCATACCCATAGCACCATCTCTCGTCGCCTGTTATGATTTTGTTGAAAACCTCTGGATTGTCTGTGATCGTCTTTCATTGCACGACGATCTTTTTGCTCTTCGGTGAGAAGTTTGAGCACAAACTTAACAGGCACTCATCACATTCCCAAATCGTCATGCAAAATGCGCTGAACGGAGCTCCAGCATAACCCGCACAAGTCTTCGAGTTGCTCGATCTTCCCTGATGAGATCACGGATTTTGGCGATGTTCTCTGTTGTGACTTGAAGGACGATTTGAACAGGGCTGATCGTCAATGGTAATTTCCCTCTTTTAAACCGAGTAAACCATTCATACACCTGCGTTTTACTGAGAGCATGTTCTTTGTAACTGTTTGCATCATCACAAAAGTTTTTACTGCGTTCTTGCCGAATAAAAAACAGAACTTCAGAGCTGCAAGTTGTTTGTGAGAATCTGTCATTTCTTCGTGTCGAGTGCACGACACACCTATACACAGAACTGCCAAAGAAACCATACTCGTTTTGTCGGGGGGCGCGGTGGCTCAGTGGTAGAGCGTTCACCTCCGGTGCTTGGGGTCCCTGGTTCGATCCCAGCTCGCGCCGTGTGGACTTTGTGGTGGACAAACACCGTGCTCATGGATTTTCTCGGGGTTCTCTCGTTTCCTCCCACTTTCTTCATTCCACCATTTCATTCATTTCTCATCATCACAGTCTCCTTTAGCCTAGCCGGCATAACCGTGGGACGTAAAACTTAAAGATTTAATTTCATTTTTTTTTTTTCGTTTTGTCGGTTGACGCCACTTGGCATACTGACTCAGAAGAGATTCTCCCACAGCACCCTAGCGGCGCAACCTCGTACTATAAGTACACGATGCGTAGGAGTACAATGTTTCGCCCCCTCGTATTTCTTACAATCATATTACTTCGTATATATATTCTAACTTTCCTCAAGTAAATATTAAGCTAGAGCTATTTTAACTGTGCCCCTTCTGGCGCTGCTGTTGATATGCGATTCCCCGTATCTCCCTCGAAAGAGAAGGGGCAAGTTACTGCGGCCGAGATCTTTCAATTGTTGGATGCGGAAGCGTTGTTACAATGAATTTTTACAGACGTCGCTGTGCTCTGCCTTGTTAGCCACTCTAAGTAGCCTATGATCTTCACTCATCAAGACCAAGGGATTGAATGACAAATTGGCAACAGTGCTGAGGTAATTCACTTGTTTTCTCTAAGCAAAGGAAGGGTTTCATCCGTCAGAGGGTGAGGCCGAAGTAAATTTCACATATTTTCCGAGGGCACAGATGAAATAGGCAGGCTCTAGTTTGTTTGAACTCATGTTTAGGTAATGAAAATTCTGCGGTCGATATAATAAGAGAACTTGAATTGATTTCAGTTTTTACAAAATAACTATAGTAGATTAATTTCATAGGTTTCTAAAATGTTGTTTCATGTTATCAGTAAAATCACAAGTAGATTTGTCTTGAATAATGAATAAATAAACTTTCTGACATATTTTTCTTAGTTACTAAATAACATAATTAACCTTAGATGTTTATATACAAGGGCCGTTCAAGGTTGACCGGAACTTTTATTTCTTCAGAAGAAACAGATAGCACAAGAAGCACCAAACTATGTCAGCTTTTCAAAGTATTCTCCGTGCGCGTCGAGGCACCGTTGTCATCGTTGTGGCAGCTCCCGGATTCCTTTGGTGTAGAAAGAACTTGGTGGTTCTTGTAGCCACTGGAGGACATCGTTCCGCAGTGCTTCATCTATCGTGAATTTCTTCCCTCCCAGATGGTCTTTAAGGGGTGCAAACAAATGATAATCACTGGGGGCTAAATCTGGACTGTAGAGGGGATGGGGCAGAACTTTACAAACCGTCATACGTGTTCACTTCTGATCAAATGTCAGCTGGCGGGGAACCCACCTTGCACAGATTTTGCGGAAGCGTAAGTAGTCGTGAATGATTGTCTCAACACTCCCGACACTGATGTTCACCTCGGCAGCAATATTCCGCACTGTTACTCGCCGGTTCTCAAGAATCATTTGCTCAACACGTGTGATATAATCACTAGTGTGAGTGGGGTCGGGCGAATGTGTCCATGGGCTTCATTTGTCACCAGCTCCCGTCTTTCTTGAAACTGTTCAGACCATTCGTACACTCTTGTCCGTGACCTCGTTTGTTCAACATACTGTGCTTGCGATCTTCTAAAAATCTCAGCTGGTTTAACTTTCTCCTTCACAGGAAATTTGATTACACACCGCTGCTTCACAGACACACTGCTTGCCGCCATGTTCGCTGCAACTACTGCGCATGCGCCAAATACGTCATGCCGGGCGCTAGTTACTCGAGAAGGAATACATTACGTCACCTGCAAGTTTCATCATGATCCGGCTATTCATCGATTATTTACGTACGAAAATCCCGGTCAACCTTGAACGATCCTTTTATCTACCCAAGCGATAAGTTTCGAGTCGCTTTTACTCTTGTTCGGAGTTTAATGTACGAACAACTATGTAATCGCAGAACTTTTGTGATTATTCATTCATAATTATCTGAAAATAAATAATGGTAGATTAGTTCAGTCTCGAGACATAGTGAATGCTCTGCAAAAAGATTGCAAGAAGATTCCCCAAGGACATGGGGAAGCATTGGGCAGAATTTTTCCAGCGATGGATTGACAAAATGACGATCATAACACAGTATTCTTACAATATGCGAATATATGTAATGGTAACAAAGGATCATCGAATGTATTCGAGGTACTACTTAATTTTGTATACGTCCCTTCTTGGCACCCTAGACAAGCTACTGCTGCCTCCCTCTAATTTGTGATCCTTCGACACATTCAAATTGAGATATCCACTGCTTTTTGTTTTCGAGCGTACATAAAAGTTAATACGTACAGTTCGTAATTGTGATTTTTTTTTATATATATATATACCTAATTTGAAATTTAAACGAACTTAAAGTTTCATTATCCCTTTACACTAGAAAATAGTGAACTTCCTGTACGTTCGTATATATGTATGCGCAGAAGTCAAATGACTACAATATCTAACAAATTGGGAGTACATTTTAAACTTCCGGGTAAATTTAGGAAGATTCTTTTTCTGTCTAGTCTAGTTTGTTGTTGGGTAAGAATCAAAGCTTATTTTGTTGAAAGCTTTTCGAATCCTTTTGTTTGTATTCCATAAATTAATATGTCATTAATGATCATTGAATATAGGCATTATTCATTTCTTAGGAAAACAGAAAACTAAGTTACGGAATCCACACATAATGATTTCGGAAAACGAATAATTGTCTGAATAATCTGAGAAAATAATTGGAACAACTATTCCACATGAAAATTATTAAAGATGGAAGATAGGTGCTTGGGTAATGCTTGCTGTGAAATAATAATAAATCACTTAAGATTTCAGTTCAATTGCACATCTATTCTGGTGAATGTTAATACCATAATGTACAGTATGTCCGGGAAGACCATATACCCCTATACTTGACTAGTTTCTTATTATAATAGAATGATTTAATAATAAACTTATGGTTACTTGTCCAAGGGATCTGTATACGATCCACCATGTTGGATACATAATCGAATGCGCCTCCAGGTACTTTGGCACATGTTGTTCCAAGACTGCAGGTGTGATCGTACCAAAGGCTGGAAATCATTGTCTTTTTTTGTCGATAGAGGCTTATTAAACAGTTTTGGAAAGTGTTCTCGCATGATGGATGGTAATTTTCTCTCCTGTGTGATTAATCTCTTTTCAACAGTAAGCAAAGTTATGTCAGCATTTCAATTCACAGAATGATTGATTGCGATATATTGAACAATGATGATTACAATATCAGTGATAACAATTTCAGCTACATCAACACCAACAAACAATAATTTAATTAATCAGTAATTAATATACACTAATAAGAAATTAGAAGTATAGAGATACACGTACTTCCCGAACATACTGCACAAAATGATAATTTATAAATAAATCGTAATACATACATGATTAACAACGTATACTGTATATTTTGATGACGTGATATATTTTCTCATGAATAACTGTTGTAACGTATATCATTGATGATTTCAAATTTGTTAAATTTTGATAATTCAAATACATCACTGTAACTTCACCATCAAGTCTTGAAAATTCGTTCGCTAGGTATCCCACGATAAACTGAAGATCCGCGTTTCATATAGCCTCCGCGCATTTGTTACAAGCGGTTCCGGGTTGGATTCCTGGTGGAGACGGTCGGAAATGTCTAAACGCCTTTACAGACCAGCCATACTGAGCGAGGGTTTTCCTGGGATTTACTCATCTATATCAGCCAAATGCCGGTATGGTACCTCATAAAAGATCATAGGCTATTTCCTTCCTTCCCCACTTCCCCGGGTAGTGTGACCACCGAGGGAGGGACGCCATCCTTCATACTTGACGTGCTAAAGTGGCCATACGTGCCGAAATCCCAGAAATATAATTCCTTATTTGAGAAAGGATGTTAGTCAAACGAACGAATGTATCAGACTTGAAGAGTCACACATTACCTGTTTAATTGAAATTATCTTAGTTTTTACATATGTAAATTTTAAAATTGGAAATATCTTTTATTACAAAAATCAACCATTAAGAGTTTGAAATGTTTCGTATAAATTAGACAAAAAAAAAGTTTCTTTCTTGTTTCCATGTTACATATATTTGTATAAAATGTAAAAAATATAATTCATAAATGACATGGTGAAAATACTTCATTAATATTAGTTCTTGCATGCAGTTATCTTCGTTCCTTCCAGTTTCGAAGCCATTTAGAAACTTCTGGGTAATAATATGTCATCCAATAAATATGTTCTTGTGCTTGTTTTAATGAAATGTCTAATTTGTTTCTAATATTAGGTTCTATCCTATTCAGCAGTTCCTTTACCTACAAAAGAAGTTGAAAAAATGCTTATTAGACACATATATGAAAAACATTTACCAAAAACAGAAAGAAAAGTTGAAATTTAAGAAGTAATTTCTTTACAAGGGAATTTGATTATCATTTTCATCCTACTTCAGTGTGAACAATTCTAGCTAAAAATTATATTTTAACTTACAAGTTGTAACGACTAGATTATGCCTGAGGATTTAACTAGGATGCCTGAGGAAGTTGTGAAAGTATTTTTAGCTACTCAATGAACGAACAACCGCAATCAAAGAACTCTCATACCCATTATTTTCTTATCTAGCAGTAGGTTGTAACATATTTAAGAAATATGAAGTATGTTGCTTATCAACTAAGATTAAATCATTCAGATATACCGAACAATTGAAGACGCTGTAGAACACAATGTAAGTGCCACCTTGTAATCGATTCACTTATTTTATTTTCTAAATACGTTTGTGCCTTAGTTTGATTTTGATACTTCGTTATATGCTAGATTATATTTCTAAGCAATAATATTTTCTATTTTGTGACGCTTGGGTACTTCTGTTTTGTGACGCTTGGATACAATGTACTATTTTTTGCCTACTGTTACAGAAACTTTTGTTTTTGGCACTTAACATTGTTTTCTACAGCGAGTCTTCAATTATTGAAAAAAGTACGTACATAAAATGTCAAAGAAAGTATTCCACAAAATATTCACTGTACTTATCACAGTATTATTTTACTTCTAATAAAAGGATGTTTGAAATTATTTCGGTATGGAAAAAAGGTTCGTTTCAAAGCATTGGGCATTTTCATTTCATTTCGGAGATCATTTATCACTGCGAGGGAAATGATGACTCACTAGTACCTAAAAAATTATAAAAGCTTATCAAATATAATCATTTTAAAGTGTAAATCTATCGTCATAATCTTGTAACATTATTCGATAGGTCCGATGCGTCAGGCTGAAGATAGTGAGATGAAACAATTTTGTAAGTTTCAGTTTCTCTTCGAGCATTGGCGTTTCAAACTCTTCTTGATACCTGCGTGTTCGTGTTTCCTCTTGAGCTCCCTCGTTGCTAAGCAGTTAGCGCACGCACCTTTGGCGTGGAAGACCCGGAGGAAGCTCATGTGGTTAAGCTGTAGGTTCACATTTCGCATAGCCTCGCTGCTGAAAGGAACGCTAAACTCAAATCAAATCGTGTCTCTCTCGTTAATTCATTTGAAACCAATAACGACGTAAGAATCAAGTAGAATGCAAGTTCAGACAATTACGTGGAAAAGTTGTTGTTCATTGAGTTTTAAAGCAAATTCTTGTTAAATTGTTCTGCGAAAATTTCTCTACGTCTACACTCCACATTTGATGGCCCATAACTCAGGAACCAAAAGTCTGCACTCCATAATACTTCAAATACTAGTATGTCAAGACCTGTATACAGGCCCGTATCCCCCCCCCCTCTAAAATTTTCACGGTAGGCTTGCAAATGAAATATAATATGGTGATGAACTATAATATTGTTGGATCGGGCCCCCCTAACTTCAGCCCCCTCCCTTAAATTTTTGGACTGGCTACCGGCCTGCTTGTATAGTAGGTCAAAGGCTACTGCTATGCCAAGTTTCATCCAGATCGAATTAGTTCGGTTGAGCTTGTATGATATTCAGCGTCCTTGATTTTTCAGGAAAATCAATGAAGGACGAAGAAAAAGGAAAAATTGAAAGTGCTAACTTCTGGCTTATAGGTGATCTAGTTCCTTTTCAGGCCAATAATATTGAGTCGGAGGTTTTAGTTTCTGCTTTCTTAATGTTTATAGTCTTATAAATATACAGAACTTAAAACAATATTTATATTGTGGAGTCTCTAATAACTAAATGCTGTATATATGAGGAAGAAAATTCCTCATCGTTTCGATGTTGCTTGTGTTATTGAACGAAGTCACATAAGATCATGCAAGATTTGAAATTTTTGACTAGTCCTCAATGGTCTAGTGGCTAGTGCTGGTGCACGAGGTCCTGGGTTCAATTCCCAGTGAGAGAGCATCGAACACATTACAGTGTTTCAGATATCACTTTAAACTATAAGTCTCATTCTATGTAGTCTATTGTCGTCAAAGGGCATAAATACAAACCATTAAAAATTTTTATATTCCCCTTATATTGAAGTATCACTTCGATATAATGTACTCAAAATATAATGAATGAATATCGGATGAATGCTTTTGATGTATCCATTGTATTATTTCAAATTAACATTTTTTACGTAGTAGAATCGTTCAAATATGCTTACTGTAAGTTGAATCTATATTATCCTTTATTGTGTCTCAATAAAGAATATATGAAGTGGAAGGAGAAATAACCAGATACATTAACGATATAAAAACGTATAGTTGAAGGTATTCTATTACTAATGTTTTTATAGTCAGGTTGATAAATAAAAATATATCACCTCATATATCACAAATGATTTGATTAAGTAACTGTCCATATTTTAATATATATGGAAAGCTAAATCTTTAATTACCACAAAAGTTTGCCAGAACCAAAACAGAAATGCTTCTTCTTATTCTAACAATAATAATAATAATAATAATAATAATAATAATAATAATGATAATAATGATGATAATAATAATAATAATAATAATAATAATAATAATAATAATAATAATAATAATAATAATAATAATAATAATAATAATAATAATAATAATAATAATAATAATAATGATAATACCTTTTCCAACTCTTCTGATGTCTGTATGGAATTTACAATTGCTTCCATAATTTCTTTAAGGTGAAGAACATTCCTTTGAAATCTGTAAAAATAAATCAATCAATAAATAAATACGTTTCCTAAGCATATTGTACATTAAATTGTATCAACGACTGCAGCTTTTATGAAATTGTCTTATAGAATTATAACTGCTCTATAATCTTTGAGGTTTAGTTATATCGCATCTTCAAATCCCTTATTTCATTTATTGTGCTTAGGTTCATAATGTAGTTACGAGGGAATGCTAAGAAATCTTTAGCTTTTCTAAGAAAAACAGTCTAAAGTTTTATGGTTCATTTTTCAAACATACCCTTCAATACGATGCATTTTTCCCTTCGATCCTACAGCTTATTTAATTTCTCAAAAAACAAATAAAAACGGTTGGTTGAATTATCAATTTGCAGTTGCAATCACTTCAGAAATGTTGCTAAATTTTTGTCGTCCCTTTACAGTTTTTATTTATTCGGGAATAGATGGTAGTCACATGGGGCTAGGGTGGATGATATCTATAGCACTTTTGCGCATCTATAACTATTCCTAGATACAACCTAATATCCCCAGTACAATTCTCATTGCTTTAAAGAATTATATTGTAATGGTATTGTTTTACTTTATTTTATTTTATTTATTTATTTATTTTTATTTATTTTATTTTATTTTATTATTTTTTTTGTAGTTTTACATTTCATATATTCATATGATAAATATCTGTATGTCGTATGCTTGAGTGTTAATCTTTGATGACATCTCAAACCAAAAAGAATCGTAACGCTGAAACAATCGATTTGTTCACAATTGTTTAAAATATTTGTTAATTATCTAAATCATGGATTCATTTGAATTTTGGTTTTACTAGGGGTGTTCATTTGCATTGGGTACCACCATATATCTAAGTAGAAAGTTATTGAGGAATTTTTGATTGTGAAGTGAATTTTTTTATTACTTTGATTGCTACCATATAAATCTCAGAACAGATGTTGCAAAAGAATTGGCAAGTTTGACAGAGGTCTTTTATTATTATTATTTATTTTATTTATTTTTGCATATTTGCTTTTTTTTTAATGCAATAGGAAAGTGAATACATGTATGTAAATCGAAACACAGGTTATAATCATTAGTACTTTCTATGACCAAAACGTTAGAATTGGACCAGAATACAGGACTTTCCAGAGTAAATGGTCAGGTTGTTTGAACATATCTATATATTTCAAATACTGGTGACATTATAGTTACAATTTTAGCCAAATCTATATCTGTATGTAAGTGCCTTTGTCAATATTGGCATATTATGAATCTTGTGAGCGCTGCTACACAAAAGTGGTTACTTGTGCTTTCTCTGATGAGTCAGTCGATTCAAATTTGCAGTACGAAGGAATTCTTGTTACAAGTCATCGTAAAGTGTATGAGAAATATTTGTTACTATCGCGTATTAAGCTATGCATTTACAATATTATAAACAACACATGGGATAATTTCAATTTTTTTCCTTAACATTCATATATATTGTGAAAATTAAGGCCAAACAAAATCTGATTTGAACCATACCTCGAAAATACATCACTCCATTTCGTAGTAATCAGATTGAAGAGAATGGTAAATCCTTTAGGATTCTTTGTGAAGGAAATTAAGCTTTCTTTGGCGGGAGTTATTTGTATTCCTGACGTTTCATTGAAGATCTGGTTAAGCAATCTGCAATAAATAAAAATTAAATATTTTAAAGAATATTCCGTCTCTCGTCCTGCAGATCATTACACATTTCCTGGCCGAGTGTGAATATATGGTTGAAATTCTCTTTTCTTAAACGAGAGGTTCTGGGTTCGAATCTCACACTCTACTACCAAGCATTTTAGAATTTCCTTTATTCCATGATAAGGATCTTAGTGGGATAAGTAGAACGCTCCATTCGATGCACCGTCTGGCATACTTCTATCTCCCTTTTTGTTTCGTTCTTTTATCTCCAGTCGCTTGTGATTTGGAAGCATTGTATGTTTTGTCTTACTGTGCAAGAACTTACAATTAAATGATGACAATGTTATAAACGATGTCCTACGTGAAAAAATCTTTCCTACAAAATATTTTTTTAATAATATTGATATATAATTTTTAGTGCTCAAAAGGATTTTCAATGAAGTGTCAGCCAACACAAGTTGACATTTTGGGTAATCTCCATGACTCCACGTTAAAAGAGTCCTATGGGGCAAATAGAATGCTCCACTCGATATCTACTCTACATTTTCCCGTCTCACTTATTGTTTCATCCTTTTATCTTCGGTTCTTTCTTATATATATTATTTCAATTGGTTTAGTGGTAGCGCGTGTGCCTTTCGTATTAGGTCCCGGGTTCGATTTCCGGTGAAAGAGCGAAACATTTAAGTTCACAATCATTCTCTTTCATTAATCATTTGTCTCTTTTAGCCTAAAGAACATAATTGTAAGACGTTAAACTTTAAAAAAAAATCTTTTCTTTAATCTGAGATATCCAGTAGTGCAACTTAAAACTTTCTTACAAAGCTCTTCTTTACTTTAATAGTGTATCTGATCGATCTACACTGTGAAGTCGGTTCAGATAATATGCATGAAAAAAATTCATCTTATCGTATGGAATGCGTGTACGACGATCGAAAGCGACAGGCTATTTGGAGAGCATGCCACAATAACTACTTACAGACTTTGTGAGGTGCATAGGTTCAAGCTGTATGCATACATTCCAATTTTGAAACTATTTCATTAAAAAACGAACAAATAAACAATAAAACTTGAAAAATGATACATTTTGATAAAAATGTTTTAAAATTATAATTAGCTATCATTTTGAATAAAATTGGAGCTGGTTACTTCTGAAAAATTGGAAACTTCAGCAAACTTTTTCGTAATGTTTAATGTCTTTGTTGAAAGTGAGACTAAATGAATTGAAAATAAAATAGTAAACTGTACAACATACGGCTGAAAACTCAAAACTAAATTAATTTAATTAATTAACAAAAAAAATTAAATAAAAATTTCACTGTCTAAAGTGACATAGGTAACCTCAAATACTTGAGAAAATAATCACAGTAAAATAAAATGAAATTCAGTTGAAAATGACACTATGTAATTTTTTTAAAATTTATAGGCTGCCTATTAACTAACTTTGCATCCTTCACTAAAATAATCACAGTTCGTTATCGTTCATTTTAACACACGTGAATATCGTTACTTTCTTCATCTAAACGAGCATTCTTCATCTTCGTCTTCATCAGGATCTTCACCTCATTCTTCCTAGTCTTGAAATAATGATCGGCACTACTGTAACTCTAGATCACGTTCCCATTCTTTCCCATAGCTGGTTTTAAGTAGATAGCTTGTGTCTTTCTTTTCGGCAGTTGAACAGCTTTTCTACGGAATCGGGCGTCATTTTCTAGTGCATTTGTGAAAGTACAAGATGGAAAAATGATCCCCATTATTAACAGACATTACTGGAAAACCATGAGCTGCAGTATTGGCCGAGCTCATGTGAAAATGAAATATTTAACGTCATATGATTATGTCATTAGGTTAAAGAAGACATGATTATGAAATAATACATAGAATGATCATGTGGAAGGAAATGGGAGAACCTCGAGCCATAGAGATGATGATGTACATGTTACTATTGCGTGCTACTATTACTTTAGTGTTGTCAATGCTGAAGGGTGTTTTGCCATTTACGACCTATTCCTCAATCGAAACAGCACCGCACGCCACTGCGTCAGAGCATATCTGGGAATTCTGTTGGGAGAATGTTTGGGAATTATGCTTTCTAGGAAACTAGTTGCGCACCCATTGCATACCACACTGTAGCGTTTTAAATAAAATATGGATTTTTGAACGGCGTATGTATGACTTTCTTTACGCTGACATGGACCACCACTCCACGGTTTCTCGAATTCGAAATAGTGGGTGTTCAAATGTAGTTCTTATCCCACGATTAACCAGAGATCCATATGAACTTTTTTTATTTATTTATTTTCTTACTTTGATGTGAGGAATTGCCCCTCTCAGTTCATCAGTATAATTCATGAACAAACCTTAAAGGTGTTTTGGAGAAAAAAAAATCAACTCTACCTGTAGACTACTGTTTATGGATTTTTCTTGATACAAATGGATTATGCTATACCGTACTTTTTTTTTTTCTTTAATGAAATATTTGTTTATAAATTGTGAACAAAATCATTACAGAAGCTTCTGAGAAAAAGAAATATGATACATGATGACACATTGTAAAGTTCTTAACGAAATATTACTTACAAAATACGAGAGTAAAACATTATAAACATTTTTTAAAATTAATAAAAAAACTTAGTTCAAAAAATGCCCATATCAGTAATTTTTTTCTTGATTTTTCCGAGAAATATGAACTATGACACATTTTATGATTATTTATGAAATTTGAGCACATAATCTACACGATTTTTTCCCTAAGAAGACTGTTTTGGTGTCGATTATTGTAATCATATTTATTTAATTTTATTTTTTCTTTGTTCGTTTACCTTTCGAGATATGTATGACTATTCCTAAGACTATGGGTAAGACAAATGAAGTAGTTCTAATAATATGTAGATTATTATTTCATTTCCTATAATAAAAGTAAAAATTAAGAATCGTTATGAAATGTAATACAGAATAGAGAATAAGAAAAGGTTCATATTGTACCTTATTAAGTGTGCTTCTTGTTGAGAGCAGCTGAGACTTTGAAGTAAAATTACAGCGTCTTCTGGTTTATTTTGATGCCTTTCCCATATAAAATTCCATTCATCAGCTTCTCCTGTTCTTATTGCCGTACAGTACACAGTCTTCTTAAATTCACTTGAAATCCTGAATGAATAAACACAATATTAATTACATATTAATACAGTACATTTATAACCATCACGCAAAGAACAAGTGTATTTAATTTCCTAAATTTACTCCTACAATTCCCTGAAATGTTAAATGGCTTGTATTCTTCCAATTTGTGCAAGAATTGTGAATTCGATTTCCAGTAGGATTGTATGTGATCACCGTTTCATGTGTAGATGCACTGTTATATAGCTTACTGTTAGAAAAGGATGCTAAACAAATCTTACGAGGTTTGTTTAAAAAGTATTCAACCTTATTTTTTTCTTTTCTTTTTCTTTTTTTGGTTTAAATAGAAAGGCGTGATTTGGTGTACGTATGTACGTGATTCCAATGTTTATTATTTTTTTCTCAGCCTGCAGAAGCAATCAGTCGCCGGCAGACCACTAGAGACGGAATTTCGTTTCTGAAGAACGACTGAAACACTGAATAACTCTATTGCATTACAGTTCTTTTTTTTTTTAAGTTTTCTTTTTAATTTTCTTTTAAATTTTGTGTGTCAAACTTGAATCCCAAGTGGAAACAATCCGCAAGATCAAATGAACGTTCTGGAATGACGTCACGAGCATCTTACGGATCAAATGTAAACAACGGATTCAAACTTCCTTGGTGACACACAGCATGCCCGTGGTTTGTCAGACTCCTTACTCTCCTGACATAATAATATATAGAGAGAGACTAACCGTAATCTGAAGACGCCCGTGAAAGAAACTAAATTTCCGTCCACAGAAGATATCATGCAGAACGCGACGGACCAGCTGCGCGCAATCCCAAAAAAGGCGTTCCAGTGCTGTTTTCTACAGTGGGAGAACCGTTAGGAGAAGTATGTGGCAGACAAAAGCGACTACTACTTTAAAGGAGTTGAATGTAAGATTGTTATATCTGAATGTACAATCTTTTTACGTATAAAAGCCGAATGTTTTTAAACAAATCTCGTATTTCTAATAGACCATAACCCTTTTCCGACTGTCGGGACTTTTAAGTCCCATTTTCTTTGCTAATACATTATTTCTCGTGTGTGCATTATAATGTCGAAGCTTATCTGCCAGATGGGACTCATGAGTCCCCCTTCTTCTCAGCATTGTTGAGTAATAATAGAAACAAAATGTATTTTTATCTAGTCTAATGCACCCTCAATTTACTATAATTTACTATCATATCAAAGTATAGTAAAGAATATAATTCAGTCGGAAAAGGGTTATTGAAATGTTCATCTCTTGAGAACTACGACATTTATATTTTACATATATATCAAGGTGTTTCAAAACAACACCGACAACATTTGAAAGGTGACTCCTGATAGCAAGATAAAATGAAATGTATAGACCAACCTGGATGCACAAGTGCTTCCTTTTGGAGTTATAGGCTGCCTAAAACATGAAAAAACGAACTTCAAAGGCCCATAGCTTCAAAGTTATGGGACCTACCGTAGTCGGGTCAAGATTTCACTTAGGAACTAGTATGTGTCCTATTCAAATATCGAAGTTTTAGAATCCTGCCGTACTTCCGCAACAATTTTTTTTAGAGGTAGTTGGTGAGTACTTCATATTGTATGCCTATAGTCAAACTCCCTCTATAAAAACTTGTTGCGGAAGTATAGCAGGATTCTGAAACATATTTTTGGATAAGGCACATATTATTTCCTAAGTGAAATCTTGACCCGACTATGGTACAATCCATAGTTTTGGAGCTATGGACCTTTAAAGTTTATTTCTTCATGTTTTCGGCAGTCTATAACTCTGAAAGGAAGCATTTATGCACCCAGGTTGGTCTCTACTTTTTGTCTTATCTTGGTGTCAGGAATCACCTTCCAAACTTTGACGGTGTTGGTTTGAAACACCCTATATATATAAGGAATTCAGTCTAATCTTAATATGTCGGGGAAAATGATGAAAAACTAAATAAGTGCTAGTTCTGCTTACCAGTCTCAATCAGCAGTATTAGTTCCATTAGGCTATTGTTAATTTGATGTATAGGAAAAAACTGGTGGGAACACTTATATGCTCTTTAGAACGACTAGTACTGAATATTTTCTATACTTTTTTTCAATTTTCAGTGTTCATTACTGATCATGAACAAAAATATGTGTTTAACAAATTAAACTTATGGTATTTCATGTGTATTTTATTTATCAGGATAACAGTCGTTTCAGGATAACTGTTGTCCTCAACGTCAGTGCAACAACTAGTTATAATTTCAGAGGATACCCTGGAGGGAATTCTACATCCTGGAACTACTAAATTTCCTCCGGGCATATCTCCGATCGTGTTCAATGTTGGTTAGAATCTTTGAGTAGTATTATTTTTATCTCCTGTATATTGAACGTCCTTCACGGGGAACATCTGAAGTCATCACTGAGTACAAGACTAATGAATGATAAAGGCTGACAGTTACCTTTGAAACGTCTAATAAAGCTCGTTAAAATGAATAAAGCTCGGATGAAATACCAGAAGTTTAATTTATTCAATTAGTTAAAAAAATTTGATACATACAGGGTGTCCCGCTTAGGACTATAACAAATGAAAGTGGGATAACTTTTTGCTTACCAAAATTTATCGTCCAAACTTGTTACACCCACTACAACTCAAAGTTTTTTTAATAAATAAATAAATATATATATAACAAACTTATATGTTTGCACCTTTAGTTGCGTGGCAAGTGTCAAAACGGTATTCCATCTCAATCCAAACGTGCTAAAGAAACACTGTGATCGTGGGAACCATGTTATAAACTTTGGACCTCTACTTATTCATCTTCCATTGAAATGATCATTGAGGAAGTCTCTGACCACATGAGAAAAAATATGGCGCTCCGTCTTCTTGGAGAATGGCTCCGGGTGGGAGTTGGGACAAGGCATATTGCTACATGTTCAAATTCATTGTTGTCTCAGCGAAAAAGAAGGACCAATAATTTTGTTCTTCATGACACTACATCACACATTCAATTTCGGAGAATCGAATTCTCTTTCGCGCACTTCATGAGGATTCTTTTCCCCCCAAATTCTACAGTTATGTCTATTAACATGTTCACTCACATGGAAGATCGCTTCGTGTGAAAAACACATGCTTTAGAAATGTGTCGTTTTCATCAATTTTTTAAAGCATTCTTTGAATTGTGCCCTCATCGGCTTGTTAGCCGGTTATATGCGCTGATGAAATTGAATCTTGTAAGCATACAGGCGCAATCTTTTGTGGAATACCCTATGCATAGTTGATTTTGGGATTTCTAGTTGCCTGCTAGTTTATTTTACGGATTTGCGGGGGCGTCTGTTAAATGCAACACGAATTCTCTCCCCGCTATATTCTGAAACTGTCCTTGCATGCTTACCAGTCATCGGTAAGAACGATCTCGTTTCTTCTAACTGCTGGTCCCATTTCTTGATGGATACGTAAGTTAGTATTTCTTCCGCACCGATACCATAAAATACACGAAAACGTCTCTGAACAAGTTCCACAGACTTCAATTGTCAATTCTGTCAGCGATATCACGTAAAACTCTTCTGTTGAAGAGTCCACATGGTGACTGGCAGACAAGCTATAAGAATTTAAGGGCCTTGTGGCTACTGCGCAAGATGACAGCACTTATGACACTTGATTCATTGTTAACAAAACTTTCTGAGGTACTCTCCACAATGGTGCAAACGTATCGTCATTCTAATAATTTGTTTCATTTTTACATTTTTTCTTATATTATAGTCCTAAGCGGGACACGCTGTACAAAACCGTATGGTGATTATTTATATTATTCTTTTAGTGAGTATGATTGTGATAATTATGAACGTTTTCCTCTCATTAAAAGTATGTAGTTTGTCAAAGGATATTCATATGTTTCCTCTGTGTTTGACAACTAAGAGTCGTTCTCTACAATTTAAAGAACATAAAACGTTTTTTATTATTATTATTATTTTGATGATTAACTAGAATACTTACACTTCGTGACCTGAAGCATAATCTCGTTGATAGAGTAGATAAAGGTATTGTGACCAGAGAATACATGGTTTATAGTCCATGGAACATGACCATTCTACTAAAGTTGATACAGGAAACCCTCCTGGATCCTTGTATTTCGCCTTTACTATATCGCCAAATCGAGTAAAATGGTGTTGCAGAAGATAAACAATGTATTCCTTTATTAAAAGAGACATAGAAAAAAATAAATCGAAAGTATAGTTTAAATTAAAAAAAAAAAAAAACAGCCGAAACAGTTTCGGGGAAGCGTCAGAGGCGCAAGCATCTTAGAGGAGAAATTATATTGTTTCTCCGCTCGAAACATTACCTATATGAAAGTTCTGTAGATGCAGATCCTTTCCGTAGAACGCATCACTGAATGTTTCATTGACATTTTATAAAGTACATAATGTGTATTTCATCACATCTCTGGCAAAAGCATCAGTATGGAGTGTGATATTATATGGATGTGGGAAATGGACTCTAGAAGAGGAATATGTGCGAATAGACGGTGGTGAATGGAAGCCTTCAAATGTGGTACTATAGAAGAATGTTGAAAATTACACGGATGAATAAGATATGAAATGAAAGAATATTGGAAATGGTAGGAGAAAAGAGAAATATACTGAGGAATATTTCGAAAAAAAGGGATGAAATGATTGGACACACTTTGACATATGTAAGAATCACTCTATTGGTTATGGAGGGAATGGCAGATGGAAAAATACTCAGATGAAGAATGCGATTGAAATATATGGACCGAATAATACAAGATGTAGGGAAGAAAATGTACACTCATGTCCAAAATGATTGTCTCATATCTATAACTCTCTTGTCGTGGGAATATAATTTGATAATGATTTTGCAGGGTACTTTTAATACTGTTACTATGTGTATAATCGGGAAATGTATATTTATGGCAAATTTTATAGAAAAAGAATTATAAATACGAAAATTAGAATGAATAAAACAAAATGTTGCTAAATGAACAAGAAAGTTTTGTTTTCGTTTTGTTGTTCTCTTCTGACATGAAATTTGCCACATACATGTCTTTGTCGATTATACACATACTAACATTATAAGAAATACCGGGCGAATTCGTTATCAAATTAAATTCCTACAACATATTTATAGACATGCGACAATAATTTTGGATATGAGTGTACATAGAAATCAAAAGTCTGGCTCAGGATAGGGAAAAGTGAAATGCTGCGTCAAACCAATAGAAAGATTGCTGTTCTGAGAAAGGGAATGTGTATCACAATTATTTCAAATATTCTCTAATATTTCTATTATGTAATCAGTAACCAATCAAAATTAAAATGTTGATATTTTGTTTTGTTTAATAAGATTTTTGACATTCCAGGAAAGTGCTTAAGGTATATCCATGGGCATCTTTGGCATGTAAACATTGAGAGGAACAATTAGATCAAAGAATGTTTCTAGATCCTAACTAAATTTACATGAAAATCGTGGGGTAAATAGGAAACTACTGAAATTAAGAACTAGCGGGATTCAGTTTCTACCTCTACTAGAACAATTTATCATAATATTGTTCCATTATTGGTACCTGTTAAGTCACTTGATACATATTTAGAGGTTTCCTTATACTATGATCCTTAGAAAGTTCCGTTTTGATGCAAAAATTATGCCATAATTCTTGTCCAACAATGTCCTGACATATTTTTTAATTATTTCACATTGTTTTTTTTTTTTTTTTTTTTTTTTTTATCTGAAAAGAAAATCAATAAAATGTTAGAAAAAATGAGAAGGGGCTTTGAAGAATATGGGATGAAAATAAATGTTAGAAAGACAAAAGCCATGGTGATTGGAACGAAGGGGTCTGTGTCAAATATAAAAGTAGGAGGGGAGAAAATAGAACAAGTGAATAGTTTTCGATACCTGGGTAGTGTTCTTAGTAATGACATGAAATGCGAACGTGAAATAAAAGCAAGGATAGGAATGGCGAAAGAAGCCTTTAAAAGAAAGAAAAGTCTGTTTTGTGGGACCTTGAACAAAGAGTTGAGAAAAAGACTCATAAAATGCTTCGTGTGGAGTGTTGTGCTGTATGGGGCGGAAACGTGGACATTGCGTAAGGGTGACGAAAATCGACTGGAAGCCTTCGAAATGTGGGTGTGGAGAAGAATGGAAAGAGTTAGTTGGGTCGAGCGGAAAACGAATGAGAGAGTGTTAGAAATGGTGGGTGAGAAAAGAACACTTTTAGATATTATTAGGAAGAGGAAGAGAAACTGATTGGGACATTGCCTAAGAAGAGATTGTATCATGAGGGACGTCCTAGAGGGTATGGTGGCGGGAAGGAGAGGGAGGGGGCGAAGGAGACTACAATTAATGGATTATATTAAAACAGAAAGATCATACGCGAAGACGAAAAGGTTAGCGGAGGACCGTGGAGCATGGAAGCTTCTCAGCTGCGGCAAGTGACCTGCCAATAAAGGCAGAATACCTATGATGATGATGTTTTTTTTTATCCCTATTATTCATAACGCCCCTTATTTATTCTCTTCCACATTCAAATATCCGAAAACTCAAGTACAATATTTTTTTGTCATCTTTTCATAATATCCAGTTTTCAGCTCCGCAGCTCGGCGTCCAAAATGCAATATTCTACACAGTGATGCCAATTTAGCCTATTTTTGCCTCTAGCATATTTCGAAAAGCATTTAGCCATACAAATCTACGAAATGCTTATAGCTTTAAATATAGCTTATTTTACGAAACTCTTTTGCCATTGTTCGCTTTTTCATTAGCCGTTAAATTAATTCTAAAAATACTTTGACTTTGAAAATAAAGCGTAATTTTTAAAAATTAGTCAATTTGTCATAATGTGTTATCGTACTAATTTATTTCTCCAGACAGAGGGTGTTTTATTACACTTGTTTTTCATTCTTCTTCTGTCTCCCCACCCACAGATTTACAGGCTATTTCTGCATGCTATTGCAGGATGTGACATATCTTTATTTAGCCAAGGGAAGAAAAAAAGCATAACGACTTCTCCAAACACAGCCTAGTCTATGACAAATTACAGAAGTAACAGAAGAAGGCGCGCAACATTCGTTGGTCTTGTATGATGCTCCTAAAGCAACGACGTCTTTGAATACTCTTCGATATCAGTGATTCCTAAAAGCAGTAGCAACACGTCCTATCACCTCTCAGATGGACCTTGCTCGACTTTCCCCAACATCTGCGGCAGCAAGAGAGCATTCAAAACATGTTTATTTCAGGTGCAACAGCGGACGAGTAACGACTTGCTACCAACTTCATGGGGACGGGTCTACAAAGCGGTTCTCTGGAGCCAGTTTTAACTCAAAAACCTCCGGCTCCTGACTTATCTTAATATCTTGCAAGTGTGAAACTGGATGTGAACAAGGTTGTAGCTGTCGTGCAACTCCAATATTCCCGATTTCGATTATGATGAACCTTCTGTGCAGGAGTCTCCGTTATCTGTTCGTGAGAAAGATGATTCAGATATGTAAGATGTGATGCATGTTTTTAATAGCAAATTTTTGAAGACATTTAGTTATTCATGGTGTAAAAGTCTAATCGTTTGTGGCATTCTATATTAGCGTTCAGTGCTCTTTGTTAATTTATTTGCATAATGCATCAATTATGTAATAAGAAAATAATGTTGTCAATAATGGTTATTTTTGTTCAAGTTATGTATGTCTCAATTTTAACCAGGCAGAAAAGTTAATAAGACAAAAAAAAATCCATATCATTTACCTATTTTTTAAAATCCAAATTAGAGCTTTATGCTATTTAGATACTCTACACTTATTTTTTAAAAAAATAAACGTTGAGATGTGTGCTATGATTAGGAGAACAGACATTTTACTATCCTTTGAACTTTTGAAAATATTCATATGTACTAACAAATATTGAGCAGAATTTACAAATATATCTCCTTAACATTCTAACATAAGAAAGTTGTATCATCATTATGCAGTCTGGCTAGTGGATAATCACACCTTGTGGTAAATAAATTAATATACCTCCCTTACTATTAATGATAGAGGAAATATATTGGTATCGTTTTACAGCTCTTAGAATGTATTACATAACTAAAGAAAAAAATCTCACTTTGTTTCATAATTACCTAGTTATTATAGAGGAACTTCGAAAAAAGATTGAAAAAAAATGACATTTTCTCATTTTGGCTAATATAACTCAGAAGAAATGTTAGATATATGTAAGATATTGCTACATAAACATTTTTCAACTATTTCTCTGTAATTTGGTGTAAAAATTACCTTTCTACGTTAATTCTGTGAGAGTTTATAGGCATTTAAAAAATACCCTAGAAATTCTAACGGTGCCCATATTGATGACGTCATAACTCCGATTCCACAGTCCTGAATTTCGGGGACTTTCAGTATGTTAACTAGGACCTAAAACTGAGACTATTGCAAAAGGTTTCATCTCTCCCCTATTTTTTCCAATTCAGTTTTTTTTTTTATTTTATTTATTTATTTATTTATTTATTTTTTAATTTTTTATTTTATTTTTTTTTCTTAAAGTTACTGGACTAATGTTTGGTATATATGTCGGTCAAGTTTACTTCTCTGTTATTGGAGTTTCAACAGTTGATGTTCCAGTTGTAACTAGAAACAGTGTAAGAGATTTGTCAAGTACAATTCTTAAAGGATGTTGAAAAAATGTAGATAGATAAGAATTATACGTATAGTGCAGTTACAAAAACTATATAAATAATAGCATCTTAATTCTAAAATCTTAAACCTGTACCAAACCTGGTTTCCCTAACTTAAACATATGAATTGATATTTGAAATTCCATATTTAAACGTAATTTACATATTGATCTTAGAATAGCATTAAAATCAGCAAGAAGCTTCAAGCAACAAACTTGCACTAGCTATTGCTGAAAAATGGCTCTAACAATTTTAATATTCTATTTTAATACTAAGATGTTCCCTCAATAATATGGATGGATATTTCGGCTAGTGATTCTATATATTCAAATGAAATCGAGTGGCTTAGATTTACATACTTCTCAATCAGCTCACTGAATGACAACAATGCAGTCGCTAGAGTACACAGTACGAAGTTATGAAAAGGCCAAAAGTTTATGGATTGGGACCGTGTATTTAAGCTTTGTTCAACTTTTCTGTGGGTTATGGTTATGTTTTCGGGTTGAATAACTATTTACACGAAACTACACATCCATAATTGGCATATTTGCTTAGATTCTTAAGTCATCCAGAAACTACTTTGTGTTATCATTCCAGCCATGCAAAGTTTTTTTTTTTTTTTTTTCTCAGTCTGTGGAGATGCTAGCTCGAACTGTTTTAGAAAAGGCTGTTGCTACGTAACAGTACTCGATTAGTAACTGTTAAAGCGCACAGCATTAGCCGTGGATATTTTTGGGTGTTGTCAAAGTGACGTAAGTTTGATTTAAACAAGTGGGCTTCACAAGCCAATTTACCCCGACTATTATTGTATTCTTAAAGAACTACATATCGGCCGCAACGTTTGTAAGAGTTAAATACTTTGCGCGTCTGCTTATGAGCATAACAAAAATCTTAATTGTCATAATTAACTTCATTTTTTAAAAAAAAAATTATTTTATTGAAGCATTTTACACCGACCGTCCAGTATCTGGAAACTAAGGTTTGTTTTTCATATTCGAAATCAATTAAGAATTCACTATTTAAAAGAGTCAGTGAAAGTAAGACAGTCACAAGCCACCTTAAGATGAAGGTACACATGTAATACAAAGACAGTATATTGTGTGGAGACATTCCTTTTCTTATTAATACTAAACAAAGGAACTATTAATGTTTGTTACGATAGTGAAGATCGTTATCAAACATCAATTTACATTGCAGACTCCGAATATGCATCGGTTTTTAAAGAAGAAAACATTTTATTGTACCTACGTATTGTGTTCTGTATTGGCTTCGTCCTGCGTTTCTGCATTACTTATAATACATAAAAAAACTTATGTACGAGCTTCATAAGGTTGAAATCACTTGTGATTATATACCATAGGGTATTTACAATCCCACTTGTTGTGAACTGAAGCGGGTAGTGCTCCGACAATTTATGTGAAAGCGCTCATAGATACTTCATACTTAGCCCTATATCTAATAAGGCGAGCTCGTACACTGACTGTGACGAATACAGAAAAAATTACTTTTGACATGTTTGCAATGTTTCTTAATCTTTTGCAGTATTATAATTTGTAGTACTTCGATTTCATCTTTCCATGTATATTATTTCAATCAAAATGGATCGACTTTTAAGAGTTAATAACATTACATTTAGTTTTTTTTTTTTTTTTTTTTTTAAGTAGAGATAAAATTTTACTCTCCTGCAAATGGCAATATATATGTCAGGACAGAAATCAAATCTGCAGTATTTTACATCTGTTTTGATAAGGATGAACACTTAATATGTCGCTACCGAATTAACTAAATATGTTTTATTTATACACGACAAATATTCACATCCAGGTCTCTCTGCTTACACTTCTTTTGAGGTGTAGAAGAGGAATTCATTTCATTTCATTTCGGCCTCCAATTGGACACCTTCTTCATAGGCACGACCGTTTAGATTCAGTTGCCTTCTTCCTAATTATGTGATAAATATAACTGTAAAAATGATAGAAATAGATTTAGTGCTTCACATGAACCTTTGTATTTTAGAATTGCCGAGAATCAATGGGTTAAATTCTGTAGATCTGACAAATTGTATTAAATAAAATTATTAAGAGCACTAAACTGAAACAAAAGAGGAATTGTGATCCTAGAGATTTTATTGCTATTTCTAAGCAACAATTCAACAATTAGTTATTGTATTGTTATTTTTTGATTATCACAACTGTCAAATTCGATTTGTTAGTTAAGAGGAAACGCCGTTATCGGTGATGCCAATTTAGCCTATTTTTGGCAAAATCTAACATATTTCGAGAGGCATTTAGCCGTACAAATCTACGAAATGCTTATAGTCATAAATATAGCTTATTTTATGAAACTCTTTTGCCATTGTTGGCTTTCTTTATTAGCCGTTAAATTAGTTCTAAAAATACTTTTTCTTTGAAACTAAAGTGTAATTTTCAAAAATTAGCCTTTTTGTCATTACATATTATCGTATTAATTGATTTCTCTAAGCAGAGGGAGTTTTATTACGCAACAAACACTTGTTTTTCATTCTTTTTCTCTCTCTCCCTACCCACAGATTTGCAACTATTTAACAATACTTATCGACTCAGAAAGAATTTGTGACGCTACGTAACAGCACCGTTTGCTACTTTTTAATTGTTTTAATTTTCGCATTTCATTGCAAGAATGATAGTTTTCTAATACAAATTCAGTAAACTGTTCGGTTCTTCAAGCCACAGAGATTGTTTATGTTTATTGAAGGAAAGAAATAGGATATCTAATTAGCTTGAAAACTCTCAATTCAATCATGATAATTCATGTGGGTGTACGGAGAAATAAGAAGTATGACCTGCCGAAAGTACTACTGGAAATTGGGACAATGGCAGTCTACACAAACACGACCAATCCACAATCCAACGATGGTGCATCCAGTTCGAGCGCCTCGGCTAGCTGCGACGTCATCGATGATGTCTTATTTCAATTCAACTGATAATATGGTTGTTTGCTTTCACAAATCGGATGAATTGTTGATGGATTTTATTGTAATTTAAAGCCATGTATGTTGCTTGTTAGTCTTCAGCGAATAAAATTCAACATTTCAAATTTTACTATAACTCATAATCCTACATACAAAAAAGGGTTTAAAATCTACAATATGGGTTATAGATTAGCCAGTTCAAAATCTAGCCATTTTTATGTAAAAAAAAAAAAAAAAAAAAAAAAAAAAGTTATCTCTGAAGGCCATCTAATTTTCTTCAGAGGTTGTTGGCAACACTTATTCTACATCTGAGTCATTTTTGCAACTCTTCATTCAATAACTCACATGATGCGTTTCTTATCATTGACACTAAAATCATTATTCTCACCATTTTCATCAACAATGGTGAAATATTTTACAATTTTTCACATTGCTTTCTGTTTATCATTTATATTTCATATCTTTGTTATTAATACTACCTAAGTATTAAGAATTAATCACATACCCTAATTTCTTTGCTCAGACTTCGACAATTGGCACAGCTTCAAACATCCCATCCACCGTGATTTCATGGTTTTCATATTTATTTTCATCTCAAATAATTTTCACTAATGTCATGTTAATTTTCGATTTGGATTCCGCAACAAATGTCATATGAGATGCAAATATGCTAGTTCTTTTAGTTTTTATCAAATTAGTCTGTACCTTAAGCAAACTTTTATTCGCTACTCTTCTAGATGGAAAACAATGTCACTGAAAGTCAAAATTTTTGTCGAACATCCCTTCCAACTCCACTATCCTATATCATGTCTTGCATTCCAACTTTTAATTTGTTAACATATAAATTTCTTCCGGGTCTTATTTTAATTTCATCCCAAGCATTTTTCAGAATACTTAGTTAAGGTTGAAAGCATTTTGTAAATCAACGAATATTACATACTTGTCCTTCCCTATGTCTGAAAACCTCTCACCTCCTGGAAACAAATTGCATCTTTCCTCTACTTCTCTTTCCAAATCAAAGCTGTTGAGCTTTCTCCATACAATCTCTTTCATATTCGAAAATGAATTTTTGTTACATGTGGTGTGAAACTAACACACTGGTGGAAAAGCATTTTAGATCGTTCAGCACACAGTACATCGCTCATTTTGAACGAAATTCGCACCACAGATTATATGTCTGTAGAGGGCATGGTGATCTTAGTTTGATAGTACCGACACATTTGCTACTAAAAACGGCAGGCTGATTGTAGTAGCCTGTAGAGGGCTAGAGGGCATACTGCTAGCAGTAGGAAGTTTTTTGGACAACAAGACGAGTGTAGTCAGGTGTGGATCACATTGTGTGTCTGCAATTCCTGAACGACACCAATGATAATCTATTATACAACTAAGTGTTTTCAAGTGTGGCAATATACTGAGACGGCGAGAGGTTTGATGGCCGTTGCGTTCAATTGCCACTTGCATGTCATGTCATATGTCGTGTCAGTAGTCTAATTGTAATATTCACTATGGAGGCAGAGGGTTTCCATACCCGACGTGCCCTCTTCAGTGCTTCCGCGAATTACTCCTGGACAGAAAGATCATTTGGGCCGCCCTCAACCAGAGACACCATAGTTTCCCGAAAACTAAACACAATCAACGCAAAAATTACTCATACGTGTCCCTCACGAAGAACGTTGGGAGAGATTGCAGTGGTAATACGAATGAAGGGTGATGATATTCAGCAATGAGAGTAATTTCTATCTTAGACAAGTGACGGTTCTTTAGGCGTGCATAAACTTGCAAGTAAAACTTAAAATCCTGCGTGTACAATAGGACCCACACCTGACTTTCTGATAAGAGAAGGGAAAATATGCTATAATTCCACTCACTTCTGGTCTTCATTCAGGGAACTTTAAATACTGCGTGTATTCGTAATGTTGTCAATTCCGTCCTCTGACCCTATGTGGACACTTTCTGGGACTCCATTTTCCACTGCATATCGCACGTCACCATAGCGCGAGGTCAATCGAGTGTGATCTATCCGATAAATGTCTTCTGCTTTAGCCTGCTATGTCCTCGGATCCCAACCTTATCAAGCACGTAGTTATACGTTATATAAGACAAGTACTGTATGTTTTGCAACACGTTCAGGATATGGCATGTTGAGAACAGTGCTACCTACCATCAACTTTGAGTCAAATCCGTAAATTCTTATTCTATGTTCTTAAATACATTCGTGCTAGTTAGTTCTATAGTTCTAGTATATTTTATTTTTTCTTTTTCTTATTTAGTTAACTTCCTGTAAGAAGTCTTGTGATGACTTTCTTGTCATTAGAAGTCTTATGATGACTTTCTTGTCATTAGATTACAAATTCCGAATATCTTTTCCCCTTCTCCTATATTCTTAAGAAACGTAATAGGTATTGCGTCTACTTGTTCATTCTTCATTTCGCTGTATGTTCTTGAACTTGACCTTATTATCGCCTTTTTTTGCCATTTCATTTACTTTGTTTTCCTTTCTAATGCCCACAATATACAGTTTATTCTTTTTGTCATATAACTCATCTATGTGTCCTTTCCATCTGCTTCAACCTGCATTTCGCTCATTTCCAGTCTGTTTCTATATTGTTACACTAGTTTTCTCTTACTACTTTCTATATCTATTGAATTTTTCTCCATATACATTTTCCAAACTTCTTGTCCCTTTACGTCTCTGTCGATTTCTCTTCTTAGTTCGCAGTTCAACTTTCTAAACAAATTTTATACTTATCAGTGTAACTTCGTTTCCATACCATTGTGCCCCTACTTTTCCAATGCTCCTTAGTTGTGCTTGCACCAATAACTATTTAGTTCCTGTGTATACTTCCTATCAACTGAGATATTTTTGTTCAAAATTTCAAACAAAATACGATTTTACTTTCCCATCTTTAAACTTTCTAATATCAGCTTGTCTCCTACTTTCCTTTCTGGCTATATATTTCAGTGGGATTCTCTTCAATCAGCATAGATTGTAATTCGACAACTATTTTTTTTATTATTATTATTTTTAAATTTCTTGCCATTGGCGTTCATTATAATTTTCTACCATACCATTTGATTACTTATTACAAATTAGGAGTTTCCATACATAAAAGTCATTAGGTAACTTAGATAATTTCTTCACTTTAATATTATCCACTAGTTGTGTTTTTTCTTTACCTCTTTTGTTTTATTTCTATTTATATTATATCACACCATTCAGAAGATGTTACAATTAACAACATATATAACGTTAATTTGTTCTTCCTGTTTCTTTACTTCTTCCATATAAGTACTTTCAATTTCATTCATTTTCTCTCCTCGCAAAATTTGAGGTTAGTTCCCCCGCCTGTTTCCCCGCCAGAGACGCCCCTAGCTATATCCTAAGCATTTTGAAATTTAATATCCTTCAAGGTAAGTCATGGACTTTAAAAGATTAAGAACCACTAGTCTAAGCCATATTTAAAAATTGTTTACTACAATAAGAATAAGCCATTTATCTGCGTAATGTGTAGAGTCTTAGTTAGACATTGGGTTTAATAGGTTAGGAGGAATATGGTAGAAGATGGAACTTGTGAAGTGGTCCTGAAATTCAGTTTTCTTGGAGGAGAGATTATGTGATAGTGAAGGGTCTGGTTTTATTTATTTTATTTATTTATTTATTGCGCCTTAGAAACTTGAATTCATGGCTTCGTCAGAAGATACAAAAAGAATCTTACAGATACTGTACATTCAGAGAAATTCAATTGTATAATATTAGTACAAAAATAGTAAATTCATTTTTAAACATTAATTACTCTTGTAATATACATTTTCACAACACACAAAGTAAATTTTAGTCTTGATCTTAAATAGAAAGTTCTGATTGAAGATTTTCTCTATACTATAAAATTATTGGTTATGTAATAATTCAAGATGTCTCTTAAACTGAAAATTTGACATTGGTTTGATATAATCTGACAATTTATTATACATTTTTATTCCTGTGTGGCGTAACGAGTTTTGAGTGTTTGTTAATCGGAAATTTTGTATATGAATATGATTGATGGTTATAGTGTTGTGTTGGTGTAGATCCAAATTTAAGAAAGTTTCGCTTATTCATATGTATCCAATGATGCTTCTATGAAGTGATATTAAATGCTGGCCTGTGCTTGCATTGGCACTGGATTCAAATCCCTGTACAGTTCAGAATCCACGTTATTCGCGTCCTTTATAATCTCGGTATTCCATAAGAATGTAAAACAATCCAAATTAAGAATATGGACGCTGGCAATATAAACCTGGGCCGTGTGTGGAGGTTAGGCTATA